>NC_069502.1:318946430-319295180 GCF_027579735.1 Bombina bombina | reverse complement strand
AACGGACCCTGTATTAGAAGATCCTGCCTCAACGGCAGTGTCCATGGTGGGACAGATGACATGTCCACTAGGTCTGCATACCAAGTCCTGCATGGCCACGCAGGCACTATCAGAATCACCGAAGCCTTCTCCTGCTTGATTCTGGCGACCAGACGCAGGAGGAGAGGAAACGGTGGAAAAACATAAGCCAGATTGAAGGACCAAGGCGCTGCTAGAGCATCTATCAATACCGCCTTGGGGTCCCAGGATCTGGACCCGTAGAGAGGAAGTTTGGCATTCTGACGGGATGCCATCAGATCCAATTCTGGAGTGCCCCATAGCTGAGTCAGCTGAGCAAACACCTCCGGGTGGAGTTCCCACTTCCCCGGGTGAAAAGTCTGATGACTTAGAAAATCTGCCTCCCAGTTGTCTACTCCTGGGATGTGAATTGCTTAGAGATGGCAGGAGTGGTCCTCCGCCCACCTGATTATTTTGGTTACTTCCGTCATCGCTAGGGAACTCTTTGTTCCCCTCTGATGATTGACGTAAGCTACAGTCGTGATGTTGTCCGACTGAAATCTGATGAATTTGGCCGCAGCCAGTTGAGCCATGCCTGAAGAGCATTGAATATCGCCCTCAGTTCCAGAATGTTTATCGGGAGAAGCGTTTCTTCCCGAGACCATAAGCCCTGAGCTTTCAGGGAGTCCCAGACCGCACCACAGCCTAACAGACTGGCGTCGGTCATTACAATGACCCACTCTGGCCTGCTGAAACATATTCCCTGAGACAGGTGGTCCTGAGACAACCACCAGAGAAGAGAATCTCTGGTCTCCTGGTCCAACTGAATTTGATCAGACAAATCTGCATAATCCCCATTCCACTGTTTGAGCATGCATAGTTGCAGTGGTCTGAGGTGTATCCGAGCAAAAGGGACTATGTCCATTGCCGCTACCATTAATCCGATTGTCTCCATGCACTGAGCCACAGATGGCCGGGGAATGGAATGAAGAACTCGGCAAGTAGTTAAGAGTTTTAATTTTCTGACCTCCGTCAGAAATATTTTCATTTCTACCCAGTCTATTAGAGTCCCTAGGAAGGGAACCCTTGTGAGAGGGGAAAGAGAACTCTTTTTGATGTTCACCTTCCACCCGTGAGACCTCAGAAAGGCCAATACAATCTCTGTGTGAGACTTCGCTCTTTGGAAAGACGGCGCCTGAATTAAAATGTCGTCTAGGTAAGGCGTCACTGCTATGCCCCGCGGTCTTAGCACCGCCAGAAGGGACCCTAGCACCTTTGTGAAAATTCTGGGAGCAGTGGCTAAGCCGAAAGGAAGAGCCACAAACTGGTAATGCTTGTCCAGAAAGGCGAACCTGAGAAACTGGTGATGATCTTTGTGGATAGGAATGTGTAGGTATACATCCTTTAGATCCACGGTAGTCATATATTGACCTTCTTGGATCATTGGTAAGATTGTCCGAATGGTCTCCATTTTGAATGATGGGACTCTGAGGAATCTGTTTAGAATTTTTAGATCCAGGATGGGTCTGAAAGTTCCCTCTTTTTTGGGAACCACAAACAGGTTTGAGTAAAAACCCAGCCCTTGTTCCATGATTGGAACTGGTTGGATCACTCCCATTGTATGTAGATCTTCTACACAGCATAAAAACGCCTCTTTCTTTGTTTAATCTGTAGCCAGACGAGAAATGTGGAACCTCCCCCTTGGAGGAGAACCCTTGAATTCTAGAAGATATCCCTGGGATACAATATCTAACGCCCAAGGATCGTGTACATCTCTTGCCCAGGTCTGAGCGAAGAGAGAGAGTCTGCCCCCTACTAGATCTACCCCTTCATGCTGTCTCGGTGGCAGCTGCAGGCTTTTTGGACTGTTTCCCCTTATTCCAGCCCTGGTAAGGTTTCCAAGTTGCCTTGGGCTGTGAAGCGTTACCCTCTTGCTTTGCAGCCGGAGAGGATGAAGCGGGGCCAAAAGCTTGGATTTAGAGGAAACATCGGCCGACCAGGACTTTAGCCATAGCGCCCTGCACGCCAAAATGGCGAAACCTGAATTTTTTGCCACTAACTTAGCTATTTGGAAAGCGGCGTCAGTGATAAAAGAATTAGCTACCTTTAGAGCCTTAATTCTATCCATAATTTCCTCATATGAGGTCTCCGTCTGGAGCGAGTCTTCCAGCGCCTCAAACCAGAAAGCAGCTGCAGTAGTTACAGGAATAATGCAGGCAATAGGCTGGAGAAGAAAACCTTGTTGAACAAAAATTTTCTTAAGTAAACCCTCTAACTTCTTATTCATAGGGTCTTTGAAAGCACAACTGTCTTCAATTGGTATTGTTTTGCGTTTAGCAAGTGAAGAAACAGCCCCCTCCACCTTAGGGACCGTCTGCCACGAGTCCCGCACAGGGTCAGATATGGGGAACATTTTCTTAAAAACAGGAGGGGGAACAAAGGGAACACCTGGTCTATCCCACTCCCTAGTAACGATATCCGCAATCCTCTTAGGGACCGGAAACGCATCCGTGTAAACAGGGACCTCTAGGTACTTGTCCATTTTACACAATTTCTCTGGGATCACCGAAGGATCGCAGTCATCCAGAGTAGCTAATACCTCCCTAAGCAAAACGCGGAGGTGTTCTAGTTTAAATTTAAAAGCCAATGTATCTGAATCTGTCTGAGGAGGAACCGTTCCTGAATCAGAGACTTCTCCCTCAGACATCAAATCCCTCGCTCCCACTTCAGAGCGTTGTGAGGATATTTCGGATACGGCTACCAAAGCGTCAGAATGCTCATAATCTGTTCTTAAAACAGAGCTATCACGCTTTGCAGGTAACACGGGCAGTTTAGATAAGAAGGCTGTAAGAGAATTATCCATGACTGCTGCTAAGTCTTGTAATGTAAAAGGGTTAGACGCACTAGAGGTACTAGGCGTTGCTTGCGCAGGCGTAACTGGTTGTGACACTTGGGGAGAGGCAGACGGGCTACCCTCGTTACCTTCAGTCTGAGAATCATCTTGGTCCACATTCTTAAGTGCAACAATATGATCTTTAAAGTGTATAGACATATCAGTACAAGTGGGACACATTCTGAGAGGGGGTTCCACCATGGCTTCTAAACACATTGAACAAGGATTTTCCTTAGTGTCAGACATGTTTAACAGACTAGTAGTATACACAAACAGGCTTGGAAATCACTTTAATCAAATAAAAAACACAATTTGAAAAAACGTTACTGTGCCTTTAAGAGATAAAAAGAGCACACAATTTTACAAAGCAGTAAAAAATGCAGCAATCCTTTTGAAATTTTGTACCTAAAGCCTTAATAAGATTGCACCACAAGTTGCAGAATGAAAAGAGAAAGAAAAAAAGGATGGAAGGGAGGGAGAGAAGAAAAAAAGTGGGGAGGGAGAGGAGAAAAGGGGGGAGATAAGGGAGAAAAAAGAAGAAGAGGGGAGAAAAGGGAGGGAAAGAAAAGAAGGATGGAAGGGAGGGAGAGAAGAAAAAAATTGGGGAGGGAGAGGAGAAAAGGGGGGAGGGAAAGAAGGGAAGGAAAGAAAGGAGAGAAAGAAGGAAGCAAGAGAGGGAGTTGAGAGAAAGAAGGGAGGGAGGGAAAGAAGGGAGGTAGGAAGAAAGGGAGAAAGGGAAATAAATAAGGGGGGGAGTTGAGGGAGGAAGGGAGTTGAGGGAGGAAGGGAGTTGAGGGAGGAAGGGAGGGAGAAAGGGAAAGAAGGCAGAGAGGAATGGAGGGAAAGAAGAATACATTTTTAAGCAATCACTGCCCTTCACATGCAACAACATACAATAATTACCATAATTCAAGTAATGAAACTTTTTTTTAAGTGTCAGTTTACTATTTGCTCCATGGGTTCATGAATGCAGAGAAAGCTAGCTATTAGTAGCTAACATACATTATCGTTGAGATTTTATGATTAGACATCACAAGCTGATCTAAGCAGAGCACAGACGCATCCAGTCTGTTAGTTACTAAGACCTGCAATAAGCACTGCGCTCACAAAACCACCACAGCTGACAAGGGGAGGCAGCATATCGGCACAAGGTCTTCTCCTCCAGCCTCATCTTGTAAGCATATCCCCGGGCAAGTTTTTCACCAAGTAAGCTTCCACTGAAAAAATGCCCGGCGGCTTTAAATGAAGCAACAGTTTAAAGGATTACTGCCTGTGAAGAGCGACCTTAATCACTGCACGTACCTTGTCTTCTCTGTAAAAGCTTGTACTTTATCGCTCACTGTACAATTTGCTGGCTTTTAGAAAGAGGATAGACAGATAAGCTGCCCCTCCCAAATTTGACGACCTAGGCACCGGCCTTGTTGGCCTAGGCCATAATACGCCCCTGGCTTATATACATATATATTTATGTGTTAATATGTGTATATTTACACATATCAACACATAAATATACATAGTCATATACAAATATATTTACAATTTGCTGCTTACTTACCCCCTTCACTGCGGCATGAGAACGAGGCTCCCATTGGAGCATATGGAAGCACACTTTCATGAGTGCAATGCTTCACATTTGCGTGCGCTGGTATTATTCAGTAGAGTGCAAATATCACTTTCACACTACAGTTGTAATCTAGTCATATATACATGCTAGGTAGAAAATGTTCAAAGCAAAGGTTACTCTAGCTGGGAACATCATCCACCAGTCTATAATAAATAGGGTCAACAAATTGTTTCCTCATTAAACAAAAAGTAAAAGATATAGCTTAAATCATATTATAAACTTGTACACAACTAAAAAATAAATATACTGAATTGTTCATTTATGGCCAAAAATGTTTGGATATTTTAAAAATGTAAAATATGAAATTATAAAATGTATCTTGAATTATTAATAGTGCAGATGTTGTTATGTAATAATAAGGAAAATAAACTGCATTCAAGCAAATAATACATTCATCATCAGTCATAAAATGTTAAACTATGTGTAATAAAAATCCAGTGTACATTATGGGGCCGATTTATCATGGCCCGAATGCTGCTATATGTATCTGTTTCTGCGCGAGTCTTTAGGCTCGCCAGAAACATAAGTTAAGAAGCAGCGGTCTTAAGGCCGCTGCTCCTTAACTCGTCCGCCACCTCTGAGGCGGCGAACAGAAATCCGCCCAATCGCATACGATCAGGATGATTGACACGCAATGCAGGGGGTGGCATTGCACAAACATTTCTAGTGAAATGCTTGTGCAGTGATAAAATCAATGTGCGGCGGACATGATCACTACTGTGGACCATTTCTTTCCACCAGCGTATTAAGGCCTAGGCACACAAGGCCTGTGACTAGGGTGGCAAATTTGGTGGGGCTGCACTTTTTTACATTGCCCCTGGCCGCTTCTGCACTTTAACATTTTTTGGGATTTCCAGTCAGAAAGTAGAGCGCGCACAGTGCACACCACAAATACACTCTAATAACTGCGTTACTGCGCCTATCATTTGCCTTTCACCTCTGGCACCCTGCATAACTCAGAGATAGAAACTTTTGCATCGTGGATCCGGATTGGCGCTCCGTTCACACCCGAGGAGATGTGACAGTTGCTATAGGTGATGACGTGGCTGTGCTGGTGACGGAGTAAACATGGCTGTGGACATCACTTTACTGATTAGAGCTAGCGTGAAAGCGCAGAATAAGGCACTGGTGGTGTCACTGCCTGAGAGAGCGTTGTGCTCCGGAGAAGCTGCCCACGTGGGAAGTTTAATGGCAGAGCCTGTGAGGTGGTGAGTGAGGGGCAAAGATGGTTGATATTTACCAAGGCAACCTGTGTGCTAAAGGGAGCCCTGTTTGTGTTGCAGCCTGCACATTTATTAATCTGACTGCTGAAATGGGATATGTTTGTCACAGAGTGTGGCTTGTGCTTATGTGTCTTATGTATATACCATGCATAATCAGATCTCTTTGCCAGCACCTCACATAGCTTATTTTCTAGGTTTTAAAATTCAAATTGTGTTATTTTGAAACCTGCAATATTTTTATAGCATGATCATACCCAGCAAAGCATATGGTTGCATAGGTGTACTATGGGCAGAGTCAGCATGTGTGGGAGAAGGGGCATCTTTCCACTGTATATATTCACTGGTTAAAAAGAGCAGTGTTATTGTGCAGAATGGTACCGATTGCCACTATAGAGACCTGGGGCTTTACAAAAGCAACATAATTTGTACAGGATTTGGTTCTCTGCAGACTGGTTGTATGGGACCCAGGAATTAAAAAGAAAAGTTTAATTGTGCAGGATTGGGTTTCCAGGCAGATGGCGCAAACCTAGGAGAAGAAAAGTGTAGTGATACTGCTGCACATGCCTGCTGGGAATTGTAGTTTTTTTGCACCATTAATTTGGCAGTACAGGTGGTTTTGGATTAAATCAATCCTTAGGATTCAATTTTAGGGTAATATTTTTGTAGAGAACAAATAAAATCCTAAAAATAGGTGCATAAGCCCAGCAAGGCAAGGTGTCTTACGCATTTCGGCTATGGATTAGCCTTACTCATAGACATAATGATGACCCAGAACTTCATACTTAAATAGCCCGGTGTTCAGGTCATCAACTAGCTCAAGCTGTTAATAGTTATTAAAGACACATCACTGGTTCAAGACATGAGCATAAAAGAGAATTTAGACATTGTAACAGTAATCTAACATGGAGGAAGAGGAAAGGGCTCTCAGGGATTGTGCATAAATAGAACATTTCATATACAATCTAAAAAATTTGAATTTCAAAATTATACAGTAAATTGAAATAAAGTGCCCAGAGTATAAGAAACGTACTCACTATAGTGAAGTATATGTTCTCTGAAACTAATTTGTATTGTTTAGTTTAACTTATATGGCAACCTGTATACAATTCAATCCCTTAATTGACGAGAAATAGATGGAATGTGTCTTGTTACATACTGTGATTAACAACATATGCACGCTAAACTGACATGCAGAGGATGCAAAAGTACATAAACTCTTACTTTTCACGCTGCCAATAATTGATGATGTCTCCATCAATATTGAACCCATTTGGCTTCCTGGTTTTTAGCTGGAAAATCCAGAAAGCCTCCTGGTATAAAAGTTTGCTAGCTGTATCGCCCCCTCTTTCTGGGGTTTTGATCTGTTCTATAATTTGCCAGAAAAAGCTGCTGACATCTTTCCCATGATCATTAATAAAGTGTCTCACTAAGTTGGAACATTCTGTACCATTGTCAATGTTATTCAGAGGTTCCCTTATACGTGTACATACCTCTCTAGTGGAACACCCCACATACTGTTTATCACATAAGGTACATTCCACCAAATAAATAACATTGGAAGCACAGCAATTCGTGCAACTTGCTAAGTTATACACTTTCTGGGTTACCTTTGATTGAAAATGTTTGGTAACCCTCGAACGGCCACAGGCAATGCATTTAGTGAAATTACACTTATAGTTACCTTGGTGCTCAACCAGCTGCTGATATTCATTTGCTGTTTTCTAAGCATGTTGGGTGACAACATATTGCCCAAAGTACAGCCTCTTCTTGCTAAAAATTGCAGCCATTATTGACATTTGGCTAGATTTAAAGTTTTGCGGCCAAAGGGGTGCGTTAGCTACGCGTGTTTTTCCCCCCCGCACCTTTTAAATAACGCTGGTATTTAGAGTTCTCTGAAGGGCTGCGTTAGGCTCCAAAAAGGGAGTGTACAGGCATATTTACTGCCACTTCAACTCTCAATACCAGCGTTGCTTACGGTAGAGGCTAACTTGAAAAACGTGCTTGTGCATGATTCCCCCATAGGAAATAATGGGGCAGTTTGGGCTGAAAAAAAACCTAACACAAAACCTAACACATGCAAAAAAGCAGCGTTCAGCTCCTAACGCAGCCCCATTGTTTCCTATGGGGAAACAGTTTCTAAGTCTGCACCTAGCACTCTAACATGTACCTCGAGTCTAAACACCCATAACCTTACACTTATTAACCCCTAATCTGCCGCCCCCGCTATCGCTGACCCCTGCATATTATTATTATCCGGACACCCCTGCAACCTACATTATACCTATGTACCCCTAATCTGCTGCCCACAACATCGCCGGCCCCTATATTATATTTATTAACCCCTAATCTGCCCCCCCAACGTCGCCGCTACCTTACCTACACTTATTAACCCCTAATCTGCCGACCGGACCTCGCCACCACTATAATAAATGTATTAACCCCTAAACCGCCTCACTCTTGCCTCGCAAACCCTATAATAAATTTTATTAACCCCTAATCTGCCCTCCGTAACATCTGCAACACCTAACTTCAAGTATTAACCCCTAATCTGCCGACCGGACCTCCCCGCTACTCTAATAAATGTATTAATCCCTAAAGCTAAGTCTAACCCTAACCCTAACATGCCCCTAAATTAAATATAATTTTAATCTAACGAAATAAATTAAATCTTATTAACTAAAGTCTTCCTATTTAAAGCTAAATACTTACCTGTAAAATAAACAATAATATAGCTACAATATAAGTAATAATTACCTTGTAGCTATTTTAGGATTTATATTTATTTTACATGCAACTTTGTATTTATTTTAACCAGGTACAATAGCTATTAAATAGTTATTTACTATTTAATAGCTACCTAGTTAAAATAATTACAAAATTACCTGTAAAATAAATCCTAGCCTAAGTTACAATTAAACCTAACACTACACTATCAATAAATTAATTAACTAAACTACCTACAATTACCTACAATTAAATAAACTAAACTAAATTACAAAAACAAACAAACACTAAATTACAAAAAATAAAAAAAGATTACAAGAATTTTAAACTAATTACACCTACTCTAAGCCTCCTAAAAAAACAACAAAGCCCCCCAAAATAAAAAAATGCCCTACCCTAATCTAAAATAAAAAGCTAACAGCTCTATTACCTTACCAGCCTTAAAATGACTTTTTGCGGGGCATGCCCCAAAGAAATCAGCTCTTTTGCCTGTAAAAAAAACATACACTACCCCCCAACATTACAACCCACCACCCACATACCCCTAATATAACCCACCCAAACCCCCCTTAAAAAACCTAACACTAAGCCCCTGAAGATCTTCCTACCTTGTCTTCACCCAGCAGTGTACCATCTGATCCGTCCAGAAGAGGGTCCGAAGTCTTCATCCTATCCAACCAGAAGAGGTCCTCCAGAGGGTCTGAAGTCTTCATCCTATCCGGCCAGAAGAGGTCCTCCAGAGGGTCGGAAATCTTCATCCAGGCGGCATCTTCTTCCATCCGGAGCGGGTCCATCTTGAAGCAGCCGGCGTGGATCCATCCTCCTCTAATGACGTCCTAGGATTATATCAACCAGTCGGAATTAAGGTAGGAAAAATCTGATTGGCTGATTGAATCAGCCAATCAGATTCAAGTTCAATCCGATTGGCTGATCCAATCAGCCAATCAGATTGAGCTTGCATTCTATTGGCTGATCGGAACAGCCAATAGAATGCAAGGTCAATCTGATTGGCTGATTGGATCAGCCAATCCGATTGAACTTGAATCTGATTGGCTGATTCAATCAGCCAATCAGATTTTTCCTACCTTAATTCCGATTGGCTGGTAGGTGATGAAAGATCGATATCACAGGTCAGGACACATATAGGTATTCAACTGTATCAACATCCAGAATACCCTCCTCCAATCCATCACCCAATAAATCCCAGAGTTGTTTTTTAAAAACCTCTGTTGGGTCCCTACTGAGTTTCTGATAAACGTTCTCATCATAAAGTTGTCTGTGTGCCTCGGTTACATAATCTGTTCTATCTACAACTACTATGCTACCTCCCTTATCGGAATCTTTAATGCACTGAGGAATCTGTTGGCGCTCTACAAATAACCGATAATAATAATAATAATGATATCATTTCTGGCCCTTAATTTCTCTAAAGCCTCTTTCTGTGTAGTGGTTAAGTTTGGATAGGCTCTTTTATGGTGTGAGGATAAACTAATGAGATCTTCTTAAACCCTTTTGTGAAAGGCCTCCAAAAAGGGGCCCCTTTCTTTAATAGGATAGAACACAGACATAGTCCCCTATTTATCATAGGTCTTGCGGACCTGATCCGACAGTGCGGATCAGGTCCGCAAGACCTCGCTAAATGCAGAGAGCAATACGCTCTCCGCATTTAACATTGCACCAGCAGCTCACAAGAGCTGCTGGTGCAACGCCGCCCCCTGCTGACTCGCGGCCAATCGGTTGCCAGCAGGGAGGTGTCAATCAACCCGATCGTATTCAATCAGGTTGATTTCCGGCGATTCCTGTCCGCCTGCTCAGAGCAGGCAGACAGGGTTATGGAGCAGCGGTCTTTAGACCGCTGCTTCATAACTTGTGTTTCTGGCGAGTCTGAAGACACGCCCAGAAACACGGCCCTTCAAACTCCGTACGGAGCTTGATAAATATGGGCCTTGGGCTTGAATCCCCCATGTGAGGTTTTTAAGTTATAAGTGTCTGTTTGTGTCTCCATATAGAGATCCTATAAACTTATATAATCACATGTATCCTGGAAATCAACCAGATCGTAAATCTCCTGTCTATCTGTAGTGATAATTGGTTCAATGTCAAAATTAGTGGCCATTACAATATTATTGTTCACTAAGTTCACTTTGTGTCTGGCTCGGTTCCAAAATAATTTTTTAAAGTAAGATCTCTGATCACTTTATTTACATCAACTATTGTGTCAAACAAGTTGAAATGGAACATAGCCCAAACCCAAACTCAGAACTTGTGTCTCAGACTCTGTGAGTGTTGTTTTGGACAGGTTAATAATGTTTAAAGCGTGTATTTGTTCTATCTGCCTCTGCCTCTTCTTGTTACCCATCTGCCTCTTATTCTTCTTCCTATGCCGCCTCCTCCTTCTGTTGTTCTGATGGCGCTCTGAGAACCCTGCTGCCCATTCTGCCTGGCTGAGGGGTTGGAAAAGGGGGCTGATGGTCTTTGATCAGTGTCATTATCACTCAGAAACTCAGCATTCCTTTGTTCACTTAATGTTGCTGTCTGAGCTACCTCTTTTTTCTTTGTAGAGTTTCTGGTGGCAATTGGCTCTGATCTTATGGTTCTGGATGTTTTGGGCTTAACTACCTGTATCTCATCCTCCGATTGTCCACTAGACTCTGCTCTAGTGTCAGTATCTAATCTATTTTCATCCGAGTACTTGGTATCTGAAAATGTGACTTTTTTTCTCTTGCTTCTCACTGGAATTAATATTAGGAATCTTGGACCTAGACCTAGATTTCCTTTGTCTATTCCCAAAGTAGTTGGAACGGTTATGCAAAGTATAGACCCTATTGTTTGTATGGTCTGCATAATCTCTATTGAACTTTCTTAATTTTAAAAGTCTGGCACAGAGTAGCATGATTCTGATAATATATATATATATACTGTATATATATATATATATATATATATATATATATATATATATATGCATATGTCACATTATACAGTAGCCTGACCAAAAAATAAAATGGCCAAAAACAGCCTAAAACTTAGGGAGGGTAGGGGATGGGGGGGCAGCAGACTTGTAAGTGTCTAGGGCACCACAAAACCTAAATACACCACTGCCGTCCGAACATTGATAATTCGGCCTTGTTGCATCCATTTTGCCATATATTCCTGTAATGCACTATTAATACAGTAATACATGTATACATACATCTATACATCTAATTACATACATTAATACATCTATACAGTGGTTGTTTTATCACTATAGTCAATCATTTATATATCTCTCTAACTTTTAAAGTTTACCTGACTGCAGTGGGCTGTAAAACAATAGTCACACAACAAAAAAATACAGCATAAAAAAAACATAGATTAAAAATATATGTAATTCTCTAATTCCTAATTTCCAGGGATCTCCTTCATTAGTCCAAATTGTTTTAACAGTCTCCCTTATTTTGCTGCTTTTAGAACATTTTCTCCCTTATTTTTTACAACATGTAATATTTTAATTTCAAACATTTAATATTGTACTCTTATTTAACTAATAATGTTTATGCATCTGACAATTTGATGTCTTTATTCCAACTGTGCCTCAAACGGTGCCTGTAAAATTATTTTCCATGAGTGTATTTCCAATAACTTATTATACCAGCTGCAGAGTATAGAATGTATGAGAAATAGCTATTTCCGCTTTATTTGTGATTATTTGTCTATGTGAAATTGCTGATTTTGTGCTTTGAAACCACGGCCTATTCAGTGCTAGATTACGAGTAGAGCGTTAACAGTTATGCATAAACTAAAAGGGGTTTATCGCAGGAGCTTGCTTGCATTGTTTTTTTTCTTTGCTCATATTACAAGTTGAAATTAAACGTGATTGCTTGAGCGCAATTTAAGTTAACGCTCGTCAGGATAGAGCACCCTCAGAGCTCTAGTTAAATGTTTTATGAAGCATAAAAAGTGTCAAAAAACACCAAAAAATAGTACAGTTGCACTCATAATAACATTATTTAATAAAAAATATTTTTACAAATATGGCACTAAAAAGTTATAAGGGCTCAAAGATATGAGCAGGCAAATATATATATATATATATATATATATATATATATATATATATATATATATATATATATATATATATATATATATATATATATATATATATATATATATATATATATATATATATATACACACACACATACAGTTGTGCTCATAAGTTTACATACCCTGACAGAATTTATAGGTTTTTTTACCATTTTTCAGAGAATATTATGAATGATCAACTGTGTTTACTCTTTTTAAAATCATAATGAGAACAGAAACTACCCAAATGACCCTGATCAAAAGTTTATATACCCTAGTGATTTTGGCCTTATAACATGCACACAAGTTGACACAAAGGGGTTTGAATGGCTATTAAAGGTAACCATCCTCACCTGTGATCTGTTTGCTTGTAATTAGTGTGTGTATAAAAGGTCAATGAGTTTCTGGACCCCTGACAGACCCTTGCATCTTTCCTCCAGTGCTGCACTGACGTTTCTGGATTCTGAGTCATGGAGGAAGCAAAAGAATTGTCAAATGATCTGCGGGAAAAGGTAGATGAACTGTATAAAACAGGAAAGGGATATAAAAAGATATCCAAGGAATTGAGAATGCCAATCAGCAGTGTTCAAACTCTAATCAAGAAGTGGAAAATGAGGGGTTCTGTTGAAACCAAACCACGGTCAGGTAGACCAACTAAAATTTCAGCCACAACTGCCAGGAAAATTGTTCGGGATGCAAAGAAAAACCCACAAATAACTTCAGGTGAAATACAGGACTCTCTTAAAACATGTGGTGTGGCTTTTTCAAGATGCACAATAAGGAGCCACTTGAAGAAAGATGGGCTGCTTGGTCGAGTCGCCAGAAGAAAGCCATTGCTAAGCAAATGCCACAAAGTATCCCGCTTACAATACGCCAAACAGCACAAAGGCAAGCCTCAAACCTTCTGGCACAAAGTCATTTGAAGTGATGAGTCTAAAATTGAGCTTTTTGGACACAACCATAAACGCTAAATTTGGAGAGGAGTCAACAAGGCCTATGATAAAAGGTACACCATTCCTACTGTGAGCTACAGAGATGTGTGAGCTACAGAGGCACAGGAAATTTGGTCAGAATTGATGGCAAGATGAATGCAGTATGTCATCAAAAAATACTGGAGGAAAATTTGCATTCATCAGCTGGCAAGATGCGCATAGGACGTAGTTAACTTTCCAACATGACAATGATCCTAAACACAAGGCCAAGTCGACCTCTCATTTGCTGCAGCAGAATAAAAAGAAGATAAAGAGCCTCATCCACAAATACCACAAATGACTTCAAGCTGTCATTGATGTTAAAGGGGGCAATACACGGTATTAAGAACTGGGGTATGTAATCTTTTGATCAAACACAGTTGATTGATAGTAAATGGCTTCAGCCAAACACTAACCATGAGTGAAAGAAAAGTTTTTGTGTTATCATTCATATTCTCTGAAAAATGGCCAAGAAATCATAAATTCTGCCAGAGTATGTAAACTTATGAGCACAACTTGTAAATCATAAATTTGACTAAATAGGTGGAGAGAGGAATAATCTTACAAATTAATCTAACTATGTATTATTGTTACAAATACCTCCTATATAATCTAAGGAGCATTGGTGCAGACCCTTAAAGACAATTATTTATAACCAAATAAGAGAGAGAATATATTGAAAAGGATATATTATGTCCTTTTCCTAAAGTAAGGGAAATCAGCACTCTTTTGAAATTGAACATTGTTAAATTTTATTGCATACATTTAATCACCTCTCTGATACAAGTGAACTACCATGTGAAGAGCCCATACATCGATAAACAATATAGTAACAAAATTTATTTTGAAAAACAAACACTTCTAAGAGTAGTATACCCTTTAAACATACAACTTAAATCTTATTTGGCAGAAATAGGATTGTCCAACCGAGTACACAGTATCCACAACATAAACTTTTTGTTTTGTATTCAGAGTCAGTTCATCAACTCAAGCATAATCGGATTGTCCATCCTTATTCAATGCAAAACAAATACATTCTGTTAGCACTTCTAGAGCCAGTTCCCCAGCTCATAAGGTTACTTTCACCTAAAGGTGTACATGGACTCCCTAAGCATAAAAAGCCATTTCAATGATATTTAGAGAGAGAGCATAAGAAATGCACACAGTACCTTACTCATTTACTCATGCTAGGTAGAAAAAAGCATCCAGCTTATGTAAACAATACATGCCCAATGACCACGGTACATACTGCACTCCAGGTCCGATGGCACTTGTTCAGCTCTGCTCCTCTTACCGGATCTATCAGTATTGTTGCTGTTATTTTCGTCACTCCCAAACACATACTGCATTTGCCATGGAGGGTGTCCTGCACCTCTCACAGACAGGCTCACTCCAAACGGTCGGCGGATCACCACTCACTATGGTCAGGTGTCGCAATTTCATGCAGCTGATGTGTATTCTTAACAGCAAATCCTCACCCAGTTTCAATGTCCACAAACTGACATTATTCAAAGAAACTTGTAACTGGAACTTGTAACTCGGTTTAACAGTTCATGCCAAAAGATAGTGTTGTTTCAGACGAAGCCAATGCAATGCATGTTTCACCCCTATAGAATCTTTGAATGGGGCTTCATCAGGGCTGAATCTCATTACATCTGTTTTCCCTTTTTATATACCTTAAGCCCAACCTTCTAAACCTATTACCTATCATTACACTTAAAGGGACATTAACTTAATAATAAACTTATCCAATATATGCTATTATTATACACCTAGATTAAAAGCTTTGCGTTCATGTTTTAACATTGAAAAAAATGGTAATTTCAGCGTTAAAACATCACCGCAGCCATTACAAGTCTTGTCGGTATAGCTGTACCGCAAGCCTTTTAGCCTGTAACGAAACGTCAGTCCCACACTCGTAAAAAGGACGTTTTTCATGGGACTTCCATAGTGCAGCCATTACGAGTTTTGCGGTTAGACTAAAAAGCTTGCTTTACAGCCTATACGACATGATCCGTTTCACAATCTGAGAGCAGTAGTTATGAGTTTTATGCAACAAAACCGTTACACAAAACTCATAACTAAAGTGTTACAAAGTACACTAACACCCATAAACTACCTATTAACCCCTAAACCGAGGCCCAATCGCATCGCAAAACACAAAATTAAAGTTATTAACCCCTAATCTGCCAACTCCCGACATCGCTGCCACTAATAAAATGTATTAACCCTAATTCCGCTGCTCCCCGACATCGCCACCACTGTTACAACGTTATTAACCCCCATTCCCCCCACACCCCAACATCACCCACACTATATTAAAGATATTAACCCCTATTCAAACTTATAGAGAAATATCAAAGCGCCAACAATAGAGGCAGGGTCTTGAGCTCAATTAGATTACTTTGGCAATATTTATTACAATAATGGTTAAAAATCTTATCATTCCATTTCTGGAAAAATGTAAAACATAAGTTAAATAACAGTTTGAATTAACAATTTTTCAACAATTAACTCTTCTTATCAACTTATATTAAAAATGACTATTTTTCAACGTGGATTTTTACTCCAAGTCAGTGCAATGAATAATATATATATATATATATATATATATATATATATATATATATATATATATATATATATATATATAAACACTGTGGGTTAATACCTTCAATTTCGTTCAAAAATTGAATAAAAATCAATAAAAAATCCTTATATAATTCCCTCATGGATCCATGTTAACAATCTAAAATTCTGACAATGTTAACAATCTATAAGTAGTCAGAATAAACCAAATCTTTTAAAATTAAATATTTAAAAGCCCACCTATTAGTTAGGTGTGATGGGATTCTAATTGCCCCTTTAATACTGCTGTAATTGTATTCCGTACCTATTTCAAACAATCACTATTTCAAGGCTGTTATTTACCACAACATAAGCTTATCTGGTAGAGCTTGTTGCACAATAATTCTTATATTAGCAAACACTTCTATTTTCTGAGCGGGTTACCGCTATTGTTCAGCGGGTTGCTGCTATTTCAATCGCTGTGAAAAGATGATGTGATTAGTGTGTGACTAGTGAAATCAAATTAAACATGTGCAAAATATTCCACTGTGAAAAATAAAATAAAATAAATTCTGGTGCAAGTGTAATCTTGAAAAAAAAAATATGTACAACAAAAATTTACTCAATTTTAACTATGTGTTTAACTTTCAAATAAATTATCCAAAATAAAACAAATCTGATCCAACTTGATTCAATGCACTTTTCTTAAATGTTTACGTGATAATGAACTTAAATACCGTGGATTTATCCCTAAAAATATTCAGTCTAAAATAATAGTAACACTTCAAATGCGGCTTTCCATATTGCAGTAAAAATGTCAATTTAAAAGATTGCTGTAAACAACTGATTTATCACAAGTTCAAAACCTTAGTCCCCAGTGGTGTTGGTTAGTCCCCAGATGGTAATATGTTCCCAGGACCAGTGGAGTTGCCAGTACTCCTTTTCAGTTCGTATGTGTATTGTTCTTTTGTGTGCCTGCGGTTGTGTGCGGCTCAATCCCTCAGCTTCATAAGTATTTACAACTCTGTGCAGCTCGATCCCTCTGTTAAAACAGATAAAAACAATAGTGCAGATTGCAAATAAAGTTCCTAGTGTAAGAGATACACTTACCAGCCAACGCGTTTCGGTCGTTAATCGACCTTTCTCAAGACTCAGACTTGAGTCTTGAGAAAGGTCGATTAACGCCCGAAATCCACTTACAGTTCCTGAAGTCCGGACATCCAGGCGGCGAGAGGTCTTCATCCAGGTGGCTCCATCTTCATCCATTGGAACATGGATTGGAACAGCCAATAGAATGCGAGCTTAATCCTATTGGCTGATTGGATCAACCAATAGGATTGAAGCTCAATCCTATTAACTGATTGTATCAGCCAATAGGATATTTTCACCTTTAATTCCGATTGGCTGATAGAATTCTATCATCCAATCGGAATTCAAGGGATGCCATCTTGGATGACGTCACTTAAAGGAACCGTCATTCTGGAAGAGTCGTCGTAAGTACAGGATGCTCCGCGCCGAATGTCTTGAAGATGGACCCGCTCCGGGCCGGATGGATGAAGATAGAAGATGCCGTCTGGATGAAGACTTCTGCCGGCTTGGAGGAAGACTTCTGCCCTGTTGGATGAAGACTTCTGCCACTTCGTTGAGGACTTCTGACGGCTTCGTTGAGGATGGATGTCGGGTCTACAAAAACGGTAAGTGGATCTTCGGTGGTAAGTGTTAGGTTTTTTTAAGGGTTTATTGGGTGGGTTTTATTTTTAGATTAGAGCTTTTGGGTGGAAAGAGAGCTAAATGCCCTTTTAAGGGCAATGCCCATCCAAATGCCCTTTTCAGGGCAATGGGGAGCTTAGGTTTTTTTAGTTAGGATTTTATTTGGGGGGTTGGTTGTGTGGGTGGTGGGTTTTACTGTTGGGGGGTTGTTTGTATTTTTTTTAAAGGTAAAAGAGCTGATTTCTTTGGGGCAATGCCCTGCAAAAGGCCCTTTTAAGGGCTATTGGTAGTTTAGTTTAGGCTAGGGTTTTTTATTTTGGGGGGGCTTTTTATTTTGATAGGGCTATTAGATTAGGTGTAATTAGTTTAAATATCTGATAATTTCTTTTTTTATTTTGTGTAATTTAGTGTTTTTTTTGTAATTTAGTTAATTGTATTTAATTTATGTAATTGATTTAATTGTAGTGCAAGGTTAGGTTAGTGTAATTCAGGTTAGGTTTTATTTTACAGGTAAATTTGTATTTATTTTAGCTAGGTAGTTAGTAAATAGTTAATAACTATTTACTAACTATTCTACCTAGTTAAAATAAATACAAACTTGCCTGTGAAAAAAAAATAAAACCTAAGCTTAATACAATATAACTGTCATGAGCGCTTCCGTTCATCGCCGTGTCGCCGCGGCTCCCGGAACTCCTCTGTGTCTCTGACGTCATGTTGCTTAGCAACATGACGCTTTCTCTCACACCCCTCTGATGACGGTTACGCTCTGCCCTTTAAATCTCGGCGGGAGATCTGAATCTGGGCCCGTTTGTTGTTTCCCTGGATTGTGAGTACCTTATCAGTTTTGTTCTTCTGTGTACCGACTTCTGCCTGCCTGACCAAGCCTCTTGCCTAATCCCTACTTGCTGATATTTGGACATTGACTTCTGCCTGCCTGACCTTGCCTGTAGCTATTACCCTTTTGCTGATACTTTGATGCCGACTTCTGCTTGCCTGACCCTGTCTTTTGCCAATACCTTTTGCTGATATTTGGATGCCGACTTCTGCCTGCCTGACCTTGCTTTGGCCTTTACCTTTAAACCTATTCTTTGTTAAACAACACCTGCTTAAAAGGGACATTTACTTTTACAAGCTGCAAAAGAGAACTTTGCCTTTCTGTTTGTTATACACCTGCTTAAAAGGGACATTTACTTTTACAAGCTGCAAAAGAGAACTTTGCCTTTCTGTTTGTTATACACCTGCTTAAAAGGGACATTTACTTTTACAAGCTGCAAAAGAGAATTTTGCCTTTCTGTTTGTTATACACCTGCTTAAAAGGGACATTTACTTTTACAAGCTGCAAAAGAGAACTTTGCCTTTCTGTTTGTTATAAACCTGCTTAAAGGGACATTATACTTTTACAAGCTGCAAAAGAGAACTTTTCCTTTGTTTTACAAGCCTGCTAAAGAGGACCTTTTTCAGAAGCTTCAAGTAAGAGCATTTCCTTTTTGTTCTTTGAACTATTTAAAGGGACGTTTTATCCTTTGTGGCTTTCCTGCATTCTGGAACAATATTCATTTTTGTTATCTTCTAATCTGCTTCCTGAGTGGGTCACGTCCTGGATATTTCTCAGTGTGCTAGCGTGTGCTTTCAATTCACGCTAGCAGTTGGGTTACATCCCGGATTGATTCCTGAGCGGCTGACATTACAAACGGGCCATAAAAATGGACCCCACTGAATTATCTATGGCCGTGGCTCACCAGGGACAGCTCTTGGGTTCTCATGCCACTCACTTGCAGTCTCTGGACACTAAACTTGATCAAATTACTGCTCTATTACAAAATTTGGTTGCTACCGCACCTCCCAATCCTAATCCCAATCCAAATCCGATTGAGGCATTACCTCCTCCGATTCCTAACAATCAGTCTCAGGTACAACTAAGTCCCAGGATTCCTCTTCCGGATAAATATGATGGGAATCCTGAAGAATGTAGAGGCTTTTTGAATCAATGCCGTCTTCATTTCCGAAATAGCCCTACTCTCTTTGCTACTGCCTCTTCTAGAATCACGTTTCTTATTTCCTTAATGAAAGGAAAAGCCTTGGCTTGGGTGTCACCTTTGCTAGAAAAGAATGATCCTATACTGTTGGATGTTGATACATTTCTATCTACATTCTCAAACGTATTCGATAAACCTGGAAGGTCATCCGCTGCTGAAGCAACTCTCCTGGATTTACGTCAAGGAAATCAACCAGTCTCTCAATATGCAATTGAGTTCCGCACCCTTGCTTCTGAAACCACTTGGAATCAGGGAGCACTCAGAGCCGCTTTCCGTAAAGGACTTTCTGAGCGTCTCAAGGATGAATTGGTGTATCATGAACTTCCAGAGTCCTTAGAAGCCTTAATAAATCTCTGTATCAGTCTCGACGCCAGGTTTCGTGAACGCCAACAAGAAAAGGATAGAACACAGAGGACTTCCACTCGAACTCCTTTTCGTTTAGCTCCTCGTTTTTCTAATCCAGTCACTCCAGCCTCTCCTACTACTGATCAGGCTGAACCCATGGAAGTAGGAAGTATAAAATTAACTGAGACTGAACGCTTAAGAAGACGGACTCTTGGCTTATGTCTGTACTGTGGCCTTAAAGGACATTTATTAAGGGATTGTCCTACTAGGCCAGTAAAAGCCAGGGCTTAACTCTAGTCCAGGGAACTGAGTTAAGCCAAAATAGTGGTCATTCCCTATACAAGAAACTCTTTGTTCCAGTAACTCTTCTAATTGGACATAAGAAGATCTATACCCAAGCTCTAATTGATTCTGGTGCTGGAGGTGTGTTCATTGACTCTACATTTGTTTCTACTCATTCTATACCCTTACTAAAGAAGGAGTATTCCATTTCAGTCTCTACGGTCAGTGGAGATCCTTTGGGTTCTGGATACATTCAGTTTTCTACTCAACCCTTAATCCTCACCGTAGGAATACTTCATTCTGAGACAATTTGTTTCGATGTCATTCCCACTCCGCAATTTCCCATTATCTTGGGATTACCCTGGCTCCAGATTCACAATCCCATTTTTTCTTGGACTTTCGGTGAACTCACTTCCTGGGGATCTACCTGCCAGACTAAATGTCTTCAAAAGATTACTAAGTTACCACTCACTATTGCTCTCACAGTTGAAACTCCGGAATCCTTACCTATGCATTACCATGACTTTGTGGATGTCTTCTCCAAAAAAGAAGCGGAACGTCTTCCTCCTCATCGCCCTTTTGATTGTCCCATTGACCTCCTTCCTGGGGCTGCCTATCCTCGAGGCAAGACATATCCACTTTCTAAACCAGAAAACATGGCTCTGGAAGAATATATAAAAGACAATCTGGCTAGAGGATTTATTCGACCCTCCTCTTCCCCTGTAGGGGCTGGTTTCTTTTTTGTGGGAAAAAAGGATGGCGGATTAAGACCCTGTATTGATTATCGTGGATTGAATCAGATTACCATCAAGAACAGTTATCCTCTGCCCCTTATTCCTGAACTTTTTACTTATCTTCAGGGAGCCACCATTTTCACCAAACTCGACCTACGTGGTGCATACAACTTGATCCGTATACGCAAAGGAGATGAGTGGAAGACTGCCTTTAACACTCGATTTGGGCATTATGAATATTTGGTCATGCCCTTCGGGCTATGCAATGCTCCGGCGGTTTTCCAGCATTTTGTAAATGAGATCTTTCGTGATTTTTTGAATATTTTTGTTATCATATATCTGGACGACATCTTAATTTTTTCTCAGAACCACCAAGATCATGTGCACCACGTCAAGAAAGTACTTCAACGTCTAAGAGAATTCCATCTGTTTGCTAAACTGGAGAAATGTTCTTTCCATCAAAAATCCATACCCTTTCTGGGTTATGTAATATCGGCATCTGGATTCGAAATGGACCCTACTAAACTTTCTGCCATTTTGGATTGGCCTAGACCTGATTCTTTGAAGGCTTTACAACGTTTCCTAGGCTTCGCCAATTATTACAGAAAGTTCATCAAGAATTTTGCTACTATTACTTCTCCTCTTACTTCTCTCACAAGAAAAGGACAAAACTGTAAAGTATGGCCGTCTGAGGCTATAGAAGCTTTTGAATCTCTCAAAGAAGCTTTTTCCTCAGCTCCTATCCTTCGTCATCCAAATCCTGAGTTTCAATTTATTCTGGAGGTGGATGCTTCCTCTGTTGCTGCTGGAGCGGTTCTGTCTCAACGAATACCAGAGACTGGAAGGATTCATCCTGTTGCTTTTTTCTCTAAAAAATTCACTCCTTCCGAATTTAACTATGACGTAGGGAATAAAGAGTTGCTTGCCATCAAGATGGCATTGGATGAATGGAGACATTGGCTGGAAGGTACTTCTTTGCCATTTACTATACTTACTGATCATAAGAACCTTCTGTATCTCCAAACAGCCAAACGACTAAATTCCAGGCAAGCACGCTGGTCCTTATTCTTCTCTCGGTTTCATTATAATTTGTCTTACATACCTGGATCAAAAAATATTAAAGCAGACGCACTTTCCAGACAATTTCAAGATACCCCAGTTCCTGAGTCTGGTACCATTCTCCAACCTCATGAAGTCATTGCCCAATTAACAACTTCTTGGTTACAAGAATTACAGTCCGCTCAAGAGCATCTTCCTTTGTCCTGTAAACCTCCCAATGGTTTACTCTTTGTTCCTGAACGCCTTCGTTCCAAGATTTTATTTTGGGCTCATGATAGTCCCCTTTCTGGACATCCTGGCATCAGTATTACCACTCGAAACCTCAAACAACATGTCTGGTGGCCTACACTCTCTCAAGATGTGAAGGATTACGTCTCAGTATGCACACAATGTGCCATGAACAAAACTCCACGCCAACTTCCTTCAGGATTACTCCAACCATTGCCTATACCTCACCAGCCTTGGACTCACGTATCCATGGACTTTATTACCGATCTTCCCTTGTCCACTGGGAACAATACTATCTGGGTGGTGGTCGACAGGTTCACTAAGACGGCTCATTTTGTACCCTTGCCAGGATTACCATCTGCCAAAAGACTCTCTGAACTTTTTATTCTACATATTGTAAGAATCCATGGATTTCCTCTAGATATTGTTTCTGATAGAGGGGTACAATTCGTTTCTCGATTTTGGAGGTCACTTTGTAAACATTTTGGTACTACTATATCTCTCTCTACTTCTCACCACCCACAATCGAATGGTCAGACTGAAAGAGTAAACCAGTGTCTTGAAACATATCTTAGACATTATGTGGATCATTATCATTCAAACTGGACTTCTTACCTTCCTTTGGCTGAATTGGCCCATAATGCCCGGTACAATTCCTCCCTTCAGACTTCTCCTTTTCATGCAGCTTACGGATATCAGCCTAGGACATTCCCTTTGCATACTTCCTCCACAGTGAATCCTGCTTCTGATCTTACAGCCCGAAGATTAACTCGACATTGGCAGAAGATACATCGTATTCTTTCTGTAACTTCTAGACGTTACAAGTTCTTTTCGGATCTTCGACGGAAAAAGGCTCCCAAATATCGCCCTGGTGATAAAGTTTGGATTTCCTCTCGATTTCTTCGCCTGAAACAACCTTCTAACAAATTGGGACCACGATATGTGGGTCCTTTCCGAATACTGGGTCAGGTATGTTCCACTGCTTATCGGGTAGCTTTACCCAAGTCTCTCAAAGTCCATCCGGTATTTCATGTTTCTCTTTTAAAACCTGTGATGTTTAACAGGTATTCTAAGCCTTTTTCTAAACCTCCACCGTTATTGGTGCATGGACATCCTGAGTTTGAGATCAGCCATATTCTAGATTCCAAATTGCGGGGCAAGAAATTGTATTATCTCATTCATTGGAAGGGTTATCCAGTCACGGAACGTTCTTGGGAACCTGCTCATCAAGTAAATGCTCCTATATTGGTCAAGTCCTTCCACAAGACTCATCCTGATAGACCTGGTCCTGTCCCCCGGAGGGGTCCTTGAGGAGGGGGTGCTGTCATGAGCGCTTCCGTTCATCGCCGTGTCGCCGCGGCTCCCGGAACTCCTCTGTGTCTCTGACGTCATGTTGCTTAGCAACATGACGCTTTCTCTCACACCCCTCTGATGACGGTTACGCTCTGCCCTTTAAATCTCGGCGGGAGATCTGAATCTGGGCCCGTTTGTTGTTTCCCTGGATTGTGAGTACCTTATCAGTTTTGTTCTTCTGTGTACCGACTTCTGCCTGCCTGACCAAGCCTCTTGCCTAATCCCTACTTGCTGATATTTGGACATTGACTTCTGCCTGCCTGACCTTGCCTGTAGCTATTACCCTTTTGCTGATACTTTGATGCCGACTTCTGCTTGCCTGACCCTGTCTTTTGCCAATACCTTTTGCTGATATTTGGATGCCGACTTCTGCCTGCCTGACCTTGCTTTGGCCTTTACCTTTAAACCTATTCTTTGTTAAACAACACCTGCTTAAAAGGGACATTTACTTTTACAAGCTGCAAAAGAGAACTTTGCCTTTCTGTTTGTTATACACCTGCTTAAAAGGGACATTTACTTTTACAAGCTGCAAAAGAGAACTTTGCCTTTCTGTTTGTTATACACCTGCTTAAAAGGGACATTTACTTTTACAAGCTGCAAAAGAGAATTTTGCCTTTCTGTTTGTTATACACCTGCTTAAAAGGGACATTTACTTTTACAAGCTGCAAAAGAGAACTTTGCCTTTCTGTTTGTTATAAACCTGCTTAAAGGGACATTATACTTTTACAAGCTGCAAAAGAGAACTTTTCCTTTGTTTTACAAGCCTGCTAAAGAGGACCTTTTTCAGAAGCTTCAAGTAAGAGCATTTCCTTTTTGTTCTTTGAACTATTTAAAGGGACGTTTTATCCTTTGTGGCTTTCCTGCATTCTGGAACAATATTCATTTTTGTTATCTTCTAATCTGCTTCCTGAGTGGGTCACGTCCTGGATATTTCTCAGTGTGCTAGCGTGTGCTTTCAATTCACGCTAGCAGTTGGGTTACATCCCGGATTGATTCCTGAGCGGCTGACAATAACTATTATTTATATTGTAGCTAGCTTAGGGTTTATTTTACAGGTAAGTATTTAGTTTTAAATAGGAATTATTTAGTTATTAATAGTAGGTTTTATTTAGATTTATTTTAAATACATTAAAGTTAGTGGGTGTTAGGGTTAGACTTAGGGTTAGGTTTATGGGTTAATAAATTTAGTATAGTGGCGGCGACGTTGGGGGCGACAGATTAGGGGTTAATAAGTGTAGGTAGGTTGCAGCGACATTGGGGACAGGAGATCAGGGGTTAATAAATATAATGTAGGTGTCAGCGATGTTGGGGGCAGCAGATTAGGGGTTAATAAGTGTAGGTAGGTTCTGCGATGTCGGGGATGGCAGATTAGGGGTTAATAACTATAATGTAGGTGTTGGCGATGTCGGGGGCGGCAGATTAGGGGTTAATAAGTGTAAGATTAGGGGTGTTTAGACTCGGGGTTCATGTTAGGGTGTTAGGTGTAAACATAAATTTTGTTCCCCATAGGAATCAATGGGGCTTTACGCTGCTTTATTGCAGGTGTTAGGCTTTTTTTCAGCCAGCTCTCCCCATTGATGTCTATAGGGAAATCGTGCACAAGAGCGTAAAATCAGCTCACCGCAGCTCACCGCAGCGCTGGTTTTGGATTGCGGCATGGAGCTCAATTATGCTCTACGCTCACTTCTTGCCTGCTAATGACGGGTTTTTTTAAACCTGTAATACCAGCGCTGTAGGTAAGTGAGCAGTGACAATAACTTGCAAGTTAGTACCGCACCCCTTATAACGCAAAACTCGTAATCTAGCCGAAGGTTTGTCCAATTTGATATGTTAGGAATTTGAGCCAATTTCCAAAGCTTAGGTATATCTTTTAGCTGAATTTAGCACAATTTTGTATAAGCAGCGCTTAATTTTACATGGAATGTCAGAGATAATATTAAAAAATACTTTTTCTGGAGTAAATTTTATGTTTATGTCTAGCACTTTGCAAATGTGTACATTGATTTGATCTCAGAAAGGCTGCAAAACCCCAAAGCTCCACCAACTGTGTAACATATTCCCTTCTTGATTGCAATCTCTCCAGCACTTATTACTAGCATTAGGAAAGATATGCATGAGTCTATTTGGAGTTAAGTAACACCTGGTGATTATCTTAGTGTTGGTTTCTAGACCTACTGCTGAATGTGCTGATTTGGCAATTGCTAAAGACCAGGATGTCCATTGTTTTTTTAGATATTGGATAACTCAACTCTTTCTCTCAAGATCGGACACAATGGGGTATAGATGGTAAATGTGTTTGTAGCAAGTTTTTATACATTTTAGATATAATCTTTTTAGGGGGGATCGGGTTTACACAGACATTTTCAAATATTGTCAAGGGTCTCAGAAGGTCTCTTTTGTATCTATGTGAAATGATATAATGTTGAGCTTGATGATAATGTATCAATAAGTTGAATTGAGAGTTACCTTTTGTTAAGAGTGCTTCCCTATTGGCTAGGCTACCATTGTTTGATATATGGCAAATGGGGATTAGGTCCTGGATTGAAGACATTTTTTATTGGGGTGGATTGTTCCATGAATTCCCTATTGAGAATTTCTTATTAAATAATAAGGTGGTTAAGGGGGAGTACATGGTTGAAATTTTCAGGTGATTGTTTAGGATTGTTATCCAATCCGACCATGTCTCTTTAATGATGGGGTATTTAGAAATATTGTGAAGTGATGGTTGCGAAGGGGCTCAACAAAATCCCCCGCCATGAAGTTTATTCCTTGAATGGACATCTCTTATATGAAGTCTCATTTTGTTTGCACCATTCTATAACCTGATTTAGAGATATGGCTAGTTTATACAAAGATAGTTTAGGAACTCCCAGGCCCCCTGAGTCTCTAGGGATATATAAAGTGGTTTCTCACTATCCTTGGTGGCCTATGTTGCCATATATAGGCATTCATTATTGATTGTAGCTTATTTATTTCAATTGAAGACCCTGGGATAGGGAGAGCCTGCATCACGTAAAGGGCTTTGGGTAACAATGTCATTTTGCTAGCAGCTATTCTTCCTAGCTACAATATATTTTTTTGGTAACCAAGATGTTGTGAGGTGTTGAAATGCAGTGATTAGATGCCCATAATTTAATTTATGTAATTTTTCTGAATTCTGGGTTAGAACGTTTCCTAAATATTTTAATGCTTGTGTTTGAATTTTGAATGTGCTTTGTTTTTTAAGTTCAGATAGGGTTTCTAGGGAGAGATGAATTGGATATAGCTCAGATTTTGTTGGATTAATTAGGAAGTTGGACACTTTACCATATGATAATAAATCTGATTGTACTATGGGTAAGGATGTTAATTGAGATGCTAATGTGAATAAAATGTCATCTTAACATTGCTAATTTATATTGTTGATCTCTAATATTTCTTCGATATTAGGTTTTTCGCAAAGTCTGATTGCTAAAGGTTCAAGGGATAAAATAAATATAAGGGGGGGGGGAAAGAGGGCAGCCCTGTCGCGTACCATTCAGTATTTCGAAAGCTTCTTAAAGACAGCCATTAACTTTCACTTGGGCAGAGGGGTTCGAGTATAGGGCCAGTATCTGGGATATGTATTTAGATGGAAGTCCAAATTTAAGAAGAGTAGTGTATAATCATGGATATTGGCTCCCGTATTTAAAAGTAGAACTATCCTTTATTTGGTATATATTAAAACCAGCAAGCATGCCAGAAGCATCAGTGGAGTAAGAACAGCATGAGCTTACGTGTTTTGGCTATAGATAGACCTAACCTTCACCATAGGAGGTATGCTTACTGCTAAAAACAATTTACTTTTAAATTAAAACTATATACAAAAATACTCGGCTAGTATATGCATGTCATATTAGAATTCCTTACATGTAGCAATTGAAAACTATATAGAAAAATAAATAAATTGAACTTACACAAATTGAATATATGCAAAGTTGATATGGTAAAGTTGCCAAAACAATGCAATAAATCAGTACACAAAGCAGAACACAGCAAAACTATAGTATAGGAAACACTCATAATTTACAGAGTAATTTCTATGTTTTAAACAAATTCTTAAACCCTTCTCATATTGGCTAATATGATCTCTCCCAGTATGCTTCCTAAGACTTCAAGTAATAGCACATGGCCACAGGTCTCAGGTACCTATAAATGTGGCACCCACGCTGCAAAGCATGTAATTTTATTAGTCAAGGTACGCAATTTAAGTCTCATGTCACTGGCATAACATATTCCACACAAGGCTGCGTAAAGTGTTAAACCAATTATGTGATCTATTTAATTGACCGTACCCTTTGTCTCAAAGGACATCTCATACGACCCGAGACGTCCATACGTGGATAAGGGAACATCTAGGTTACATTAAAAATAAACAATGCTGTTTGGCACTCTCAGAACACTTTATCTATGATCACCATCAAAATGTTGATACGTTTAAATGGAGAGCAATAGAAGTAGTACACAAACCAGTCAGAGGCGGCAATAGAATTACACTTTTGGGCCGCCAAGAAGTGTATTGGATCCCCAAATTGCAGTCTTTAGTACCTAAAGAATTCAACTGACAATATGATATAATCAACCATTGGGAATGATTATTTTTGTTCTATCCCAATAGTTGATCTATCATTCTTTATCTTTCTGGGGTATTTAACCCTCAAATACACACTACAATCTATTAGAGTAGGAACAAGATTTATCATATATTATGTATAGAATAAACCAATTCCCTCCCCCATTAGAAGGGTTTAAGAATTTGTTTAAACATAGAAATCACTCTGTAAATTATGAACGTTTCCTATTCTATAGTTTTGCTGTGTTCTGATTTGTGTACTGATTTATTGCATTATTTTGCCAACTTTATTTTTCTATACAGTTTTCAATTGCTACATGTAAGAAATTCTAATATAACATGTATATACTGTACTAGCCGAGTATTTTTGTATATAGTTTTAATTTAAAAGTAAATTGTTTTTAGTAGGTGGGGTTAACTTCCCCTTTAAAAGCATACCTCCTATGCTGAGGGTTAGATCTATGATTACAGCTAAGGGCTGAAACACGTAAGATCACGCTGTTCTTATTTCACTGATGCTTCTGGCACGCTTGCTGGTTTTAATGCATACCAAATAAAGGATATTTCTACTTTTAATAACGGGAGCTGATATCCGTTTTTTCTTCATTTTGAATCCGGAGTGTGGGAACTCCATTGGATTGCACCCATCTGACGTCATCTCCCAGAGCCCAAGGCCGTTTACCGCACATGTGTTTGACTAAGGAGCTGGCGCAGGGGTGAGGTTAATTCTGCGTATTGTGGAGCAGAGATGAGCTGGGACCTCAATGGATAGTAAAGCAAGGAAGACAGGCGTTGGTCCTGAAAGCTTCATTGGAGGTACTGGAGGACTCACAGGGACCAGTGATAGCTGGCAGCTCAAAGAGCAACAAAGTGGCGTAGTTCCGCAACTCTACAGAGACAGCTGTACCAGGTGGTGAGTGCTCAATACTGCTTTTTAACTTTCCCCTATGTGTAAACGGAATCCTTGGGGCATATTTACATTGTAAGTAGGTCTTCAGATAGCTCTAAAGATATTGAAATTGCTGTGACACAGTGGTTCACTTTTTTTTATGTTTCAGTGTATAAATACGTCCAGTCTAATCTGTCAAAGGCCTTTTCGGTATCTGTTGACAGAAAGACAGATGGAATCTTAGAATTTTTTATGTAGTCTAGTAAATTCACTACCTTATTAATGTTATCTTTAGCTTCCCTTCGAGGAACGAAGCCTACTTGGTCATGATGAATAAGTAATGGTAAAACTTGGTTTAATCTTTTGGCCAAAATTTTAAATCAACATTTAGCATAGATATGGGTCTAAAATTTGCTACAGTATCCGGAATTTTACCAGCCTTTTGAAGAACAATAATATAGGTTTGGAGCATCATGTCGGAAAATATGTTTATGTCAGATATGTGGTTGAAGAGCGTTGTGAGATAGGGGACCAATTGCATGGAAAAAGTTTTGTAATAACGGTTAGAAAACCCATCTGGGCCTGGAGCTTTGTCTGTCTGTGCGTCTCATTGTGTCTGTTGGGAAAAAGGTTATATAATTTATGATAATATGATTTAAATATCTTTCCAATGCTCAGTGTCCTCTACTTAGGAACCATTAAATTTCTGCTGTAAAAATAATTGATGCCTTTGGGGTTGGATTTGAAGATACTGGTTGAGTTTATTACGCTTCTCTTTTAGTAGGCCTTGTGTAAGGTCATTGTTTGGGTTAAGTTTTAAGGAATAATCTAGGTCAAACACTTCTTGAGTGAAACAACTGTGTGAGATAGAAAACAGGCGCAGCCCGACTCAAATGCAGATTATTTATTATTGAGTAAGTATATGACAAAATGCATACTCACTAGCGTTTAAAAACAAATGAAGCGGGGGCGGAGCCAACCGCCAAAGCTTCAAGACATGCCACCTCAGAGCTCCTGAAACTTACTTTTTAAATAACTGTTTTATGGCACCATAGGAACCAATATATCTGCACACTAGGTTTATATCACGTCCTAGGACATGGATTGAGAAGCCTCAAACGAAGATAGCACCTTTTTGTCACACAATCAGCTTTGAGGCCTACTAGCTGGCTGAGATCTCGGCTAAATTTTCATCACCCTACTTAACACCACTCGCGTTTGACGAAGAAGTATCTCCTACACTTCCCTTTTTAGCTTTGGCATGGAACAACAAATTCTTTTAGCGTTACGCACCTTAGGGCGCTCTATGGATTACCACCAGCTAGCCCTGGTCGCAGAACTGAGAGCTGCAGCGGTCCCATGCCAAATTAGAACTCTGCAGAGTCATACCGAAGGGGAGACTGCTTGTTCTGAACCGCATCTTTCGCAATACTATACAGATCTCTCCCATGAACCGGAGATCTGGTTTGCGGTAAGCAGGGAGGACTTAGGTCCGTGGATAACAAGGCAGCCGGAAACATTTCAACAGGACAGCACCTTACAATTCTCTCCAATCACCACAGAGTCAGAGCAACGGAACGCAACTTACCCTGGGGTCTCGCAGACACAGCAGCTTAGCTCGATTTATGAACGCAGCTTTCCACCAACAGCCTCCGCCTGCTCAGGCGCCTCCGGAAGTCCTTTTACAGAAGCTGAGGCCCAGACAAGTGTGACCGCTACATCAATTGCTGAACGGAACCAGTCACCCTTGAGATCTTCCATACCACAGAAGTCGGAGCAACGGAAGCCTATTCACGGAGGCTCCCGGATGCAATCTAACCCTCACCCCAGGCGATCAAATCCTTCTACATGGAAATCACATTTTACCACTTACCCTTCTCGTAGCTATGGTGTGTACTTTATACATCTCTCATGTCTGCCTAACAGCCCTCTCATCAGGCCTCTAGAGCAACCGTCACAGCACAGATCCTCTCCCTATGCCCAGACCGGACTAGAACAAATCTCCAGAAGGGGCATCGGTTAAAGAACATTTTCTGGACAATCTACCACAGGGCAAGACAGGCTCTTAATCTGATGTCAGCAGCAACCTGGGTAGACACAGAGGCAATTGTTCCACACCTTATAGCTGATATCAGCTAATAACTCATGTCTGGTTAAGACCGGGGAATTCCCCCTGCTAGGACTGGTTGGTCTTTATTATACATTTATATATGGTTAAGTTTCATTTTATTTTATAGCATTGCCTTTATGTATAGCATATGCTAACCTGTTGATAGTTAATATTTAGGTACTTCTGGCGGCTGGCATGTTCTAACTGTTACAATTAGCATTAGCCTCACACTACCTGTTACCCCCATATGCTTTAATATCCTTTGAAGCACTCTCCCTACAGGGAGGTTATTGTTTATGTCTCTTAGAGATACTCATATCATGGCCTCCGGAACTTTTGCCCTGTGTTATATGCCAATTAATGTACTATACATACCCTCTAATGTACCCATTTGCAGAGTCCATTTTATTAAGATCTGTATGATTACTTATTTGAGCCTTACGTACATGATCTGGGTCAGGGATGCTACCTAGATTGACCACCTCTCTTCCTATTGTGCTATAAATTTAAAAATACTATAGGACCTCTGGTTTATTAGGAATAGTTCTGTCCCTATATTGTGTTACCCTTATAACTTCATAAATGTACAACATATCATATACCTCCTACTTTATCCCAGCATCTCTCCCTTAACTGCACTGTGCTTTAGGAGTCAAGTTATACTATCCCTCTATGTAGCACAACTCTATATAACTTCTATGTTTCTGTGCTTCATAACATTTTATGGGATCTCATGGTTTCATTTTGTCTATTCTGAAAGCCCTCATTTGTGCTATAGCGGCTCACTCATAGGTCATAGACTGTTTACCATAGTTTTTTATCCCCAACTTACTAATTATTAACCTTTGTTACTTCCCTTAACGCAGTTTCTATAGAGTAGAATAGCTTGCTTATACGAATATTTCCAAGAATATTTGCTTCTCCATATATACTATGTCTATTAATATTTTCTACGATGACTGTTTCTTTTTTATGTGAGCAACTCTATTTACACACTATATTGAATAATGTAGGCATGAAATAGAATTCTAGATAGGGAATATTATTGATAAACATCTATATTGCGCCAGCTACTGTACGTGGGATACATGGACATGGGCTTATAATCATTCTGTTAATTTAAATACAATACCCTATTTTATTATTTGTCTGGCACCAGTGGTTGAGCTATACCATACATTTTCTAGCAGACGTTGGACTTATGTGGGCTTATTGCATCTAGCTTTTAGTCTCTTTTGCATTATACTGTATTTTAATGTTCCATAGTGTATGTATCAGAGGTCTCAAGTTTACATTTGATTCATAACTCCTATGCACCTGAAAACTGATGCCAGCTGTAGATATGAAGCAAATTTGATAATTGAGAAGGTACCTACAGTCCTAAGTTATGCCCTTACGATAACTTTAACCTATCGCATGTCCATCCAGCAATATCACTGGATACTATCAGGTTGTCCTACTGCGAATGTTGCTGCATAATTCACCCCTGCTTTGACATCACTGGGTTAGTTACAATGACATGGTTTCCTCACCATGACTCCCATATGAATTAACTTGGCCACCACAGTTTATTGCGACTGTTTATCCCCACAGGATTACTCACATTTCATGTTTTAATATGCTGTGTAGTTATCAGGGTTATTACAGGGTAAAATTACTTGCCATCTATCTTAAACTTTAGATACATATTCTACGCTACAGTTATAGCCTTTTGTAAGCATTACTTAGGTGGAATATCTAATACTTTCTATAGCTACTCCCTCTTTGCACATACTAGGTAGCTCCCTCACAGCACTACTATAATATTTGCATTATTAGAACCCTAAGTTTGGTAATATTAGTCATAACTGCCTATATTGTTTAAGTTGTAGTGCATAAGATGTATGGTCATGTATACAAAGGTCACCACACCATCCCAAGTTCCCCATCACCTAACCCAATTAAGGGCTAACTCTGCCATAGGTTAAAATCCTCCTTTATATCTATAAGATTACACTCCATGTTTGTCCTGCTTCGTGTTGGTTTGTTTCAATATGCTCTATTTAGAAGGTTTTCCAAATTGTGTATACCAACACTAGCAAACTTACCATTTTTGGCAACTTAGATATACCATATAGCTATCTCTAAAGGTTTTGCCCCCCCTTATTATCCCCCCCCTTATACCGAGCGGCTCTTGTCTGCTGCATTTTCCCCCTATATACTCTGGCCCAAGAGAGGCCAGACAAAAGCCAACTCCCTACACCATACCGTTATTAGCTTACAGAGTAACTTTTACATCAGGGTAGGGATCATTAGATATGTTATATAAAAACTGAGGTTTTCACGTTATGTGTTCCAGGCACCCTCGTTTACCATAAACTACCTTGCACTTTATGTTCATGGTTTCAGGAATAGTGCTCTAACTCATGTTAGTAGCTATTTTCTGCCTATTGAGCCTGATGTATCATATAATAACGGCTCTCATCTATATACATATAGCACTGCTCTTGTTTGAAAATAGTGACATTAATAATTGTAATACTGGTACTTTAATGCTTTAGTTTCAGTTTAATTTTTATATGAGAAATGTATAACTATTCTTCTCGTTTATGATCTGTGCCTGGACACATTTTCTGTTTTCTGTTTTGTGATTATCTTCCTCTACCTCAATAGAATTTTTTTTTAAAAAACAAACCAAAAAAAAAGAAACAAATGAAGCAAATAAAGTAAAAACAATCCTTCCGGTGTAGTTCTTGTATCCTGAGCAGAAACAGCCACCTTGGTCGAAATATACCAAGTCTGGATGTTGGGTGCCAGAGAATATAAAGACACTGCCTGTATGATGAAAAGGAGTTCCTGGACTGAATCACAGACACTCTGCATTTGTGCATCTCTTCTTTCTCCAAAACAGGGACAACCGGCTTCCATTTGGTACTGATCTCCATTATGCTCTGATCTGCATAGATTTCCACCACTGCTGCGCTAATACCGGTATTTTCTTGCTACTTCTTGAGTGAGTTTGAGATATACAGATCGTTCCATTTTCCATTTAAGTTAAATCATTTGAGTTAAATCATTTCCCTTCTCATGAATGCCTTATGGGCTTCCCAGATAGTTTCTGGCTTCAGTTCTGTAGTGACATTAACTTCAAAATATGTGGCTAGTTGTTTAGTTAATTTATCCAAGGTTATTGGGTCTAGTAAAATGGACTAATTTAATTCCCATTGGAAGGGTCTAATCGGGATTGAAGGCCAGTAAAGGAGGCATTCTACCATTGAGTGGTCGGACCAGGAAGTGTGTTTAATATTAACCTGTGTGATCTGTAAGAGGGCTATATAATCTACCAAAACATAATCCAATCTTGATTAACTTTTTGTGGATGGGAAAAAATGTTTAATCCTTAATATTAGGATGTAGATATCTCCATGTGTCATGTAGGGCGAGGGTTTTAAGATCTTTCCAGATAGATTTGGTAGATGTGCAGATTCTGATGATGGAGTGATGTGTCTTGCTGGAGTCTCTAAAGAGAGGTTTGATGGCACAGAGGAAACGTCTAAACTCTTGAAAAAGTTGTTGACAGACGAAGATGTAGGAATATGTTTCCTTGTTGATCTCTCTGATTTGTTTGCTCTTTTAGGAGACATGGTGCACTGTTTTAATAATACAGCTCTTTTATTGAAGAAAGAAAGGCTAGATTGAAAAGAGTCCTGCTAAACAAGATATTTTTAGGTTTAACTTGCAAGCAAAAAAGCTTTCTACAAAGTACTGCTTACTTTTTAGATCTGCCTTATGAATATGTTATCAGAAGTATACAAGAAGTCCCATAAAAAAGTATAGAACATGCGTTAAAGTTGCTGGAGCTGTGTTTATATAAAGACCAGGTGGGTATATATAATCAGATAAACTTTAGTGATAGTCTCATACGGCCCTGAAACAGGATTTTGCTGTTATGTTGTGTGTTTGAGTTTATTACGTTTCTCTTTTAGTAGGCCTTGTGTAAGGTCATCGTTTGGGTTAAGTTTTAAGGAATATTCTAGGTCAGACACTTCTTGAGTGAGTTTAAGATATACAGATCATTACATTTTACATTTATGGGCTTTGAGTTAAATCATTTCCCTTCTCATGAGTGCCTTATGGGCTTCCCAGATAGTTTCTGGCTTCTGGTCTGCGGTTAAAATTAATTTCAAAATATGTGGCTAGTTGTTTAGTTAATTTATCCAAGGTTATTGGGTCTAGTAAAATGAACTCATCCAATCCCTATTGGAAGGGTCTAATCGGGATTGTAGGCCAGTAAAGGAGGCATTCTACCATAGAGTGGTCAGACCAGGAAGTGTGTTTAATATTAACTTGTGTGACCTGTGAGAGGGCTATATGATCTAACAAAACATAATCCAATCTCGATTAACTTTTTGTGGATGGGACAAAAAGTGTAATCCCTAATATTAGGATGTAGATATCTCCACGTGTCATGTAGGGCGAGGGTTCTAAGATCTCTCCAGATAGATTTGGTAGATGTGCATGCTGTGCGACTATTAGGGTTCGAGCAATCCAGAGACGGATCTAAAGGAACATTCAAGTCACCTGCGACAATTAGGGGGACTTTAGAAATATCTAAAATCTTAGAAGTGATTAGTGATATGAATTGGTGTTGATTGGTGTTTGGGGCATATAGGTTAATTATGGTGATAGGTTTTCCAAATAGAAGACCCTAGATACCCAAATATCTCCCCTCCTTATCTTTATCAATCAGGAGTAATTGGAAAAAGAGGGATTTTTGTATAAAAATGCTCACTCCATTAACTTTTCTTTTTTGGATTAGTGCTATGGTAATGTATCGGATAGTGTGTAGAAAAATATTTTGGCATCCTCTGAGCTTTAAAGTGAGTTTCATTTAGGCACAATATCTGACCTCCCCGTCTATGAAGATCTTGGAAAGCTAATGAACGTTTGTTATGGCAATTAAAGCCCTTCACATTCTGTGTAATAATATTTACATTCTGTAACATTATTTGTGATATAGTCTTTTTATCAGAAATCTAGCTAAGACTATATATGCTTGTGTGTTTAAATGGTCATAATTAAAAAAACATATCAATCCCTAGGTATCGGAATAGAACAGAACTGAACAAAACATATTGAACAAAAAATAACATCCTGAAACGCATTCAATATCAAAATTGAATAATGGAGGAGGATCCTCCCAACAGGGCATTTCTACAACATAATAGTACAAGGTACCTGAAACAATGTGGTATCTAACTAATGCATAATCAAATATTTTCAATAGATTAAAATCCATGAAATTAACATTCATATTCAATTAAAACCTTTATGCACGTATGTAAAAGCTTAAATAAAGTTACTGTCCTTCAGATGTGGTGGAAGTCTGGCCTGCAGCAAATTTTGAGAGTTTCTTAGATGTGACTCTCTGCCATTCCACCTTTTGAGGAAGAGGGTGGAATTGGGGTCTCGCAGCAGAAGAAGGAATGTTTGAAGCACTGGGAGGTTGTACTCCCAAATCCTTGGAGATATGCTCAAAGTCATCCGGAGAATTGCAAATAAGACATTTGCCTTTCCACATAATTTCAAGTTTTAAAGGATGTCCCCATATATATGGTATATTATGCTGCCATCGTGTGGTTGTTAGTAGTCGCATGTCTCTCTGATTTTGCAGAGTTCTCGGTGTCAAATCTTTGAAAAGTTGTAGAGTTTCCGTTCTAAACTTGACTGGGTACTTCTGCCGTGCCTTCTTCATCACTTCCTCTTTAATTGGGAAAATAGAGATTTTCACAATAACATCCCTTGGTTGTTGGCCTTCTGGAGGTTTGGCTCTCAGAGCCCTATGGACTCTATGCAAATCTATGGTGGTGGCTTCATCTTCATCTGTTATGCAGGCGAATAACCCTTGTACATAGGGTTCTAAATCTGGATTCATGACCTAGTCTGGAATTCCTCTTATTCGGATATTATTCCGTTGGTTCCTGTTTTCCAGGTCATCAATTTTGTTTTCCATCTGCAGAATGATATCATCTTGATGAAGTAAGTGTGATTGAAAGTGGTTCAGAGCAGAATTATGGAGGTCAGAATCTCCCTCCATCTTCTCCACTGTCTGACCGATCTCCAAAAACTCTTTCACAGAGGAAATGTCTAAACTCTTGAAAAAGTTGTTGACTGATGGAGATGTAGGAATATGTTTTCCTTGTTGATCTCTCTGATTTTTTTGCTCTTTTAGGAGACATGGTGCACTGTTGTAATTATACAGCTCTTTTATTGAAGAAAGAAATGCCAGATCGAATAGAGTCCTGCTGAACAAGATATTTTGAGGCTTAATTTGCAAGCAATAAAGCTTTCTACAACGTACTGCTTACTTTTTAGATCTGCCTTATGAATATGTTATCAGAAGTATTCAAGAAGTCCCATAAAATAACCCTTGTACATAGGGTTCTAAATCTGGATTCATGACCGACTCTGGAATTCCTCTTATTCGGATATTATTCCGTCGGTTCCTGTTTTCCAGGTCATCAATTTTGTTTTCCATCTGCAGAATGATATCATCTTGATGAAGTAAGTGTGATTGAAAGTGGTTCAGAGCAGAATTGTGGAGGTCAGAATCTCCCTCCATCTTCTCCACTCTCTGACCCACATCCAAAAGCTCTTTTTTAATCTCAGAGATCTCCTCTAATGCATTGCTTCACTTGAGTTATGAGGTTAGAAAAGTCTTTTTTTGAAGGGAGAGTGTGCAGTAGAGCTTTGGGCATTGAGTTTGCTGATGTGGATTGCTCAGAATCAGATTCTGATGATGGAGTGGTGTCTCTTGCTGGAGTCTCTAAAGAGAGGTTCGATGGCACAGAGGAAACATCTAAACTCTTGAAAAAGTTGTTGACAGACGGAGATGTAAGAATATGTTTCCTTGTTGATCTCTCTGATTTGTTTGCTCTTTTAGGAGACATGGTGCACTGTTGTAATAATACAGCTCTTTTATTGAAGAATGAAAGACCAGATCGAATAGAGTCCTGCTGAACAAGATATTTTGAGGCTTAACTTGCAAGCAATAATGCTTTCTACAAAGTACTGCTTACTTTTTAGATCTGCCTTATGAATATGTTATCAAAAGTATTCAAGAAGTCCCATAAAAAAGTATAGAACATGCGTTAAAGTTGCTGGAGCTGTGTTTATATAAAGACCAGGTGGGTATATATAATCAGATAAACTTTAGTGATTGTCTCATACGGCCAAAAAACAGGAATTTGCTGTTATGTTGTGCAGTTGGATTCAATGTGTGTGTGAGATGGTAAGCTGAAATACATTCCTCCACTGAGATAAAATCCCTTTAATACGCAGTAGGGATTACATCTATATGTAGATTGTGTGGCAGTGGTTAGCAAGGATGTCAGATTTAGCAGAGCATAATGTTATTACACCACATTGCTGTGCATGTCCAATTGATTTGACCTGGTTCTAAGTATATAAGGCATCATTACCTCTCAATACCCCTTCGGTAAGAGTTTGGGGTAATTACCCGGTCTGGTCTGTTTACTGCTGTCTTCTTTATCCTCTGAGTAGTTAAGTGCCACGCTGCGCTTCCATGCGGCCTACTGCTGTGATGCACTTAATATTTTCAGTGGGATGCGGTTCACCCAAACATGGCCGTATCAGTCAGAAAATGTCCTCACTGCAAGGGGTCTAATATTGTCTTCGACCCTAATGTTTGCAGGCACTTGTACAGCCTTATAGAACTAATAATAAGCTGTTAGTCCATTTGAGAGACCGGAGCTCACCTACAGTGCAGTGATCTTGGTCAAGCACTGGTTCCGTCCCCCGTTCCTGTCCCAGGTTTTACGTAGGAAAAAATAAAAGACTTCTCAAGGATAAGATACAGGAACATTGTGATGATGCAACAAACAAACGGGACACAAAAGTTGCAAGACACTTTGCCACTTTCTATAACAGTTAGGTAGCGAGCTTAAAGTTTGTTGCAATTGATAAATGAGACCCCTATAACAGGGGGAAACGTGAATAGAATCTTGTCTGCTAACAGAGGACTGTTTTGATAAAAACAATGTCTACTTTGTTTTGAAATTCGGCTGAAAAGGTGATGTCATTACCTGGGTGGAGTTTAACCTTCTGAGCCGAATTTCACAACAAAGTAGACATTGTTTGTATCAAAACAGTCCTCTGTTAGCAAATACTTTTGCTGTGGCTTTAGCTCTATGTATGCCTTGTATTTTTCACACTTGTTTTAGCTATTACATTTTATTAAGGATTCATCCGATTCTGCCTGAATTCACAGCTTGATGTTGCCTTTGCACTACTGATTGGAGTCTCCTGTGTGCCTTTATATCTAGAGCTTGTTGTGATGCTCTGGAATATGTGAATATATTACTTACCACTTGCCTCCCATTTGAAGTTTCAACAGGACTTCACTATTTGCAGTACTTTTGTCTTTTCCTTTGAGGTTCAACATTTGGATATCCACGGAGACCATCCTCTTCAATCCTGCATATAAAAGTGTTTTGGGACTGATTATCCCCTTCTTATGCACATATCCTTTTTTGCACTGAACACATTTTTTGTTATTTGATTGTTTATTTTGTTTGTGTTATACAGGTTAATATATTGTTTGTTTAAATATACATTTATAGCAATAGAAAATGTGGTGATAACTGAAAACACTGTGCTACTATTGTACAGTTACTGATGTGCTGATGCACCCTTGTCTTCTGAATGAACTGAATACTGTGACCAATGAGTCTCAAAGTAAATGTTTTAGGATCAAGTTAAAATGTCCACTGAACAATGGACTATCCGCTAAAGGCTGCTCTGCTTGATATTGCTGGTAGGAGGATATGATCTGTATGGAAAGCAAAAGAAGGGGTGCCTCATAGCCTAGCCATGTTTGGTAAGAAGTGATGATATTGAGAATAATAGAAATTCACTCACATTTAATGTTGGCAGCCCTTCAAAAGTATAATTAGCGTAATAAAAGAGTTCCTACTGCAGGAGCTAACATAAAGATCATAAATATGTCTACTCGTTTAATGACTGATGTTCATCAGTCATAGGCATTTGCATTGTACAGTTTAAAGAACAGTAAACATCAAACCATTCCAATCAATTTACTCTCACCTTGAGGTGGAGAGATAGAACACATGGAAAAAAGAAGGAAAAAAAGGGGGGGTTTGATTAGGATTTAAGGTGCCCTATACTTTGCACTAACCTGGTCTAGCTGGTGAATAAAGAAGTGTTTGCCAATAAAACTGAATGTTGTGAAATAGTGGCAGGCTACCATTTTTGAAATGTGAGTATTCCTCCACTGCAAGGAGCTCTGATGTGTTATGTAACCATTCCTGCAAGGTGGGGGCAGAAAGGGACTTCCACTTACGTGTGATGAGTAATTTTGCACTGTTGAGGCTGTATTGCAGAAATCTCCATTTAATTTTGCACATCTTACTTGGCTTATAGCTAAGGAGGGCTGTGATAGGGGACAAACTAAATTGTTCTCCCATAACAATTTTTAGGCAATTAGTGATATCTTCCCAGAAGGGAAGTAGTTTCGGACAGTGCCACCAAATATGGGCCATTGTGCCAGGAGACCCACACCACCTCCTGCAAGACGCGTTAGTATTGGGGTATATATGTTTAAGTCTATCTGGGATAAGATACCACCGGAATAGTATTTTGTGATGCATTTCCAGGATCCTAGGGGAGGAAGATGACTTAGAGGAGTGGTAACATATATTTTCCAATTGCTCTTTAGATATAGGGAGGCCCAAGTCAGCTTGCCAATGCAAGTCGTAGGAAGAGGGTGGTAGTGAGTCATCTAATATTTTTTTTTCTATTGATAAGGACCCCCGGGGCACCACCCCCCGTGGCAAAGATGCTCAAAATTTGTTAGGTCTCTTATGAGATCATGTTTGTAGAGAGAGGTCCCTATTAGATGTGTCAACTGAGCGTATTTTATCCATCTAGAGAAAACACCACTGGCAACCTCCACAAGCTGTGATTTCAGCTTTAGTGTCCCTTCCCTTGTCAAACATGTAAACGGAATGGTCGGTCCAATATCTTTAAGACAAGGCTCAGTTAGTATTATTCCCTTGCTGAATTCTGCATTAATGGGGATGGGTGTCATGGGGGAGATGAACGAGGAGATCGCCTTGGTTTTGGCCAGAATCGTATCCCATGTACGGAAAAAATGGGTGTATAGCAGTGATGTCCTAGCCAAAGTGGGCCTACATGTGTGTTTAATCCAGCATAGTGGGCCGATTGCGGGGGAGCCCAATAAATAAATAGAAGCCCAGGCCTTAGTGTATTTGCGTTCATGCTAAATAGTAGTGGGGGTACTGAGAAATTAATGACCAATAATGAAGCCTAAGCCTCAAGATAGAGAAAGTGCGCTATCAAGCTAAAAGTATACACACCACATTAAAAGATATTTAAATTTATTAAATGAAATAGACAAATTACATAAAAACATATATAGAAGTTAGCGGTAGGGACGTCTCCCTTGGATAAAAAATCAGTAGTCCGTGCAAATATTTGCAAATAGCAGCTAACAATTAATAGGATGTAAATAAATGTTAAGAAACAATCATATTCTTAAATGTATGGCATAACACTAATCATAATCACAAAAGAAAGGATTATTAATAAAAACAAGCACCAAGTCCAGAAATATAATCACAGTGCAGATGGCCGTGTGCAAATGAGCATCAATATTGTAGCATTACGGCTAGAATTTGTACCAAATTGGTGCCACAAACAGATACAATGTACTGTACCGTGAGTCAAGAGGGTACTTGGAGGGTGTTACCGAGGAAAGGAAATCTTGCGGTCAAAGCTTGGACCTCGGCTGTAGTGACTGCCGTTCCTGGAAAATAGAAGTGTACAGACCTCTGCACATGTGAGTCGGCGTCTGACGTCACAAACTTCCGCTCTTCTCAGGTAATGGATTGTCGTTCCAGCAGCGTGAGAAAGAAAACAGCTGATTGCTGTGTGCTGATGAAAACTTGCTGCAAGAGCAGATTTAACTGCTGTAGATGTATCCGTTGTTCCAATAGACTGGTAGGGCACAAGTTATCCCTTACCTTGGGATATACAAAGATACTGGTAACCCGGGTTAAAGTTGCAGTACAAGCTGTACTGAGATATCTCTTAGTGTTTCAAAGATACAATGTCACAGTGTCACATACTGAGAAATTAATGGTATCCCCCCCACCCAGTGTTTTTTTATTATATGTTTTTATGTGTGTACATATGTTTTTATGTATTCATGTGCTTAACTGTATATTTACTATACATATTTAACATTCCAATGCTCTTCACTTTCTGGCTAATGTCCTTTTTATTCTAAAAACATATTTCTATATATGTGTATATACACCTATACCTTCATATGTATTCCTATAGATATATAGGTATATATTTTACTTGAACAGTATCATATATAAATAGAAATATATATTTAACATAACAATAAAAAGTACATTGTTTTATAAGTAAAGAAAATAGGCATAATTTGTAATAATTGATATTCATTTTTAAAATATTTTATATGTAATATTTAAATAATGCACCTTACGAATATTAGGTTACGTGTGTGCTTACCCGCCCATGTTAAGATCAAAATGAGAAACACGGTGCACAAAACGCATATTTTATATATATGTTCATCACATAGAAAATTATTTACTTTTTGTTATTAAATATATATATATATGATACTTTTCATGTAAAATTCATATCTATACCTATATATCTATAGAAATAGATATTCAAGTATAGGTATTATACACTTTTATATAGAATGTATGAAGAATAAAAGGACATTATCCTGTAAGTGAAGAACATTGAAATGTTAAATATCTACAGTAAATATACAGTAACACACATATAAATACATACATACATATCTATACAGATAAAGACATATACAGTATATAAGTGCATTGGAGCCCTTTGCAGTTGTCAAATCTTATTTAAGCAAAATTCATATTTAATAAAGTGTTAAACTATGCATTTACTGTTTATATTTCACATTCCAATGTTCTTCACATTGGGTAATATGTTCTAAGTATTTATAAATAGATATTCATACATATATCTTTATATACAGTCATGGCCAAAAATATTGACACCCCTGCATTTCTGTCTGATAATGCACCACTTCGCCCAGAAAATTGTTGCAGTTATAAATGTTTAGGCATTCTCATGTTTATTTCTTTTGTTTGTATTCTTATGTCACAAAAAATTGGTGAAAAAAAGCCAAATCTGACACATTCCACACAAAATGGACTGGACAAAATTATTGTCACATTCTAAAAATGTTAAGAAATAATTGCATTCCAAATTTGTGATGCTCCTGTAATTTGTAATTAAACTCACATGTATCAATTAATAGGTACTGACAATATAGAAATCACACCGGCAACCAGTTAAAATCATGAAAAATTTACCTTTCTGTTATGTGTCTCTGTGTGCCACACTGAGCATGGAGAAGAGAAAGAGCAGCAAAGAATTGTCTGAGGATTTGAGAACAAAAATTGCAGAAAAGCATGGACAATCTCAAAGTTACAAGTCCATCTTCAGAGATCTTAATGTTCCTGTGTCCACTGTGTGCAACATTGTCAAGAAGTTTACAGCCCATGGCACTGTAGCTTATCTCCCTGGACATGGACAAAAGAGAAAAATTGATCAAAGATTACAACAAAGTATTGTTCGAATGGTGGATAAAGAACCTTGATCAACTTCCAGACAAATTCAAGCTGACCTTCAGACACAGGGTACAAATGTGTCAGCTCGCACTATAAGTCGGCATCTGAATGAAAAGGGACTCTTATGGTAGGAGACCCAGGAGAACCCCAAAGCTGACACAGAAACATAAAAAAGCCAGATTGGGGTTTGCCAAAACTTACCTGAGGAAGCCAAAATCCTTTTGGGAGAATGTGCTGTGGCCAGACGTAACAAAATTACAGCCTTTTGGTAAAGCCCATCATTCTACTGTTTTCCGAAAAAGAAATGAGGCTTTTAAAGAAAAGAAAACAGTCACTACAGTCAAACATGGTGAAGGTTCACTGATGTTTTGGGGTTACTTTGCTGCTTTAGGCACTGAATATCTTGACTGTGTGCATGGCATTATGAAATCTGAAGACTACCAAAGAATTATGTGGTGCAATGTAGGGCCCTGTGTCAGAAAGTTGGGTCTCCGTCAGAGGTCATGGGTCTTACAAAAAGCACACATAAATATTTTAATGCAAAGTGTTGGAGAGTACTGAACTGGCCAGCAATGAGTTCAGATCTCAATCCCATAGAGCACCTGTGGAGAGATCTCAAAACAGCAGTTGGGAAAAGGAACCCTTCTAATCTGAGACACCAAGAGCAGTTGGCAAAAGAAGAGTGGTCCAAAATTCCAGTAGAGAGGTGTAAAAAAACTCATTGATGGTTACAGAAAGCAATTGATTTCAGTTATTTTTTCCAAGGGGTGCTACCAAATATTAAATTAAGGGTGCCAATAAATTTGACCAGTGCATTTTGGAATTTTGTGTGTAATGTGTCAGATTTGACTTTTTTTTCTCCCCTTTTTTGTGTCATACCAATACGAACAAAATATATAAACATGAGAATGCCTAAACATTTGTAATTGCAATCATTTTCTGTGTGGAGTAGTGCATTATCTGACAGAAATGCAGGGGTGCCAATATTTTTTGCCATGACTGTATCTATACCTATGTATAATTACATATAACTATATAAAACAAACACATGTGATAAATGAAAAATGCCCCAGGGTAGGTAATCACTGTGGTTATTTGCAGGTGAACCTCAGGGAGAAAAGGAAAAACACATATAGTGAAGTCCTGTGATCATTCAAATATTTGAAAAGGCAAAGAAGGGTACTCACATTCTCTAGAGCTTCAAAATCAAGCTCTAGATGTTATGGCACAGGAAAACTCCAAATAGGAGACAAATGCAAAGATTGATATCCTAGCTGGGTTAAAACTCCAAATGGAATGAATCAGAAGTGGATAAAAGAATATAACACTACCTACCCTGGGACGTTTATCATTTATCCTTTTGTGCACTATCACATTTGTTTGTTTTATTTTATTTATTTGATTGTGATTTGAGCAGGTTTATATATATATATATATATATATATATATATATATATATATATAGTAGCGTAGATGTGCACTCTCACTCAAAAGCAACTACCAGGGTGCTAGTAACACTAAATATAAAGATACAAAAAACTTGCACTCGCTGGAATTTTTTGTGATCAATTTTACTTGAAAAAAGTGACGTTTCGAGGATAATATATCCCCTTCCTTTTGTCTGAGGAAAGGGATATATTATCCTCGAAACGTCACTTTTTTCAAGTAAAATTGATCACAAAAAATTCCAGCGAGTGCAAGTTTTTTGTATCTTTATATATATATATATATATATATATATATATATATATATATATATATATATATATATATATATATATATATATTGTTTTGTTTTCTACACATATATATATATATATATATATATATATATATATATATATATATATATATATATATATATATTGTACCCAAAAAAAACATGTCAGCTATATGTAGAAATGTGTATCTATGAATAAATAGAACCCATTCATGTAAAGAACATTGGAATGTTAAATATTAATATTTTATGTCAGGTTAATGCACCTGAGAAAATGCGATCGGGTTTTTGAACAAGTAGGGAGTTAGGTTTTGTATTCCATTGAAGCCTATGGGAAAATACATTAACAAGATTGCGATATTGAAACGTATGCATTTTACAAGCGTCGTGTTAGTGTGTGAGTGAAAACTTTTTACTTTCAACCTCTAATCTGCATGGTATCTGATGCACGCAAAAAAATGCCAAAGTCGAGCAAAGTTTGCGGGTGAGCCTGATTGATAATTAACGTTTTGTTTGTATTACAAGTAAGGCGCAATGTGAATGCGAGCCAGTGTTCGCATTGCTGGACGTCAAGGGAGAGAGCTTCCATAGGCTCCAATGGAAACCTCATTTTTATGCCGGCAGCTACACACAAACACCTCACGCAGCACAAGGAGCAACACGCTCAGCATTGGGCAACAATAAATAAATGTATATGCTTATATACATATATATTTATGTGTTTATATGTGTATATACATTTATGTGTATATTATGTTACTGTACTGTAGCACAATTGGGGCAACCGTTTATTTATAAAATGTCCAAAAGAAGGTAAAGCACAATGATTGTTCACGGTGGTGCAAATCTGACAGGGGCTCCACACCAATCCGCCAGGGAACGTATTTTAGTCCAAGTAAAGCAGCAGCACTCACCATTTCCTCATAATCAGAGGTTTATTGGGACACTAAGGTGAGAAAATAGACAACGTTTCGGGCCTCTAGTCCTTAGTCATATTAATGCACATACTGTGAAATACAACACCTTAATATTGGGACAGGTATACAATGACCCACACCATATTTTAACCCTCATAGTCACATACATAATCAAATACAATGAAATGGAAAAGCACCATCTATTGGGAGTAATATCAAATGCATGCATATATTAACTAAACACCATACCATTAATCAAAAAGGACATACATTACATTTCATAAATATTTCATAAGGGCAGAGACATAAAAAGAGGCAATCAATTAGTAATAGAAGTAATTTTGTTACATAAAAATAGATAAATCAAATTCTTTATTTAAACCCACAGAACTGCAGGTTTCTAATTTATTGATCCAAAAAGCCTCCTTCTGATTTAAATATAACTCTCTATCTCCTCCTCTCCTAGGAATACCAATATAATCAATGATCTTGGATATTAATTGGCAGATATTGTGACCTGCCTTAATAAAATGTTCTGCCACAGGATATTTTAATTCTTTATTTTGAATGTCAGACCTACTGTATGATCACTCATCCTTTCATAGAACATTCTATTCCTTTCACCAATGTAACTGCCTACATGGTCATTTGATCATATAATTGGCATAATTGGTAGAACAAATAAACAGGCCTCTAATATTGTATCTCCTGCCAGTTCTAGGATGAAAAAGATATAAATATCTACCCCTGGTCATACAAACGATCCTGAATTTGATTTATCTGTTTTTTTGTAACAATATTACTTATATTACTAATTGATTGTCTCTTTTTTGATGTATCTGCCCATATAAAAAAAATATGAAATGTAATTGTGTCCTTTGTGGATTAATGATATGGTATTTAGTTGATATATGCATGTATTTGATATTACTGTCACTAGATGGTGTTGTTCCATTTAATTGAATTGAATTTAATTATTATAAGGGGTTGGACATTATATACCTGTCCCTATATAAAGGTGTTGTATTTCCAGTATGTGCTTTTACATGACTAATGACTAAAGGTCCAAAACGTTGTCTATTTTTTCACCTTGGTGTCCCAATAAACCTGTGATTATGAGCTGCTGCTTTACTTGGACAGCAACTTCGTTTCCACTTTGCACTTAGGGCAAAGTGGAAACGCGAGCTTGCGGTTACATTAATCAGTCACTTGTAATGGCTTATTATTTAACTTGCACCCATAAACGGGCAAATTTGCCCCTTTACGGGTGCACATTAAGGTAGTGCCTTACTTGTATTCTAGTCTTATATTAGTTGAACAAATAACTGTAAACTATTAGGGCTAGATTACAAGAATGGCGCAAACAGTTTTGCTTTAGCGCAATCGTGATTTTGCAAGCCATTTTCCTTCCCCTGATATTATAAGTTCAGTGGTCCTCTTCAGACCTTCACCACGGAGCCAATAGGATGAAAGATTTTTCCTTTTCATCCTATTGGCTGATTTGAATTTGAAGATTCAAATTAGCCAAAAGGAATCCAAGGGTACCCCTATATAAAAGGGGTACCTTGCATAAACTATTCAGTGTGCAGCTGGAGACCGCATTAAGAGGAACTCCCTGTTGAAGATCTAAAGAGGACCATCGCCACCGCCACCAGGATGAATTTAGAAGATGGACTGCCGCTGGGATAAAGATGGAAGAAGACGGACCTGCGGTGAAGATGGATGAAGATGGAACGCTGCCCATCATTATAAGTGAGTACCAATTTTCAGGTTATTATTTTTATTTCTTGGAGTGCTTTGTTTGTTTGTTTTTAGATTAGATTTTTTTTTTTTTTTAAATTGGTCTTCAAAAAAGCTGAATGCCCTTTTTGAGGCAATGGGTAGTTCAGGATTTTTTTAGTTAGGTTTTTTTTATTTTGGTGGTGTGGGGGTTTACTGTTTTTTTTAAACAAAAGAGCTGATCATTTTAGAGCAATGCTATACAAAAGGCCCTTGTAAGGGCTATTGGTAGTTTATTTTTAGAATAGAGTTGTTTTTTTATTTTGGAGCGTTTTTTTTTAAGGGGAATTAGAATAAGATTCATTTTTTTATTTTTGGCAATTTCGTTTTTTAATTTTTTGTAATGGTATTTTTTATTTCTTATAGGTAAGATTAGATTTATATTTATTTTTATAGGTATTTTTTTATTTTAAGGTAGTTAGGATTTTTTTTAGTTAATTTAGGGGCATTTTTATTTGAGTTAAGTTAGAGGGGGTTAAGTTAGGGGGTTTAGATATTAGTTTATAACTTTGTGATGTAGTTGGATGATGGCTTAGGGGTTAATAGTTTATTTAGATACTTTGTGATGTGGGGGAATGGTGGTTTAGGGGTTATTAGGCTAGGGGCTTATGGCAGAGTGTTTTTTTTTTCTCCATTGACTTCTATGGGGAAGTGGAAAATGCGAGGTCATTTGAGAGAGTAGAGTGTTCTGTTTTTTTCAACTTTTTTTTCTCCATTGATTTCTATGGCGGAAAACATCCAAGAGCACGCAAAATCTCCACTTAGAATTGTTGCGCCTTTCTGGTTAACGCTAGCGCAAAAAACATTTTTCTTTCAACTTATAATACCAGCAGAACCTGAGAGGAACAAAAACCCTAAAGCTATGGATGTTTTTGCTAGTGATAAAACAAAATGTACCGCGGCACTTGTAATCTAGCCCTTGTGTTCATAAAGCAAAGTGCGATGCCTTATTGTTAGCTAGGTTTTCTTAACCTAACCTTCTGTACTGAAGTCAATTATGAATACTATAAATGAGTTGTTTAAATGTACAATCAATGACTGTGTGTAATATAACAGTGTTTAAAGGGGCATTTAAGTCAACTATTTTTCTTAAACCATTTAAAAAGGACATTAGTAAAATATGCTTTTTTAATGCCTAGAACAAGCTCCTTAAAAGCCTCTTGAATGTTTCTTACTTAATTTGCTGTGGCCAGTTAGGTAAGATGTAAATGAGCCAATTATATCAACCAGTCACTGTACAGCATGTAGGAAAGTAAGGGTTTGCATTCCATGGGATACACTCCAGCCTCCCAGGGGGATGGGAGTGGAGACACAAAAACTTTCAAAGTTAAATTACAGGAAAAACAGGCAAAATAAATAATGAAAGTACATTGAAAAGGTTGTTTTTTCTACTTTTCTTAAATACATTTTTTATGAGGAATGGAATTTTGAGTTTATTGTGCATTTAAGTTTAGAGTTTGCTCTTTAATTTTTAACTGCGAAGCCCACAATTTCCGGAATTAAATTACATGGAAAGGGCTCCAGAGACCTCGCCACTTGTAGTCACAATCTTCTGCTCAGCCATGTAAATATAGGATGAAGGGACAGCAGTGCACACATCAGTGTATGTCACAAAAAGAGAATAAGCTTTTTTATCAGCCACTGGTCTCAGCTTCTGATGGATAGGTAAGCAGGACATCTTGTCTACGTAGGCTTAGGGGTCAATTTATTAATGTGCGAGCAGACATAATTTGAAGTAGCGTATCATGTCTGCCGCACATCAATAAATGCCGACAGCATACGCTGTCAGCAGTTATCATTGCACCAGCAGTTTTTGTGAACTGCTGGTACAATGCCACCCCAGCAGATTCGCGGCCCATCGGCCGCTAGCAGGGGGTGCCAATCAACCCGATCATATTCGATCGGGTTGATTTCTATTTGCGGCCTCAGAGCAGGCGGACAGGTTATGGAGCAGCGGTCTTTAGACACAGGGCATCAAGCTCCGTACGGAGCTTGATAATTTTACCCCTTAGAGTAGATATGATCACAAATTGTTGATAAGTGGCAGATTATCACACGCAGCAAGCAATATTGCTACCACTTTTAGGGGCATATTTATCAAGCTCCATATGGAGCTTGATACCCCTTGTTTACATTCTAGCCAGAATCAGAAGTTATGAAGCAGCGGTCTAAAGACCGCTGCTCCATAACTTGTCTGCCTGCTCTGAGGCCGCGGACAGAAATCCACCCGATCGAATACGATCCGGTTGATTGACACCCCCTGCTAGCAGCCGATTGGCCACGAATCTGCAGGGAGCAGCATTGCACCAGCAGTTGGCATGATACGCTACATTGTTAAATATGCCCCTAAGTGATGCTCAGAGAGACACCCCCGGTATATTTTTTTTTATCATGAATTGCACAATCTCATAAGATTTCTATTAGTGACACCAGATAACAACATGATATACTTAGACAGAAAATAGCTTATTTTAAGAAGAAACATTGATCTACAAACAACAAGGAAATCTAAAGAATAAAATCATATTCACATTTACGTGATTTCTGAGAAAATACGCATTTTCAAAAAATAAAAAAGTACTCTAGTTTAACATTACAGAAATTCTAGTGTTAACTAAATACAACCATTTGATGTACATGCTGACAAATAGATTTTCTAGATGTTGCAGTCGGGATTTTTGTTTTCTTGGATTTCTAGTGGTTCTTATTTGCTGTGTGATATGTGTTTGGACAATTATTAAAATTAAAGATAAAAATGATAGAAATGCACACTAGAGATGGTCTGAAAAAGAAAGATTTTAAGAGGAATAATTCATCTAGACTATAATTTTATAAATGTATGCAGTATGGTGTTTTGGGCTATTTTTGGCTATTTTCAGTGACTTTGTCCATGCACAAAATTACTGCTATAATAAAAATGTCTTAGTATACTCGCTAAGAAGACTGGCTTGGCATTTTATGAAGTCTCTTTAGCTGTCAAATTTGACAAACTGAAAAACATTCCTGAAAATCTTTTGGATAGTATTGAGAAATTTGTGATCAGTTTGATCTGTATAGGGCCATTTTTTTCCGCAAACTCATATTGAGCTTTCAGTGTCAAAAATCAACGACTGTCATCAAGAAAAACAAGCTGATAATTACCATTAAAATGTGACAGACCCCTTTGTGGTAGTTAAACACATAGTTAAAATCTGTTTCATAAAGGCAATATATTTGTGATCTAAATCTGAACACTGCAGGTGATTGGTGGCTACTCATATATGCTTACAATGATACCTTATCAGTTATGTTTAGCTCAGGACTGGCAGTGCATTGCAGCTCTGGAACAAAATAGAACTTTGTAGAGCTTAACCACAGTTCAGTGCAAGTAATTGTGCAATAATAAAAGTCTCAAAAGCATTATTAGTCTTTTATGCCATCATATTCCAGAGATATAGGTAATAATCTAACATAATGTTATCCTTGAAATAGCTTTGCAGTTGTCAGGAGTAAAGAGTAGACAAGACATAGCACATAGGGTCAGATTCTCTAAAGCTCTCTGGGCTTGTGAGATTCCCTACAAAATCCCACTAGAACTATGAAGCCCCTGTTGTAATTCTCAAAAAACAGTTTTATTAACTTGAGAACAGTGTATCTCACAAATGGGTGTTCCCTACTTTTAAAGGACATCATATGGACAGTTTACCCAAACACTTTCTCTCCTTTAATTTGTTCCCAATGATCAATTTTACCTGCTGGAGTGTATTCAATTTTTTACAAATAGGTGTGTCCGAGCAGCAACCATGTATGGCCGCAATTTCAGGAGCTCTGAGAGAAATGTAGGCTATTCACCCAATATATTAGGTACGTGGCAACATCCATATCAAAGAAGCTGAGAGTTGCATATGGTTAAATTACTACCTTCATTAAGACAAAGATTGCTGCGAGGATGAACTCAGAGAGCTGAATTGGACCGTTATGGCATAATATTCTGATCTTACTAAACCCCCCTCCCCCCCGTCGTTTAACAGAAACAACTACACTGAAGTTACATTACATACTCCTGAACATGGAGAAAGCTAACATAACCATCCATAAACTACTAAAAGAATTAGCAAAAGAGATTTGATAGCCTCATGTCTTTAGTGAAGCATAGAAATATTGAGGCGGCCATATTGGAATCGGAGACACTTACCAAGTCAAAAGAACAGAAGAGAGAATTTAAACTGTGCTTGATGCACCTACGAGAGAGTGTGAGACTGTCTGCACACTGTGGGACACATCTGTGAGTCTTGTGCCCCGGCAGACATGGATATAGAAGTTCTGGATCTTACAACAAACTTTATGCAAATCCCTCAGCCCTGACAGGGCCTGGGTAGCGCTAGAGCAACTCTTTAGAGCTCCACGATCAATCTCACAATACTAACCTTCACTGGTCCCTCAAGTACACTGCTGGAGATGTATTAGTAGCCAGAGGATGCGAGAGAGAGAGCAGAACATCTATGGATCGCTTGCTAGTATACAGCTAGGTGTTGTCAAACTTAATCTGCAGAACCAGGAGGCCCATTTCAGGTGCAACAGCTTAACCTACATACAGAGCTATACAGCTGCTCCCACATCGCCTCAATTCAGAACTGGCGTAGGTTAAATCTCTGTAAGTTTTAAACTCTCTTGAGTGAAGTGAAGTGAATTTGATCAGTGAAAGTTGGTAAGAAATGGAAAGTAGTTAGTTTTACTTGGCATAGAAGTTAATTAATTTCCCAAATACATTAATTAGTTTTGTTTATTTACTAACAGCATGACAAGCCCCTAAAATAATTAAAACTAAGGTGAATATAAACTAAAACGCAAATAACTGTTTAACCTTCCTTTTCTGTATACTGAATGCTATTAATACATTACATTCAATAAACAACATGAAAGATCCAGGTTAGCTCTTCACTTATCAATGGAAAAAATGTAAATTTTATCAAATGTTATTCCAAATTATGAATTATAAGAGGGAGTTGAGGTGCAATTTACACAGATACTTCTTAATATATTGAGGCCCATTTATCAAGCTCCGTATGGAGCTTGTGGGCCCGTGTTTCTAAAGACCGCTGCTCCATAACCCTGTCCGCCTGCTCTAAATACGATCGGGTTGATTGACACCCCCTGCTGGCGGCCATTGCTGGTGCAATGCTGAATACGGAGAGCTTATTGCTCACTGCATTCAGCAATGTCTGTCGGACCTGATCCGCGCTGATAAATAGGCCTCTATGGCTCCTTTCCATTCTATGTAATTCATGTTAAGGGGCCAAGTGTGGTGCTCGCTGTTCCTTAATCTAAATAGATTTTAGATTTGTATTAAATACCTGGAATTGATGGTGAGCTCTGTAAAATGCAAGCTTTCATCACCTAGTTCCCACAAAATTTCACATTGAGTTATTAGATATCACATATATGTCCAATCACAAACAAGGGAAAGATTCATGATCCCTGTGCAAACATAACATTGGTATGCAGGCTACTAAATATGCAAGGAAAGTTCCTGAACATAGATTCTTCGAGTAAAACATCTTTCACAAGCCAAACAAAATGTTTTTTTTATTTTCATACATTAATGGTTGATTGCTAATGCTGTAAATCTGTACATGACCCAGAGAGAGCGAGAGAAAGAGAAAAAAATGACATACAGTATATACAGTTGCTAGTATTAAGAAGTACGAATGATTAGATACATGTATAAATGCAATGTTTATAATTGGCAGATTATACAACAAAACTCAAACAAATAAATATTTACTATAAATCATTTTTGTTGCACAAATTAAAGCTGAATAAAAATATAGTCAAGGGAACCATATTTTGTTTAAAAAGACATGAAACCAGTATTTATAATTAATAGTATATAGCAGAAATCAAGCACCCTTTTGCAAAAGAACTTTCAAGAGCTTACATAATAACAGTGGCGTCACTAGGGGGGGGCGGGGGGGGGCGGGCCGCACCCGGGTGACACCCTCCAGGGGGTGACACCAAAAAAAAAAAAAAAAATTTTTTTTTTTTTTTTTTTTTTTTTTTTTACATTTTATTGAAATTCAAAGAAATACAATGTTGAGATGCATAGATTATTTTATTAGAGGCTGGCATTTGTGAACATTAGTGGGACTGGGGAAGTTGTAGACTCACAATTTTTTTGCCCCTTGAGCCAGTGCTGCAATTTCAACAAATAGTTTTCCTGGCTGCTTTTGCTTGTTTGTACTTTGCTCCTCCCCTGCCCAATTTCACTATGAATGTTGTGGGTGTGCCGTGGGGCTTGCAAAGTTGCGCTGCTAGCCTAAACCTGCCTGCCTATCTGTGCTCACTGCTCAGTGACATGCGGCCCAGGGCTGTGCACTGACAGACTTGGAACAGAGTCAGAGAGCAGAATTGTCATAGTTTGTGCGCCTAAACCTTTTCTTCAGTGATTTATTTTAGAGTGCTCTGTTTATCTTTCATTTGATGTTCTGCTGAGCCAGGGAGCAGCTCTAGGCATGAGCTTCATAATTAATGCAGTGCAGTTTACATATTTTGTATGTGTGTGTCTGAGTTTTTGTGTGTGTGTTTTTGTGTGTGTGTCTGAGTGTGTTTCCGAGTGTTTGTGTGTGCATCTAAGTATGTTTTTAAGTGTGTCTGAGTGTTTGTATGTGTGTGTCTGCTTTCTGGGGGGGGGTGACACCATGACTTACCGCACCGGGTGACACCAACCCTAGTGACGCCACTGCATAATAAGGACTACAAGTTGCCTCAATTGATAATGTTCAACCCATTATTTTGTTCTCAGCCTAATGCAATTTATAACACACAATCTGGTATTAATCTATTGGTTAAAATTTTTAACTAAATGCTTTTTAATGCCTGAAACTTAAAAAGTGCAGCCTACACTTTCAATACACTCTTATTATTATTGCTAGATACTGCTTAAAGTGAATGTATAGTTTAATGGATGAGTGCCCTGTTTTTAAAAAACAGAATTTATGTTTACCTGATAAATTTCTTTCTCCAACGGTGTGTCCGGTCCACGGCGTCATCCTTACTTGTGGGATATTCTCTTCCCCAACAGGAAATGGCAAAGAGCCCAGCAAAGCTGGTCACATGATCCCTCCTAGGCTCCGCCTACCCCAGTCATTCGACCGACGTTAAGGAGGAATATTTGCATAGGAGAAACCATATGGTACCGTGGTGACTGTAGTTAAAGAAAATAAATTATCAGACCTGATTAAAAAAACCAGGGCGGGCCGTGGACCGGACACACCGTTGGAGAAAGAAATTTATCAGGTAAACATAAATTCTGTTTTCTCCAACATAGGTGTGTCCGGTCCACGGCGTCATCCTTACTTGTGGGAACCAATACCAAAGCTTTAGGACACGGATGAAGGGAGGGAGCAAATCAGGTCACCTAAATGGAAGGCACCACGGCTTGCAAAACCCTTCTCCCAAAAATAGCCTCAGAAGAAGCAAAAGTATCAAACTTGTAAAATTTGGTAAAAGTGTGCAGTGAAGACCAAGTCGCTGCCCTACATATCTGATCAACAGAAGCCTCGTTCTTGAAGGCCCATGTGGAAGCCACAGCCCTAGTGGAGTGAGCTGTGATTCTTTCAGGAGGCTGCCGTCCGGCAGTCTCATAAGCCAATCGGATAATGCTTTTAATCCAGAAGGAGAGAGAGGTAGAAGTTGCTTTTTGACCTCTCCGTTTACCAGAATAAACAACAAACAAAGACAAAGTTTGTCTGAAATCCTTAGTAACTGCTTAAGTAAAATTTGAGAGCACGAACTACATTCAAGTTGTGCAACAAACGTTCCTTCTTTGAAACTGGATTAGGACACAAAGAAAGGTACAACTATCTCCTGGTTAATGTCTTTGTTAGAAACAACTTTTGGAAGAAAACCAGGTTTAGTACGCAAAACCACCTTATCTGCATGGAACTCCAGATAAGGAGAAGAACACTGCAGAGCAGATAATTCTGAAACTCTTCTAGCAGAAGAAATTGCAACCAAAAACAAACTTTCCAAGATAATAACTTAATATCAACGGAATGTAAGGGTTCAAACGGAACCCCCTGAAGAACTGAAAGAACTAGGTTGAGACTCCAAGTAGGAGTCAAAAATTTTGTAAACAGGCTTGATTCTAACCAGAGCCTGAACAAAGGCTAGAACATCTGGCACAGCTGCCAGCTTTTTGTGAAGTAACACGGACAAGGCAGAAATCTGTCCCATCAAGGAACTTGCAGATAATCCTTTTTCCAATCCTTCTCGAAGGAAGGATAGACTCTTAGGAATCTTAACCTTGTCCCAAGGGAATCCTGCAGATTCACACCAACAGATATACCAAATTATGTGGTAATTTTTCTGGTTACAGGCTTTCAGGCCTGAACAAGAGTATTAATAACAGAATCTGAGAACCCTCGCTTTGATAAGATCAAGCGTTCAATCTCCAAGCAGTCAGCTGGAGTGGGTCGAACGGACCTAGAACAAGAAGGTCTCGTCTCAAAGGTAGCTTCCATGGTGGAGCCGATGACATATTCACCAGATCTGCATACCAAGTCCTGCGTGGCCACGCAGGAGCTATCAAAATCACCGACGCCCTCTCCTGATTGATCCTGGCTACCAGCCTGGGGATGAGAGGAAACGGCGGGAACACATAAGCTAGTTTGAAGGTCCAAGGTGCTACTAGTGCATCCACTAGAGCCGCCTTGGGATCCCTGGATCTGTACCCGTAGTAAGGAACTCTAAAGTTCTGACGAGAGGCCATCAGATCCATGTCTGGAATGCCCCACGGTTGAGTGACTTGGGCAAAGATTTCCGGATGGAGTTCCCACTCCCCCGGATGCAATGTCTGACGACTCAGAAAATCCGCTTCCCAATTTTCCACTCCTGGGATGTGGATAGCAGACAGGTGGCAGGAGTGAGACTCCGCCCATAGAATGATTTTGGTCACTTCTTCCATCGCTAGGGAACTCCTTGTTCCCCCCTGATGGTTGATGTATGAACTTGGCCCTCGCTAGCTGAGGCCAAGCTTTGAGAGCATTGAATATCGCTCTCAGTTCCAGAATATTTATCGGTAGAAGAGAGTCTACCCGAGACCAAAGACCCTGAGCTTTCAGGGATCCCCAGACCGCGCCCCAGCCCATCAGACTGGCGTCGGTCGTGACAATGACCCACTCTGGTCTGCAGAAGGTCATCCCTTGTGACAGGTTGTCCAGGGACAGCCACCAACGGAATGAGTCTCTGGTCCTCTGATTTACTTGTATCTTCGGAGACAAGTCTGAATAGTCCCCATTCCACTGACTGAGCATGAACAGTTGTAATGGTCTTAGATGAATGCGCACAAAAGGAACTATGTCCAGTGCCGCTACCATCAAACCTATCACTTCCATGCCCTGCGCTATGGAAGGAAGAGGAACGGAATGAAGTATCCGACAAGAGTCTAGAAGTTTTGTTTTTCTGGCTTCTGTCAGAAAAATCCTCATTTCTAAGGAGTCTATTATAGTTCCCAAGAAGGGAACCCTCGTTGACGGAGATAGAGAACTCTTTTCCACGTTCACTTTCCATCCGTGAGATCTGAGAAAGGCCAGGACAATGTCCGTGTGAGCCTATACTTGAGGAAGGGACGACGCTCGAATCAGAATGTCGTCCAAGTAAGGTACTACAGCAATGCCCCTTGGTCTTAGCACCGCCAGAAGGGACCCTAGTACCTATGAGAAAAACCTAGGAGCAGTGGCTAATCCGAAAGAAAACGCCACGAACTGGAAATGCTTGTCCAGGAATGCAAACCTTAGGAACCGATAATGTTCCTTGTGGATAGGAATATGTAGATACGCATCCTTGAAATCCACCTTGGTCATGAATTGACCTTCCTGGATGGAAGGAAGAAGTGTTCGAATGGTTTCCATCTTGAACGATGGAACCTTGAGAAACTTGTTCAAGATCTTGAGATCGAAGATTGGTCTGAACGTTCCCTCTTTTTTGGGAACTATGAACAGATTGGAGTAGAACCCCATCCCTTGTTCTCCTAATGGAACAGGATGAATCACTCCCATTTTTAGCAGGTCTTTTACCCAATGTAAGAATGCCTGTCTTCTTATGTGGTCTGAAGACAACTGAGACCTGTGGAACCTCCCCCTAGGAGGAAGCCCCTTGAACTCCAGAGAATAACCTTGGGAGACTATTTCTAACGCCCAAGGATCCAGAACATCTCTTGCCCCAGCCTGAGCGAAGAGAGAGAGTCTGCCCCCCACCAGATCCGGTCCCGGATCGGGGGCCCGCATTTCATGCTGTCTTGGTAGCAGTGGCAGGTTTCCTGGCCTGCTTTCCTATGTTCCAGCCTTGCATAGGTCTCCAGGCTGGATTGGCTTGAGAAGTATTACCTTCCTGCTTAAACTTAGGTTTATTTTTGGTCTTGAAAAGACCTATCCCGAGGAAGGGCGTGGCCCTTGCCCCCAGTGATATCAGAGATAATCTCTTTCAAGTCAGGGCCAAAGAGTGTTTTCCCCTTGAAAGGAATGTCAAGCAATTTGTTCTTGGAAGACGCATCCGCTGTCCAAGATTTTAACCGAAGCGCTCTGCGCCACAATAGCAAAACCCAGAATTTTTTCGCCGCTAACCTAGCCAATTGCAAGGTGGCGTCTAGGGTGAAAGAATTAGCCAATTTAAGAGCACTAATTCTGTCCATAATCTCCTCATAAGAAGAAGAATTACTGATAATCGCCTTTCCTAGCTCATCAAACTAGAAACACGCGGCTGCAGTGACAGGGACAATGCATGCAATTGGATGTAGAAGGGAACCTTGCCGAACAAACATCTTTAGCAGACCTTCTAATTTTTTATCCATAGGATCTTGGAAAGCACAACTATCTTCTATGGGTATAGTGGCGCGCTTGTGTAGAGTAGAAACCGCCCCCTCGACCTTGGGGACTGTCTGCCATCAGTCCTTTCTGGGGTCGACTATAGGAAAACAATTTTATAAATATGGGGGAAGGTACTAAAGGTATACCGGGCCTGTCCCATTCTTTACTAACAATGTACGCCACCCGCTTGGATATAGGAAAAGCTTCGGGGGGCCCCGGGGCCTCTAAGAACTTTTCTATTTTACATAGTGGTTCTGGAATGACCAGATAATCACAATCATCCAAATTGGATAACACCTCCTTAAGCAGAGCGCGGAGATGTTCCAACTTAAATTTAAAATTAATCACATCAGGTTCAGCTTGTTGAGAAATGTTTCCTGAATCTGAAATTTCTCCCTCAGACAAAACCTCCCTGGCCCCCTCAGACTGGTGTAGGGGCCCTTCAGAAACCATATCATCAGCGTTCTCATGCTCTACAGAATTTTCTAAAACAGAGCAGTCGCGCTTTCGCTGATAAGTGGGCATATTGGCTAAAATGTTTTTGATAGAATTATCCATTACAGCCGTTAAATGTTGCATAGTAAGGAGTATTGGCGCACTAGATGTACTAGGGGCCTCCTGTATGGGCAAGACTGGTGTAGACGAAGTAGGGGATGATGCAGTACCATGCTTACTCCCCTCACTTGAGGAATCATCTTGGGCATCATTTTTACTAAATTTTTTATGACATAAAATACATATAGTTAAATGAGAAGGAACCTTGATTTCCCCACATTCAGAACACAATCTATCTGGTAGTTCAGACATGTTAAACAGGCATAAACTTGATAACAAAGCACAAAAAACGTTTTAAAATAAAACCGTTACTGTCACTTTAAATTTTAAACTAAACACACTTTATTACTGCAATTGCGAAAAAGTATGAAGGAATTGTTCAAATTTTACCACAGTGTCTTAAAGCCTTAAAAGTATTGCACACCAAATTTGGAAGCTTTAACCCTTAAAATAACGGAACCGGAGCCGTTTTTATATTTAACCCCTTTACAGTCCCTGGAATCTGCTTTGCTGAGACCCAACCAAGCCCAAAGGGGAATACGATACCAAATGATGCCTTCAGAAAGACTTTTCTATGTATCAGAGCTCCACACACATGCAGCTGCATGCCATGCTGTAAACACTAAAAAACTCTAAGCCATCTCCGTGGAGATGTTGCCTGTACAACGGCAAAGAGAATGACTGGGGTAGGCGGAGCCTAGGAGGGATCATGTGACCAGCTTTGCTGGGCTCTTTGCCATTTCCTGTTGGGGAAGAGAATATCCCACAAGTAAGGATGACGCCGTGGACCGGACACACCTATGTTGGAGAAATACTATTAAAAACAGGGGCACTTCATTCATTAAACTTTACATTGCAGCTTTTTTTTTTTTTTTTTTTTTTAAATACCTTATTCTTTAGCAATCCCTAGCTTACAGCTCCTCTATACTTACCTGAGCAATGAAAAAGCCGGCTTCCTCCAATCACAATGTGGCCTTCCGAGATGGACGCTCCGGGTGTACGCCATGATTGGAGGAAGCCTGTTTTGTCATTGCTGAGTTAAGTACAGAGGAGCTGCAGGCGGAGGAGTGCTAAAGTAAAGTAAAGTAAGTAAAAAATTTGCAATGTAAAGTTTAATAAATGAAAGTGCCCCTGTTTTTAATAGTATTTTTAAAAACAAGGCACTCATTCATTAAACTTTACATTCACTTTAAGGGTTGAAATCTCCTGCAATTGGAAAACCCTTTTTTATGCTTTTGAAAAAAAAGGTATAAACTCTTATACTGAACACATCAAACCCAATGCATGACATAAATAGCAAAGCTCATTATAAATATGTCATGATGACCACAATGAATGGCTTGAATACAAGAATATAGATCTGGTAAGTGGTAAAATGTTATACATATTTAAAGGGACATGGAACCCAAAATTTTACTTTCAAGGGGCCCGATCCGATAAAAATCGTCGCCCGCAAAAGCTGGCGACGCCTATATTTGCGCTGGTTTGGTATCCTATATACGGCGTAACTTAGAAGTTACGTGCACAGATTTCTGGCGTCGCCCGTAGTTTTTTGGGCCATAGACTGACATACAAAACACACGCAGTTTGGTATCCAATATACGGCGTAAGTACTTACGCACGCAGATTTCAGAAAATCTACTCCAATCTCATCTCGCCACAAATTTCAGCCGCAGGAACCCTTGCATTGACTTAGAAACCAACGTAACTCTCGGAAGGCCTAACAAGTGCATGCTTAACAACATACATATCAGCAGCTTGATCACAATGGTTAACCTCTTAAAAGAATGTAATATTCCTAACCCTGCAAGTTTGTCAAACCAATCACAAAGGGGTGCATCATGGGGCCCAGGGGGACATCATGGGGCCCAGGGGGACATCATGGGGCCCATGGGGACATCATGGAGCCCAAGGGGTGCTGGAAGCCCTACAATCCCCTGTTGTTCTGTCTACACATGCTGAATCTATAGTTGTTGCTGAGGTCCATGGTGATGGTGCTGCCCCTGCTGCAGCTGGTCATCGAATTACATACTGCGGAGTTCCACTGCATGTAAGTTAAACTACTACATCCCACCCCCATTCCCTTAACCACCCTAATTACTGAAAATATATCATTAGTTCAATTCATGTTTTGGTCACTATGATTTATTGACTATCATTTTGAGGAATGAAAATGGATGTTTATACCTTATGTTCACACCTTCTGTAAAAACATTATTATTTAGATATATATACCCATGTGCAGGGATAGGCAAGCAACAGCCTTGGCTCGTGCCTATCCCTGCACATGGGTCAATTTCTATTGGATGTGAGAAACCTTGATTTACATCTTAAAAGTGAATATCACTATATGTACCCTTCATACACAACTATGTGATGTGGTTTAGAGAACATGAATATGTCATAAACATGATGATATTACCTTTTCTGGGCCATTTCCAAACAGGCCTTATTATATTTTTCAAAGATATTAGTGTATTAAAACACCCCTCACATGGATGTGGATGACAATTATATGGTAAATAACAGAGGACAAGATTTAGGATTAAATATAACAAGATTTATTTTCTTTTAGGCTTCTTAGATGAGGGGGCTGAGGGGCCTGGAGTGGGTCTCCTGCCTCTCCTGGGTTGTGTTGATTCTGAGGATCCTGCAGGAGTGCTGGCCACAGATAAGATGCTGGAGGCAATGTCCTGCTGGTGGGTGAAATGCTCCACCAACACACCCAACAGTTGGTTCTGTTCCCTCCATCTGTTGTCACTCTGAATCTGCATGTCAGACATTACTCTCAGCATCTGAGATTGATTCTGGACCATAGCAGTTAAAGATGCTGCCATGTCCCGTTGCAGCTCAATGGAACGCTGTTGTAAAGTCTGTTGACTCCTGTAAAACCTGCGTTGGTCCCTCTGCTTTCTCTCGCAGGTTGAAGTGAGACTCTCGCAGGTTACTGTTTGCCTCCTCTGTAGGGCAATGTATTCATCGCCCATGGCGGAAGTCAGCGGATCCATGGGCTCTTCCCCAGCAGGGACTCTAGGTACCGGTTCCATTTCTATATCCTCAGCTGGTGGTGCGGGCTGTGGAATCTCAGCTGGTGGTGCGGGCTGTGGAATCTCAGCTGGTGGTTTGGGCTGTGGAATCTCAGCTGGTGGTGCGTGCTGTGGAATCTCAGCTGGTGGAGCTCTTCCAAGTGCAGCAGATGGTGCAGATGTCCGGATGGACTGATAGTCCCATTGCCTGCTGGTGTGCACCCACTCAGCCTGCTGGTAGAATCCCAGAGTGGCCTGATATTGTTGGGGGGGTAAAGGCATCTACCCTTCGGGGCTGGCTTGGCTCCCCCTCCAAGCCAAAGGAATAGTCCTCCAGCCAGGGCTCCTGCCAGGTATCCTCATGTAATGCTGGCGGCATAACATTCGGATTGTCAGTTGAGGCAGTCCAACCCAGGTCATGCCTGGCATACTCCTGCTGGACTCTCCGGACCGGTGGTTGAGGTGGAGAAATACTTTGTTCCGGTGGTGGAGGGGGATGCATGGGCGTTGGCACCCTGGTGACTGGAGGTTCTGTGGAGGAGTCAAATGATGAGAGGGATTAGTACAGTCAGATATATATCCATGTGGGCATACAATGTACAAGCTAGGGCATATACACATTCTCATGTCATACTCTATAACATGCATGTGCACATTGAGATTTGTGATATGAGGGTTTTTAATATGCAAAGTATACATGTATGTGTTTCATACAATAGTTCTGTGTACATGTCAGTGAAGGAGAAAATGTGTTCTTTAAGTGACACTATGGTTGTGATGACTATAGTGTCCATGTACTGAAAACTCTACTTGTGGCTTGTGGCCTGTGTTACTCTGAGATATGTTAGTATTTCACTATTCCACCTAATATCATGAATTTCAATGTGTTAAGTAGCATTAAATGGACATTAAACCCATTTTAATTCTTTCATGATTCAGCTAGAGCATGCAATTGTAAACAACTTTGTAATTTACTTCCATTACCTAATTTGCTTCATTCTCTTGATATTCTTAGCTGAAAAGCATATCTAGATAGGCTCAGAAGCTGCTGATTGGTGGCTGCACATCAGTGCCTCGTGTGATTGCCTCACCCATGTGCATTGATATTTAAAAAACAAAGATTAAGAAAATAATGAAGCAAAATAGATAATAGAAGTAAATTGGGATGTTGTTGAAAACTGTATTCTCTATCTGAATAATGAAATAAAAAGATTTGGTTTCATGTCCCTTTAATGTTAAATCTCATTGTAGATGTTTTTGTTAGTAGGCCAAATACTATGCTCCTCATTGTGTACATGAATGTGTGACAATATAGGACGTTATAACTCAAATACATATAATACTGGTGTGTGGGATGTTACTCACCAGCATGCTGTGCTGATGTTGCAATCCCTGAGTCACGAGCCCCTTGAAGTCCACGGACTGATGTGACGCTCAGGGACCTACGAATCAGCTCTTGCCACTCGTTGTATTCCGCCTCATAGTGAGGCCCACCTCCTGTTGCCCTCTGGGACATTGCTTCTTGGCCCATCTTCTCCTTAACTCTCCTCTTACAGTCGTTCCACGTCTTCTTTAGGCCATCCACGTTCCTCCTCTGCTGGGACACACCATTAACGGCCTCCACCACCTTCTGCCAGGCATCTTTACGCCTACGGGCAACTCCTTTGCCCTTCTCTTGGCCAAAGAGGGCGGTATGGTTCTCCAGGACAGCCTGGACTAGAGCGAGGTTTTCAGCGAATGTGAAGTTGGGGCACCTCATACGTTCATCGTCCTGGGCCGTCTGGCTCCCTCCCTGGGATGTCCCTGGTGTGGGTTCCTCCCTATCCTGTCCCTCCTCCCCCCTTCTATCCCCATGTGCACCCTCTATCCCTCTTCTGAGTGTGCCTGGCCTTGGGGCAACCCCACTCCCATCCTCCCTTCTAGCTCTCCCTCTCCCCACTCCGCTCACTCCCTGACGGGGACCCTGCTGCTCCTCCTGTCCATAATCCTCTCCCTGCAACTCCCCTTCCCTCCTCCTCCCCGCCCTAGCTCTCCCTGACATCCTCACACTACACACACTCACACTCACTCCCACTTCAATCACACACAATCACAACCAAACACTCAGCCTTTCACACTGTAAAATATAAATAAAATGTGTAAGGTGTTATAAAAAAAAGTGTTGTGTATTTTGTATATGTGTGTATGCAAAATGTGTGCAATATGTAAAAAAGTGACAGTAATGTACAAGCTTAACAAATCCACCAAATCCGACCTAACTAATTATGCAATGCGCCTCTCTCTCTACTCTAACGACTTTCTCCTACTCACTGTAGTGTGCTGTAGCTCCAAGAACCAACCAAACACACTTAAGAAAATGGCGGCTGCGCAGGGGTTAAAGTATGAATTTTGAATCTCGTCATTACGTGGTGCATCTCTTAGAACTGGCGTAATTTTTTACGATTCGTAGGCTAATTTGCATAAAACTACACTTTATTGAGACTTTACGTGAACAAAATACTGGCATAAGTACTTGCGACGACTAAAATGTGTATTTGCGCACATTTTAGCTGATCGACGGTTTTTCCTACTTACGCCAGTTTAGCATCTGACGGCGCTGTATATTGGATAGTTCGAGTTGCGAGCTGAAACTGTGGGAGACGCGGATTCCCTCGCTTGCGCCGCAAACTACGCCGTATATCGGATCGCGCCCATGATTCGAATAGAGAATACAATTTTAAACAACTTTCCAATTTACTTCTATTATTTAATTTGCTTCCTTATCTTGTTATCCTTTGCTGAAATGTTTATCTAGGCAAGTTCAGGAGCAGCAGAGAATCTAGGTTCTAGCTGTTGATTGGTTGCTGCATATATAAACTGATTGTCATTGGTTCATCCATGTGTTCAGTTAGAAACCAGTAGTGCATTGCTGCTCGGTCAACAAAGCATACCAAGAGAATTAAACAAATTAGATAATAGAAGTAAATTAGAAAGTTGTTTAACCCCTTAACGACCAAGGACGTGCAGGGTACGTCCTCAAAAAAAAGGCAGTTAATGCCTGAGGACGTACCCTGCACGTCCTCGGTGTGGAAAGCAGCTGGAAGCGATCCTGCTCGCTTCCAGCTGCTTTCCGGTTATTGCAGTGATGCCTCGATATGGAGGCATCCTGCAATAACCCTGCATGGCCATCCGATGCAGAGAGAGCCACTCTGTGGCCCTCTCTGCACCGGACATCGATGGCCGGTATCGTTGGTGGGTGGGAGCTGACTTGGGAGGCGGGTGGGCGGCCATCGATGGGCCGTGTAAGGTGGAGGGGGGCGGGATCGGGGGCGTAGCTGACGGGGGCGCGCCGGGGCGCGCGCGCGTGCACATTGGGGGGGGGGGGGGGCGCGTGCACGGGGCGGGAGCGGGTGGGAACCGCTATACTACAGAAAATAAATGTAAGTATGTGGGGGAAAAGGGCAAAATTAAAAAAAAATAAACACCAGTCAAAGGGATCTTGGAGGGGTGGGGGGTTGGTATTGGGTGGGGGGGGGAGCTACACTACAGAAAAAGGGATTTTTTCTTAAAAAAAGCACATTTTTTTCTAAACTGGGTACTGGCAGACAGCTGCCAGTACCCAAGATGGCGCCCATTAAGGCAGAGGGGGAGGGTTAGAGAGCTGTTTGGTGGGGGATCTGTGAGGTTGGGGGCTAAGGGGGGATCCTACACAGCAGCATATGTAAATATGCTAAAAAAAAACTCAAAAAAGCCCAAATATACCTTTTATTTTAGTACTGGCAGAGTTTCTGCCAGTACTTAAGATGGCGGGGACAATTGTGGGGTGGGGGAGGGAAGAGAGCTATTTGGGAGGCATCAGGGGGTTTGATGTTTCAGGTGGGAGGCTGAGCTCTACACTAAAGCTAAAATTAACCCTGCAAGTTCCCTACAAGCTACATAATTAACCCCTTCACTGCTAGCCATAATACACACTTGATGCGCAGCAGCATTTAGCGGCCTTCTAATTACCAAAAAGCATCGCCAAAGCCATATATGTCTGCTATTTCTGAACAAAGGGGATCCCAGAGAAGCATTTACAACCATTTGTGCCATAATTGCACAAGCTGTTTGTAAATAATTTCAGTGAGAAACCTAAAGTTTGTAAAAAAGTTTGTGAAAAAAGGGAACGTTTTTTTTTAAATTGATCGCATTTGGCGGTGAAATGGTGGCATGAAATATACCAAAATGGGCCTAGATCAATACTTTGGGTTGTCTACTACACTACACTAAAGCTAAATTTAACCCTACAAGCTCCCTACAAGCTCCCTAATTAACCCCTGCACTGCTGGGCATAATACACGTGTGGTGCGCAGCGGCATTTAGCGGCCTTCTAATTACCAAAAAGCAATGCCAAAGCCATATATGTCTGCTATTTCTGAACAAAGGGGATCCCAGAGAAGCATTTACAACCATGTGTGCCATAATTGCATAAGCTGTTTGTAAATGATTTCAGTGAGAAACCTAAAATTGTGAAAAAGTTAACGTTTTTTTTTATTTGATTGCATTTGGCGGTGAAATGGTGGCATGAAATATACCAAAATGGGCCTAGATCAATAGTTGGGGTTGTCTACTACACTACACTAAAGCTAAAATTACCCCAAAATGCTCCCTACATGCTCCCTAATTAACCCCTTCACTGCTGGGCATAATACACGTGTGGTACGCAGTGGCATTTAGCGGCCTTCTAATTACCAAAAAGCAACGCCAAAGCCATATATGTCTGCTATTTCTGAACAAAGGGGATCGCAGAGAAGAATTTACAACCATTTATGCCATAATTGCACAAGCGGTTTGTAAATAATTTCAGTGAGAAACCAAAAGTTTGTGAAAAAATTTGTGAAAAAGTGAACGATTTTTTGTATTTGATCGCATTTGGCGGTAAAATGGTGGCATGAAATATACCAAAATGGGCCTAGATCAATACTTTGGGTTGTCTACTAAAAAAAAATATATACATGTCAATGGATATTCAGAGATTCCTGAAAGATATCAGTGTTCTAATGTAACTAGCGCTAATTTTGAAAAAAAATGGTTTTTAAATAGCAAAGTGCTATTTGTATTTATGGCCCTATAACTTACAAAAAAAGCAAAGAACATGTAAACATTGGGTATTTCTAAACTCAGGACAAAATTTAGAAACTATTTAGCATGGGTGTTTTTTGGTGGTTGTAGATGTATAACAGATTTTGGGGGTCAAAGTTAGAAAAAGTGTGTTTTTTTCGATTTTTTCCTCATATTTTATAATTTTTTTTATAGTAAATTATAAGATATGATGAAAATAATGGTATCTTTAGAAAGTCCATTTAATGGCGAGAAAAACGATATATAATATGTGTGGGTACAGTAAATGAGTAAGAGGAAAATTACAGCTAAACATAAACACTGCAAAAATGTAAAAATAGCCTTGGTCCCAAACGGACAGAAAATGGAAAAGTGCTGTGGTCATTAAGGGGTTAAAATTGTATTTTCTATCTGAATCACAAAAGAACATTTTAAAGTGGAAATTATGTTTAGGAAAATTCTAAAATGAATCTTCAGCTTTATCAGTGGGATTTTTTTTAAACTAGGAAGAAAACGTATCTATTTATATTGTTATAACAAAGATTTGACAGATACTAACCCCCAAAAATAGTATTTTTATGCCGAATATGCAGAATATACAGTATATGCCAGTGCTTTTCTTTGGAATTCCAGATGACTGTTGCCACTTACACCAGCAAAAGTATTAAAATGCAGTATTTTCCTTAATGACTCTTTTCGCTTAAGCAGATAGATAACTTACTAGGCAGAGAAAGTGTTGTTTTAATGAAAGAGATTAGCTACACAGATATTACAGTCAAGTGCTTAACAGAGCATCATACATCATACATAGCTGGAAGCCTTTCCAAAAACAATCTTTTTTTTTTACATTCTGAAAACATTAGTGAGATGTTTAACTTATTTTTTTTTTTTTTTAAATCTTACCATCTAGTTGTATTTTGTTATTATCTAAATTTAGTCACATAGGTAAATGACCAACCCACATAATTTTGCATGGCTCCTCTCCTGTCACGTACCTTGGTGACTTTTGTCATATTGCTTACTCACACAGGTTGAGGGTAGGTAATGAACATGGCTCGGCAACGTTGTATAGCTGAAGCTTACCATTAAGCCACAGGAAGGATTTAGCTGTTACCTCTGGTATTTTTCTAATCAGTTCTTTTTGTTTTCTGGACTCTCTGACAGTCTGACTCCACCTGCATCCCAGCTGTGGCAAATCAAAAATTATCTTCAGACTATAAATACCCAAAATACACAACACTTCCTATGTTCTGAGCCTGTTTATTGGATTCATTTAATGAGTGTGCTGTCCTGTGTTTTTTGTGAACTTTAACCTGGTTCCTGATTATTCTCCTGCCTGCAGATTGTGTATTTTTTATGCCAGATTGTATCTAGATATGGTGTGGGAGATCCAATATAAATCCACTCAGCCTATCCTTCTGGGATGTTATTGAGTAGATCAACGTATTCTTACCTGCTTTAATATCTCTGTATCCTGTGTACAACAATCTTGTACCTACCTTGTTTCCTGATTGAAGCTTACCAGAATCCTGCTGTACCATCTGCACTTACTTGGTATCCCATTACAACCTCACAAACTGTACCAACTGGGTTTCCTGTGCCTGCTGTGTCTCCTGTGCTTACTGTACTGGTGGCCACTTGCCTACATCCTGCTGTACCAGCTGCATTTACCTGGTATCCCGTACCAGCCTCACCAACTGTACCTGATGGTTTTTCTGTGCCTACTGAGGTTCCTGTACTTGTTGTACCAGTGGTCACTTACCTGAATCCTGCTGTACAAGTTGCACTTACCTGATATATTGTACCAGCCTCACCAACTGTACTTGTTTGTTTTTCTGTGTATGCTGCATCTCCTGTACTTGCTGTGCCAGCATCAACTTACCTGATTCCTGTTGTACCAGCTGCACCTACATGGTATCCCGTATCAGCCTCACCAACTGTACCTGATGGTTTTCCTGTGCCTACTGAGGTTCCTGTACTTGCTGTACCAGCTGCAATTACCTGGTATCCTGTATCAGCCTCACCACCTACCTGAATCCTGCTGTATGAGCTGCACTTACCTGGTATCCCATACCAGCCTCACCAAATGAACCTATTCAGTTTCCTTTGCCTGCTGAGTCACTCGTACTTGTTGCATTAGTTGGCACTTACCTGAATCCTGCTGTACCAGCTGCACTTACCTAGTATCACTTACCAGCCTCACCAACTGTACCTGATGGTTTTCATGTGTCTACTGAGGCTCCTATACTTGCTGTTCTAGCATCAAATTATCTGAATCCTGCTGTACCAGATGCACCTACCCCGTATCATGTAAAAGGTAGCTGCTTGGTTTTCTGTGTCTTCTGAATCACCTGTACCTTGTTGTTGAATTTATCTCCTAGTACCCCACTTGTGGCCTGTCCTTGGACTTTGCTCTTCCTTTATCACATGGTACCTTGTGGCTGGACTGATTTCACAGTGCCCGGCCTTTGGCCAATTCTTAGTTTCAGTTTCTCTTGTTTCATGAAAGCCTTTAACTGACTTTTTTTGTCTTTTTATCTATTCCTGCACTTGAGTTCCACTCACCTAAACCCATAGAGGTACTCATATGCCAGAGATGTGTTTACAACCCTTAAGAGATTTTCAGTTTTAAGTATCTAATATATATATAATGGAAATCAAATATTCCTATTATGGGGTTCGATATACTGTAGGTTTAGACTTCTCTATTTAGAGGAATGATGTTTATATTCTTGGAAGAATAAAAACCCTGGGCAGTTTATTTTCATTACCTAGAGGGTTTAATGACCACCACATGGTTGAGATCAGAGGTCCAGGACTCATGTAATTTCTTTTAAAAAAAAGTGAAACCTATACAGAAGAAATAAATGTTTCAAGCAGTGTGTATATCAGAGTTCACAGAACATCAGATGTTACATTAAACACTGGTTTATCATTTAACATTAAAAACATATGTGGTTATTATTTTTATTATTTTTAAAGTCTGATAAAGGCTTTAATTAGTTCTAGGACAGCACAATTTACTTGGTGAGCAACATTTCAGAATCCAATTAATCACATATTGGGCTAGATTACAAGTGGAGCGCTAATATTTTGCATGCCCGTAAACAGGAATATTTGCCTGTTCTCTGGCGTGTCTAACAGCATGAGAATGAGGATCCCATTGGAGCCTATAAAAGAGCGCTCTCATGAGTGCAAAGCTTCCAAGCAATTACGCTTCACTTGTAATAGAAGTGCACATTTGCGTGTGCTGGTATTACTGGGTGGAGAGCAAATATCGTGTTTGTGTAAGCGATATTTTGCACTCACTCGTAATCTGTCCCATTGTGCCAAAATACCATCAACATAAGCTCAAGTCCCATATACTTTACAATTGTTAAAATGCTACTCAATGATTAGCACTCATATACAAACATTTAATGAAGGCTGTTGTGGTTTTATTGTGGTTCATTATAGCAAAAAAATAACTATTAACATTCCGCTAGATTACGAGTTTTGCAGTACAGCTATTCCACAGAAAAATTGGCCATTGCGCGTGGAATGGCCGGGAACGCATATTACAAGTCACGGCGGTATAGCTATACCGCAAGCAATTTTGCCTGTAACGCAACGTCCATTCCGCCAGCCATCGCCAACACTATAATAAAGTATTAACCCCTAAACCTCCAGCCCCCCACATCATAACTACTATACTAAACCTATTAACCCCTAAACCGCTGGCCCCCCACATCGCAAAACACTAAATTAAACTATTAATCCCTAAACCTAAACACCCCCCTAACTTTAAATTAATATTACAATAGGAACAGCCAATAGGATTTCAGAAGCTCTCATCCTATTGGCTGATTTGAACAGCCAATAGGATTTAAGAGGCTCTCATCCTATTGGCTGATTTGAATTTGAAGAATCAAATCAGCCAATAGGAATGCAAGGTACGCTATTTTGAAATGGCTACCTTGAATTCAACATCAGTGTACAGCGGTTATCGCATGAAGAGGACGCTCCGCGCAGGATGTCATCGCCCTCCAGGATAACTTCACTCTGTGCCGCCGGGATGAAGATAGAAGATGTCACCGAGATGGATAAAGGTGTTGCCGCCAGGATGAAGACTTCTTGCCGCCTGGATGAAGATGGATGTCCGGACTTCAGGAACAGTGTGTAGATTTTATGGGGTTAGTGTTGTTTTTTTGGGTTATTTGTTTTTTTTAGATTAGGGCTTTGGCCACTTGTAAAAGAGCTGAATGCCCTTTTAAGGGGAAAGGCCCATACAAATGCCCCTTTAGGGCCAATGGGTATCTTAGGATTTTTTTAGAGTTAGGTTTTGCTGGTCCCAAGAGGAAACTGCAGCTGATCTAATCAGTAGCACTAGCTTACAGTTGAATCATATAGTTGCAGCATCACTAGTAGTAAAATGACATGCTGTAACAAATTAGAACATGCAATTGTATTACTATAATGTGTCTTTAAAGTGAAGGTAAAGTTAGCCTTTATTGACTACAATGTACCATTTCTCAGTATCACCTTACACTAGTCGCTAAGTTATTTTTGTGATTGTTCCAGTATTTTTCTTAAAAAATGTGTTTCCAATTCCCTACCATTTGGGTCCCGTCTTCTCCCAAGCCCTACTTTCTTCTTCTGCATTTCGTGACGTCCTTAGCAGTCCCACCCACTCTCTCCGCCTCTCAAATGTCCGTGCACAAATCTGGATTCAAATGCGCATGCACTACGCTGTCCAAATTAAATGTAAACATTATATTTTTCCCAAAAATGTTTTACTTATTAGCAAACCAGAATAAAAAATAAATAAATTCCATTATAATAAGCAATATCTATGAAGCATAAATAAATTCTTATCCATTAGTTGTATTTAAAACAAGTGTGTAAATAAGGAATAAAATATTAAAAGAGAACTGAGGAAATAAATATATTGAAGGTCTGCGGTACTTACTTATAATTAAATGTATCCAAACTAAAGACATTCTGTATAGAAGCCGTCCGTATCTGTAATACGCCAATGGGATGACGTAGTCTGGGATTCCTACATAGTATTAGGACGCATGGGAGGAACGGGAACGCGCATGGATATCAAGCTAAGGAAAGATTAGCTTTAGAGTAAAGGGGTGGGTGACATAGATTGATAGCGCCTAACGGCCGAAAAATCAGTTGGCTAAGAAAAGCACATGATCTAAAGGAAAAAAATATATATTTCTACGGGTTGAATTTGTGCACGAATAGAAATAGCTTTATAAAGGGGATATCTTTATACGGATTAATATAAAATATGATGAATTACATTTTTATTGTTTTTCCACACATAATGCTATACTACATAGACATTAGGGGGACTTTACCATCACTTTAAGTAAATAACAACAAAATAGTCACCTTCTCAGAAGACAAAAAGCTTAGATGCTGCTGTGTAAGTGTTATATGCTGTTGGTAACAATTCTCATAATTATAGTCTACATAGGCTCTGGCTGTTTCTACTAGGTGTTAAAATAAGTACAGTAAATAAATACAAGTCAGAGGGTTGATACTTTAGTAAAATCTATGTTTTAGTGAAACAGGTAGTTTTATCTGCATGGTTATCTGCTAAACATATATATATATATATATATATATATATATATATATATATATATATATATAGCATTGAAGTACAAAAGATCTATGCAAATCTACATTATTAGAACTCCAGCTCTAGGGACTGTTGAATAACCATATTTTTCAAAATTGTTTTGCAGCAAAATAAAGAAAATATAAAAAAAGTGCTTATTTACAATAATAATTATCAGCTAGATTACGAGTTTTTTTTTTTGAGCTGTGCGGTGTTAACGAGCAGTTTATGCTCACCGCTCACTTACAGACAGCTCTGGTATTACGGGTTTTTACAGCGCAGACAAGAAGTGAGCGTTGAGCAAAATTCTGCTCCTTACCGCACTCCAATACCAGAGCTGCTTACGTTAGCAGTGAGCTGGTGTAACGTGCTTGTGCACGAATTCCCCATAGGAATCAATGGGGAGAGTCGGCTGAAAAAAAAAGTCTAACACCTGCAAAAAGCAGCGTAAAGCTCCTTTACGCAGACCCATTGATTCCTATGGGGAAATATATTTTATGTCTACACCTAACACCCTAACATGAACCCCGAGTCTAAACACTCCTAATCTTAAACTTATTAACCCTTAATCTGCCGCCCCCGACATCGCTGACACCTACTGCCCCCAACATCGCCAACACCTACATTATATTTATTAACCCCTAATCTGCCTCCCCCAACGTTGCCGCCACTATAATAAACATATTAACCCCTAAACCGCCGCACTCCCGCATCGCAAACATTAGTTAAAGATTATTAACCCCTAATCTGCTGTCCCTAACATCGCCGACACCTACCTACATTTATTAACCCCTAATCTGCCACCCCCAACGTCGCCGCCACTATACTAAAGTTATTAACCCCTAAATCTAAGTCTAACCCTAAACCTAACACCCCCTAACTTAAATATAATTTAAATAAATCTAAATAAAATTCGTATCATTAACTAAATAATTCCTATTTAAAACTAAATACTGGGGCGGAGCTTGGCCGCACTGAGTAATGGCCGCACGTTAGTTAGCTCTCAGACCTTGAACCCACTGGACCGGCAACCGTAATACAGCTAGCGGGTTCAGAGAGAGCTAAATCATAGCTAGGAGCTGGCTGACCATCCAGGGACCCATAACCAGGAGACTGACACCACTGGAGGCGTGTGGGGCCGCAAACGCACCGAGCGCAGAATAAGGGCCTGAACACCGGCACGCAACATTACGCTACACAGCTCTTCAGCTCGGCACCACAATGGACCCAGGTACAAAAATAAAAATACCAGAGGCAGTGGGGGCAAAAGAATAAAAACAATTATAGCTTCCATAAAAAAAGAGGGAGGAAGGAAGAAAAGGAAATTAAAGGCATATACACGCAACAGTCACAAATACAGTGGAACCCCAAATGTATAAGCGTTCACTAATGCCAAAAGGAGTACAAAAAGGCAGACACCCATAAATAAATATGGCTAATAAATATGGTAATAAAACAGCTTATTAAGAAATAAGAAGGAGTGCACAGGGCAAAAAAAAACAAACTAATAATATAAATTTCACTAAGCCTTAATGCGTCACACAGGCACAGACAGAAAAATATAAAGGGAAAAGTACAACTGCTGGCTCACATTAGCTGCTAACACAGGTTATAAACGAATATAGCAGCATAGTAGAAATGCCATAAGGACAACACATTATTGATGCCATTGTTCCCTGACAACAACCTCAAGGCTCTTAGTAGCACATACCCACATATAGGTCCACATAAAGATCCTCTGAGCATAAACTAAGATACCACAGATTGGTGAAACCCTAATACTCAAAATCAGATTGGTCATTTATAAGAGGGTATGCCAGCAAAGAAAAACCCAAAACCTGAAGCAATAACCAAAGCTAAAAAAATAAATCAATATCTCACACAGCTAGAAGGCACCCCGCAAAAAGCTGACTCCGCGAACATGCAGGTGAAGGCTTACTCAATTTGCATAAAAAGAGAGAAGCGCTCTACCAGGAACGAACAACAGCTCAGTGGCTTGTTCTATGGCGATTTACCACCTGGAGGCAGCCTCTTTTAGACAGTGTGCTTTTCACAGAAGAAAACTTTCCTGAAGTATATCAGTCTGATCCCGACAAGTAAGGTCAGTCCAGCCCCGAAATACCAGGCAATTCTCCTCTGAACAGGGAACATGACAACCCCAGACGATTGTTTCGGCCTCCTATGGGCCTCGTCAGTGAGGTGCAGCCACATTCCTCTAAGCACACTGGGCAAGGAGTCCACGTCTGGTTTCCCCCATCACCCATAGGGAGACTTCCCCAGGGTCATAATAATTTGCATACAAAGAGAGAAGCGCTCTACCAGGAACGAACAACAGCTCAGTGGCTTGTTCTATGGCGATTTACCACCTGGAGGCAGCCTCTTTTAGACCAGTGTGCTTTTCACAGAAGAAAACTTTCCTGAAGTATATCAGTCTGATCCCACCAAGTAAGGTCAGTCCAGCCCCGAAATACCAGGCAATTCTCCTCTGAACAGGGAACATGACAACCCCAGACGATCGTTTCGGCCTCCTATGGGCCTCGTCAGTGAGGTGCAGCCACATTCCTCTAAGCACACTAGGCAAGGAGTCCACGTCTGGTTTACCCCATCACCCATAGGGAGACTTCCCCAGGCTTACTCAAGTATGGATACACAAATATGCAATACCCCCAACCCCACCGCAGAAATAACAAAGGCGGATCTGCAGCATCTAGCAACCAAGGATGACATAAAAAATGCCATATCAGACATGAGAGAGATATTCTCAGAAATGAAAAAAGATATCAAAAAGATAGACCGGAGAATTAACACCCTAGAAGAGAGTCATGTCACGACAACACAAGACAAGACATACAACACCTATCACAACTAACATATAATCAGGAAGAAGTGATCAACAACTTAATGGAAAAGGTGGAAGACCTTGATAATAGAGGCCACAGAAATAAGAAATATAGGAACTAGCAACTCACCAGACATCATAATGGAGCAAGCCCACAGGGCTCTTAGAGCCAAGCCACCTGCAAAAGCTCCCCCAAGAGACATAATTGTAAAATTTTTGAACTATCTAGACAAGGAAGAAATATTAAAACACGCAAGACAGAAACAACAAATAACACATGCGGGATTCCTGATTCAAATTTTCACGGACTTAAGCCCTACCACATTACAAAAGAGAAGGGAGCTGCAATATATAACCACATTTTTAAGATTACAGAAGATATCTTATAGGTGGGGCTTTCCAGTGAGCTTAACAGCAACAAGAGGAGACAAAACTGCAACATTCTGAGGGCTGGACGACCTGACATCTTTTTGTGAAACACTGCAAATGCAAATTACACCTCTAGCTGAACCTTTTGGCCAGACAAGATCCAAGACACCTGCAGAAAGAAGAGCAGATGATCATGACTCGGCTCCCTCCTAACAGGGGGGCCGAGATTGATGTGAAATGGCTAAACAAAACTAATACAGTAGATCGTCCTGTGCAGCGGAGTCAGTGGACAGGGCACATAGGTTTCGGTCTCACCTGAACCGGACAGATGAGTATAATGCTTTCTCCCACCTTTAAGCAGTTCAAAATACTGTTTAATTTGTATCCAAGACCCTCAAGTTAACTGTAGTTGTTTATTGGATAAGAAAGTTAGCTCTTGCATATTGAGTAAAGTTAAATAAGTTTGTTTAGAAAACCCGTTGGTTAATAAGTGTGAATGGACACTTTTGATATTTCTGTTCAATAGTTATAAGGTTGCCATCCTGGGGGGTAAAAGGTCCTTCCCCCTTTAACTGTATTTGGTTAGATTCTACGCTTGAATCATTATTTCATAGACAATATTAAGCATAACATTGTAACTACATGTTTTTGTTCTTTTGTTCTCTCTTCCCCTTTTTCTCCTTTACTGCTCTTGGTCACACAGACTATACAGCCACTTGTCATCTCATTCACTGATCTGTTTTGTTTTATTCTTTCCCTCCCTGTCTCCCACAATATAAAGCGCAATTAGAAGTGTCAAAGCTCACGACCATAGAACTAACAGACTCCAGTGGTCCTAACAGTATATAACGGTAAAGTATTTTCTAACCACATAAACACACATTGGGCTCCATGTACTAAGCCGTCAATTCATCCGTCATTTTAGACGCGGATAAACTCGCCGTTACTCGCCGCGGGCGAAATGGTGTCCGCTGTCACTATGTACTAATAATCCCCCAATAAATAGACAAGTCTAGCCCGCCGCGAGCAGTGGCAGATTATTGATAAATTTGACGTCTCGCTCGCCGCGACTAAGCTGATGTACTTTTAACTTTCAGTTGAATTGTCTGGCCAATTATTAACACGTGACATGCAAGGTGTCACGAACATCATAGTAGTCGCGGGAATAGAATTTTGCTCCTATAAAAGTTCAACTTATCTAAACAACTTTATTATTGTTCTAAATTTTTTGAAGAGTGATAACAGAGCGTTATTTTTGTAATATTTATTTACAATTTGGATATGGCTTCATCTGGATCTAATAATATATAAATATTAATATAAAAATAATTATAAAGATTGACAACTATACAATACAAATTCAAAATATAGATTACTCTTTAATTACAGTCGACAAATTTGGCGCAATTTATGTACATGGAAATGAGAGACAAATTAGACGCCAGTTATGCTGTACAATGCTGATATTACTGCCTTTTATATATGTCTAGACTGGCGTCTAGATTGACTTTCCTATTGTTTTGTACCTTGCCCGCCACCTAAAAGGTGGCGAGGCAAAAATAACGAGGTGGGAGCGGAAATTGTAGCGAGCGGACAAATAGATTTTTTAGTACATTCGTTTTTGGCGAGTTGGTGGTCAAATGTGTCTAATTACAGTGAAAAATGGAGAGGTAGCGAGGTTTGGCGGATAAGTACGCTCGCAATTTTAAAGATGCGAGTTTGAACATAGTTGACGACTTTGTACATATCAGTTTGCGAGTTTTGACGCGAGATTTGTTGCGGGTAGCTCGCTGACTGCTTAGTACATGGAGCCCATAAACTGAATAGGCAGTCTTCCAAACACGAGGGGAACATCATCACTATAAATGTCAAAGGTTTTAATATTCCCCAAAAGAACAGGGGGAATAGGTATACTGATCAGGCATGACATACCTTTAGAGGCTTTGAACATTTAAAAAGATATGGACGGTAGGTTATTGATCCTAACGGGTTTACTACACGGTAGGCCTATCACATTAGTGAACGCATATTTCCCAAACAAGCAACAACTATCATTCATGCGCAGACTATCAGACAAAATCTTGGACAACACCAAAGGCACACTAATAGTGGGGGGCGATTTTAATGTCCTGCTTAAACAAGAAGTGGACACGTCGGAGGGGGTCTCGAATGTAGCTAAAAAGATATAAGGGGCATAAATCACCAAATACAATCTTTAAATTTACACGATGCTTGGCGCATCATTCACCCCACTGTCAGTGATTACACTTTTTTTGTTCTCACCCACACAAAGTGTACTCATGTATTGACTACATCCTAACAGATTCAATAGGCCTCGTACTCATTGACAGCATATCCATCTTACCTATCACATGGTCTGATCATGCACTAATCCTATGCCAAATCGCATGGCCTGATTGCCCAGTGGCTCCATACATGGAGATTAGATGATAGCTTATTAGATCACCCATTGATAAAACCAAGCCTGGAAAAAACTCTGGTTGGATATTTTCAAATAAATACTCAATCTGATGCAACATGGACACACATATGGGAAGCGCATAAATGTATCCTGAGAGGGGACATGCTGAAACATAAAGCAAATTTAATAAAACAGAACAGACACAAATACGAATCCCTTCTAAAAAACTACAGCAATCAGAAACAGACCACAAAAAGGACCCAAAGAATGCTGACACACTCACAAATCTTACGCAAATCAGGAAAGAGTTAAATATATTCCTCCAGCAGGAACAACAGAAAAGGGCTTTACTTTTACAACAGAAATACTATGACCAAGGAAACAAGGCAGGTAAATTACTAGCCAGAGCCCTAAAACGTAAACAACTTAAAACACACATACACCACCTCAAGACTAAAACAGGGTTGATTAAACATGACGGCATATCCATAGCAGAAGAATTTCGCACATATTACTCTGCACTGTACAACATATCGACAGATACTGGGGATCTAGATAAAGGAGAAAACAAGAACAGGGACATAGGGGACTATCTTAAAAAAGGTCACTTTGCCCAAAATAAACAACAAAATGAACAATCACAAAAACCTGACTCACCAATTAATGTCATAGAGATAATGCCAGCAATTAAGTCACTACCCACCGTGAAAAGCCCTGGCCCAGATGGTTTTAGCATTAAATATTATAAAAAGTTTGCCCAAATTCTAGCTCCTAAAATGGCACGTTTGTTTGATTCACTTGAGACATCTAGTGGCTTTTCCAGAGAGATGCTGGAGGCATACATAACTGTCCTCCCGAAGCCTTCGATAGGGTGGATTGGGATTTTCTCAAGGCCACCTTACGAGGCATGAACATAGGCGATAGCTTCATAAGAAAAGTGTTTTTACTTTACACAGACCCAACAGCTAAAGTTAAAACTAACTCAGTTCTTTCAGACTCATTTAACATAAGAAATGGCACAAGGCAGGGCTGTCCCCTATTGCCCATCTTATTTTTGTTGTCCATACAAGTCCTAGCATGTAAAATCAGGGCAGAACCTAGAATCGAAGGTATCCAGACGCATGCAAGCAAGTATAAGCTTGCAATGTATGTGGGTGATATACTACTCACACTCTCTGATCTTGTGACATCCATCCCAACCCTCTTAAAAATATTAACAGACTATTGTAAAGTGTCACCAACCAACCAATACCCCCTTAAAAAAACTATACACTAACCTCTTGAAGATCACCTTACCGGGAGAAGTCTTCACCCAACCGGGCCGAAATCCTCAACGAATCCAGCAGAAGTGGTCCTCCAGATGGGCAGAAGTGGTCCTCCAGATAGGCAGGTCTTCATCCAGACGGCATCTTCTATCTCCATCCATCCGGCGTGGAGTGGGTCCATCTTCAAGACATCCATCGTGGAGCATCCTCTTCTTTCCACGGCAACTGAAGAATGAAGGTTCATTTAAGTGATGTCATCCAAGATGGCATCCCTTAGATTCCGATTGGCTGATAGAATTCTAGAAAGAAGAGGATGCTCCACGTCGGATGTCTTGAAGATGGACCCGCTCCACACCAGATGGATGAAGATAGAAGATGCCATCTGGAGGACCACTTCTGCCCGGAGGACCACTTCTGCCGGATTCGTTGAGGACTTCAGCCCGGTTGGGTGAAGACTTCTCCCGGTAAGGTGATCTTCAAGGGGTTAGTGTTAGGTTTTTTAAGGGGGTATTGGGTGGGTTTTAGAGTAGGGTTGGTTGTGTGGGTGGTGGTTTTTTTTTTTTTTTTTTTTTAAAACAATTTTTATTGAAGTTTCAGGGTAACATAACATACAGGATTCGCCCCTTAAGATCAGGTACAACAGGGCGTGGCAGAGATCACACTCATACTTTGAAGGATAACCTATGAAAACATAACAAATTCTGTAGCATCACATACTAAGTCCGTGTTCTGTTATTTAAGAATACATAAGTATTAACGAAAGTACTTGTCTGTATAGGAAAAAGAGCTGCACTTTATAGATAAAAACGGAAACACAAAATCTTAATATATTGTTATGAGGTTATACATCATGTCCTGATTAGATGGGATAGTAATGTTGGAGCTATAGAAAGTGGAACTTCATTTTTTATGATATTAAATGAGAAATGATCCCCACGTCTATAAGAAGGGTGCTCAATGGCTTTCTATTCTAGTAGTAACTAGGAGTGGGGAGTTAGATACTGTATTGGCCATACCTAGGCCATAGTATATAAGAAAAAGAGGGAAAAAACAGCGGGCAAGAGCCGCTCGGAGTATAGGGTAAAGGAGAAGAAAGGAGAAACAAAAGAGAGAAAGGGTGAGAAGAAGGGGGGGGGGAGTCGTGCGAGCAGGGACATCATAGTAGGGTAACCAGGGGAGGAGAGAGACAGGCAAATTACATAAATATGAATATGAGTATGGGGGGCGGTTATTTCTAATGCTAGATAGCTACAGCCAGGGGAGAAAGAAAAGAAGTTATTCAGTATTTATTATTGAGCCCAAAACTATTAAATGAAGCACCAAAGTTATCTGTCTAACAAGGCAGTCTGTTAAGTTTTCATAAAGAGAATAAAAAAAAATAAAAAATAAAAAAAAAGTGCATTATCTGTATTGCTGGCATGGGAAATTGCAATACCATGGTACTGGTTATTCAACTTACTCAATCTCAGGGGTTTTAGTAATAAAAACTAAAGTAGCTGTATCATTTTAAATTAAATACTGCCCCCACAATAGGAGGATTCTTGATAAGCAGCAGCAATATGTAAAGTGAATTGAAGCATATATTTCACAAGATAGTGCATATGGAGTCAGTAGAGGAACTATAAGTTTCATCAGAGAATGAGTTACTCATAACCGTAAGCCCTAGCTTGGGAGTGTAATAATGCCCGCCTAAAGACCATAACATGCTATCTCTTTGGGTCTGAGAGTATCTCTATCAAGGCTGAGTGAGTGAGGGAGCCCGCATATTATAGTACTTATTAAACAGCTGACCCCTTATACGTTACAATGTGTAAGCACAACATATACCCATTTGAAATGTAGGGCTTAAGAGCTAATGTATATATGTAAAAAAAAAAGGATATAACATAGCATATAACATATTCTTTTTAAAGACTCTGCCCAAACAATATGTGAAGAGTGCTGCTGAAATGGGAAGTGAATTAGCGTATTGTATTATATCAGCCAAAGCATAAGTAACATATAACTAATAGATTAAGAGAAACAGAAATAAAACTATAACAGTCGAAACTTCTCTGCAATAAAAGCATGGGTAAAGCACAAGAGTACAAGTACAGCTGCCGCAGAGGAAGCATCATATGGCTCAATAGACAAAAGGGAATCGCTTCTCTAATAAAGTATATCAATCAGGATAGAAACAATCCAGGGTTCCTGTCTCGCCCCACTAATTATTTTAGAGCGACAAAGAGACGTTCCTTGCAAAAAGTTAACCTATGCCTATCCGCCAGTTAGATAGAACACAAGTACCAGGCCAAATACGAGTGAAGTTACTGCCGCTTTGTATTGATCTCCATGGGTGTGCATCTGACCCAACTGCCATCTGTGTGTCTGCATTCAGTAAACAGGCAAGCTGCTCTCCATCGTGGCCCTGCAGTGTCATCACGCTGCAGAGCTTGTGTCCAAGAGGTCTGTGACGGTCAATACAAAAAGCTGGGGAATGAGGGTAGTCAAAGCCTGGGAAACATTTAATATATCCCATAGCAATTATAAGTTTTGAGAGTGAGTTGCCGACCGCTTCCTCAAATCTTACTCCCTTTTCAAACGCCTGTCTGTCTCCACTTTCCTCCCACCACATGTCGTCCATATCTTCCATAGTGGGGGCTGGGGGAGGAAGAATAGGTCTGGTTGTAATGTTTCTTGGAGTGGACTCAGGTTTATCTCTGCTCTTAAGTATTACTGCTTGGGGATTCCCCTTAAGGCTGTAATCAGGATCAGGTTTCTCCGGCGTTAAGATGGCCGGCTCCACGTGTATCTCTCGTATAGTAGAGATCAGACTATCAAAGTTCCTGTCCATCTTCTGCTCCAATTCCCATAGCATTCGACAGATAAGGGAGCTAGTTTCCTCCATATTGTATGAATTCCTTGGATATTAAGAGTGTGGTGGGGATTATTGTAAGCTGGAAGTGAGCAATGCAGAGCTGGTGGATCGCAGCTGAGAACTTGAAGCTGGAGCCGGTCTCTGGGGCGTGTGGGTGGTGGGTTTTAATGTTGGGGGGATTTGTAATTTTTTTTGAGGGGGCTTTTTTATTTTGTTAGTGGGATTAGATTAGGTGTAATTAGGTTACAAATCTTTTAATTTGTTTATTATTTTCTGTAATTTATTGGTTTGTTTTTTTTACTTTAGATAATTTTATTTAATTGTATTTAGTTTAGGGAATTAATTTAATTGTAGTGTAGTGTTAGGTGTAATTGTAACTTAGGTTAGGTTTTATTTTACAGGTCAATTTGTATTTATTTTAGCTAGGTAGTTTTTAAATAGTTAATAACCATTTAGTAACTATTCTACCTAGTTAAAATAAAAATAAATCCTAAGCTAGCTATAATGTAACTATTAGTTATATTGTAGCTAGCTTAGGGTTTATTTTATAGGTAAGTATTTAGTTTTAAATAGGAATTATTTAGTTAATGATAGGAATTTTATTTAGATTTATTTAAATTATATTTAAGTTAGGGGGGGTTAGGGTTAGACTTAGGAGTTAATAACTTTAGTATAGTGGCGGCGACGTTGGGGGCGGCAGATTAGGGGTTAATAAATGTAGGTAGGTGTCGGCGATGTTAGGGATGGCAGATTAGGGGTTAATAATATTTAACTAATGTTTGCGAGGCGGGAGTGTGGCGGTTTAGGGGTTATTATATTTATTATAGTGGCGGCGATGTCCGGTTCGGCAGATTAGGGGTTTAAAAATTATTTTAGTGTTTGCGATGTGGGGGGGCCTTTGTTTAGGGGTTAATAGGCAGTTTATGGGTGTTAGTGTACTTTTTGGCACTTTAGTTAAGAGTTTTATGCTACGGCGTTGTAGTGTAAAACTCTTAACTACTGACTTTAAAATGTGGTTCCAGTCTTGACAGGAGAGGGTCTACCGCTCACTTTTTGTCAGACTCGTAATACCGGCGCTATGCAAGTCCCATTGAATATATAGGATATGCAATTGACGTAAGTGGATTTGCGGTATTTCCAAGTCTGGACATAAAAGTGAGCGGTACACCTGTACCTAACGCAAGACTCGTAATCTAGCCAAATATTAATTACATTTTGTAGAATTATATGGGGGGTTTATTCTCCCAATAAACCTTTACATATGTTTTGCGTTATGAGTGGCTCGGAGCTAACTTGCAAGTTATTTCCACCGCTCACCTCCCTATAGCGCTGCTATTACAGGTTTGCGAAAACCCGGCGTTAGCAGGCAAAATATCAGCGTTGAGCTCCATACTGGACCCAAATACCAGTGCTGCTTTGAGCTGGTTTTACGTGCTCGTGCACGATTTCCCCATAGACATCAATGGGGATAGCCGGCTAAAAAAAAGCCTAACACCTGCAATAAATGAGGGTAAAGCTCCGTAACACAGCCCCATTGATTCCTATGGGGAAAGAAAAGTTATGTTTACACCTAACACCCTAAAATAAACCCTGAGTCTAAACACCCCTAATCTGCTGCCCCTGACATTGTCGACACCTACATTAAACTTATTAACCTCTAATCTGCCGCTCCCGACACCTACATTACAGTTATTAACCCCTAATATGCCGTCCCCAATGTCGCCACCACCTACATTACAGTCATTAACCCCTAATCTGCTGCCCCAACAACGCCACTACCTACACTTATTAACACCTAATCTGGAACCCCAACGTTGCCGCCACTATACTAAAGTTATGAACCCCTAAACCTAACCCAAAGTCTAACCCTAAATTAACCCTAACCCTAACAACACTAACTTTAACATAATTAAAATAAATCTATATAAGAATTACAATTAATACCTAAATAATTCCTATTTAAAACTAAATACTTACCTATAAAATAAAACCTAAGCTAGTTACAATATAACTAATAGTTACATTGTATCTAGCTTATTTTTTATTTGTATTTCACAGCTAAGTTTGTATTTATTTTAACTATGTAGACTAGTTAGTAAATAGTTATTAACTATTTACTAACTACCTAGTTAAAATAAATACAAACTTACCTGTAAAATAAAACCTAACCTGTCTTAGACTAACACCTAACCTTACACTACAATTAAATCAATTACATTAATTAAATACAATTAACTAAATTACAAAAAATAATAAACACAAAACTACACAAAATTAAAAAGAAATGGTCAAATATTTAAACTAATTACACCTAATCTAATAGCCCTATCAAAATAAAAAAGCCCCCCCCCAAAATAAAAAACCCTAGCCTAAACTAAACCTAAGCTCCCCATTGCCCTAGTTAAATAAATACAAACTTAACTGTGAAATAAAAATAAAACGTAAGCTAGATACAATGTAACTATTAGTTATATTGTGGCTATCTTAGGTTTTATTTTATAGGTAAGTATTTAGTTTTAAATAGGAATTATTTAGGTATTAATTGTAATTTTTATTTAGATTTATTTTAATTATGTTAAAGTTAGTGGGTGTTTTGGTTAGGGTTAGACTTAGGGTTAGGTGGAGGGTTTAATAACTAGTATAGTGGCGGCGATTTTGGGGCAGCAGATTAGGGGTTAATAACAGTAATGTATGTTGCGGTGATGTTAGGGACAGCAGATTAGGGGTTAATAATATTTAACTATTGTTTGCGATGCGGGAGTACGGCGGTTTAGGGGTTAATATGTTTATTATAGTGGCAGCGATGTCGGGAACGGCAGATTAGGGGTTAATAATTTTGTTTTAGAGTTTGCGATGCGGGAGGGCCTTGGTTTAAAAGTTAATAGGAAGTTTATGGGTGTTAGTGTACTTTTTAGCACTTTAGTTATGAGTTTTATGGTACAGCTTTGTAACATAAAAGCCATAACTACTGACTTTCAGTTTACGGTACGGATCTTGTAGTTATGGGCTGTACCGCTCACTTTTTGGACGAAAAGGCAAACTCGTAATACCAGCGCTATGGAAGTCCCATTTAAATATTACTTTTTGAAAGCTGCGGTAGTTACGTTGCGTTACGGCAAAAAACGTGTGCGGCACAGATATACCTGCAAGACTTGTAATAACAGCGGTATTGAAAAAGCAGTGTTATGAAGATTTTTCACTCATAATGCAAAATTCATAACCTAGCTGATAGAAATAACAAACTTCCACCTAGATTTAGAGTTCTGCGTTAGCCTTAAAAAGCAGCGTGAAGGGGTCCTAACGCTGCTTTTTATTGCTCGCTGGTATTACGAGTTAGGCAGGTACAGGTGTACCGCTCACTTTTCTTCCGCGACTTTTGGCTACCGCAAATCCCCTTACGTCAATTGCGTATCCAATCTTTTTAATGGGATTTGCCTAACGCCGGTATTACCGGTCTTGGAAGAAGTGAGCGGTACAGCCTCTACCTCCAAGACTCCTACCGCATAAAAAAGTCAGTAGTTAAGAGTTTTATGGGCTAACGCCGAAACATAAAGCTCTTAACTACAGTGCTACAAAGTACACTAACACCCATAAACTACCTATGAACCCCTAAACCGATGCCCCCCCACATCGCAAACCCTATAATAAAATTATTTAACCCCTAATCTGCCGACCGGATACCGCCGCCACCTACATTAGATCTATGAACCCCTAATCTGCTGTCCCTAACATCGCCGACACCTATATTATATTTATTAACCCCTAATCTACCCCCTCAATGTCGCCGCCACCTACCTACACTTATTAACCCCTAATCTGCAGACCGGACATCGCCGCCACTATAATAAATGTATTAACCCCTAAACCGTGACACTCCCGCCTCGCAAACACTATAATAAATTTTATTAACCCCTAATCTGCCCTCCCTAACATCGCCGCCACCTACCTACAATTATTAACCCCTAATCTCCCACCCACAACGTCGCCGCTAATATAATAAAGTTATTAACCCCTAAACCTAAGTCTAACCCTAACCCTAACACCCCCCTAAGTTAAATATAATTTAAATAAAACGACCTAAAATTACTATAATTAAATAAATTAATCCTATTTAAAACTAAATACTTACCTATAAAATAAACCCTAAAATAGCTACAATATAACTAATAGTTACATTGTAGATATTTTAGGATTTATATTTATTTTACAGGCAACTTTGTATTTATTTTAACTAGGTACAATAGCTATTAAATAGTTATTAACTATTTAATAGCTACCTAGTTAAAATAATTACAAAATTACCTGTAAAATAAATCCTAACCTAAGTTACAAATACACCTAACACTACACTATCAATAAATAAATTAATTAAATAAATTAACTACAATTATCTAAAATAAAATATAATTAAATTAACTAAACTATAATACAAAAAAAAAACCAAGATATTACAAAAAAAATATTACAAGAATTTTAATCTAATTACACCTAATCTAAGCCCCCTAATAAAATAAAAAAGCCCCCCAAAATAATAAAATTCCCTACCCTAAACTAAATTACAAAGTAATCAGCTCTTTTACCAGCCCTTAAAAGGGCTTTTTGCGGGGCATTGTCCCAAAGTAATCAGCTCTTTTACCTGTAAAAAAATACAATCCCCCCCCCCAACATTACAACCCACCACCCACACACCCCTACTCTAAAACCCACCCGATCCCCCCTTAAAAAACCTAACACTACCCCCCTGAAGATCACCCTACCTTGAGCCGTCTTCAGCCAGCCGGCCACCGATGGGACAGAAGAGGACATCCGGACCGGCAGAAGTCTTCATCCTATCGGGGCAGAAGATGACATCCGGACCGGCAGACATCTTCATCCAGGCGACATCTTCTATCTTCATCCTTCCGGAGCAGAGCCATCTTCTATCCAGCCGACGCAGAGCTCTATACAGCCTTCTATTGGCTCATCCAATCAGCCAATCGGATTGAACTTCAATCCGATTGGCTGATTAAATCAACCAATCAGATTTTTCCTACCTTAATTCCGATTGACTGATAGAATCCTATCAGCCAATCGGAATTCGAGGGACGCCATCTTGGATGACGTCATTTAAAGGACATCGGAAGAAGAGGATGGCTCTGCGTCGGCTGGATAGAAGATGGCTCCGCTCTGCTCCGGAAGGATGAAGATAGAAGATGCCACCTGGATGAAGATGTCTGCTGGTCCGGATGTCCTCTTCTGCCCGGATAGGTTGAAGACTTCTGCCGGTGCGGATGTCCTCTTCTGTCCCATTGGTGGCCGGCTGGCTGAAGACGACTCAAGGTAGGGTGATCTTCAGGGGGGTAGTGTTAGTTTTTTTTAAGGGGGAATCGGGTGGGTTTTAGAGTAGGGGTGTGTTGGTGGTGGGTTTTAATGTTGGGGGAGGATTGATTTTTTTTTACAGGTAAAAAAGCTGATTACTTTGGGGCAATGCCCCGCAAAAAGCCCTTTTAAGGGCTGGTAAAAGAGCTGATTACTTTGTAATTTAGTATAGGGTAGGGAATTTTATTATTTTGTGAGGCTTTTTTATTTTATTAGGGGGCTTAGATTAGGTGTAATTAGATTAAAATTCTTGTAATATTTTTTTATTTTTTGTAATTTAGTGGGGGGGGTTGTATTATAGTGTAGTTTATTTAATTGTATTTTATTTTAGATAATTATAGTTAATTTATTTAATTAATGTATTGATAGTGTAGTGTTAGGTGTATTTGTAACTTAGGTTACGATTTATTTTACAGGTAATTTTAGTTAAAATAAATACAAAGTTGCCTGTAAAATAAATATTAATCCTAAAATAGCTACAATGTAACTATTAGTTATATTGTAGATATATTAGGGTTTATTTTATAGTTAAGTATTTAGTTTTAATAGGATTAATTTATTTAATTATAGTAATTTTAGTTTGTTTTATTTAAATTATATTTAACATAGGGGGGTGTTAGGGTTAGGGCTAGACTTAGGTTTAGGGGTTAATAACTTTATTATATTAGCGGCAACGTTGGGGGCGGAAGATTAGGGGTTAATAATTGTAGGTAGGTGGCAGCGATGTTAGGGAGGGCAGATTAGGGGTTAATAAAATGTATTATAGTGTTTGCGAGGCGGGAGTGCGGCAGTTTAGGGGTTTATACATTTATTATAGTGGCGGCGATGTCCGGTCGGCAGAATAGGGGTTAATAAGTGTAGGTAGGTGGCGATGACGTTGGGGGACAGATTAGGGGTTAATACATATAATGTAGGTGTCGGCGATGTTAGGGACAGCAGATTAGGGGTTCATAGCTATAATGTAGGTGGCGGTGGTGTCCGGTCGGCAGATTAGGGGTTAATAATATAATGTGTCAGCGATAGCGGGGGCGGCAGATTAGGGGTTAATAAGTGTTTAAATTAGGGGTGTTTAGACTCGGGGTTCATGTTAGGGTGTTAGGTGTAGACTTAGAAAGTGTTTCCCCATAGGAAACAATGGGGCTGCGTTAGGAGCTGAACGCTGCTTTTTTGCAGGTGTTAGGTTTTTTTGCAGCCAGCTCAGCCCCATTGTATCCTATGGGGATATCGTGCACAAGCACGTTTTTCCAGCTTACCGCTACCGTAAGCAACGCTGGTATTGAGAGTTGAAGTGGAGCTAAATTTGGCTTAACGCTCACTTTTCTGAGGCTAACGCAGCCATTCAGAAAACTCATAATACCAGCGTTGTCTTAAGGGTGCGCTGGAAAAAAAAGGCTCGTTAGCAACGCAAGTCTTTACCGACAAAACTCCAAATCTAGGCGATAATATAAATCACAAATGTTAGTCTAGTAAAAACTCAGTTTTAATTACTGCAAAAATGTCATCAAACCACACATATTTGAACTGTCTTGTCTTGCCTAACAAATTTTAACCAATGTTTCATGTCGGCTGTATGTAATTGACATCTCAATATTTTAGACACTTTTTTTTTTTGCTAAGACCACATGCAAAGACACGAACAGCACAGTTATATATTTTCTTTGGATTTATAAAAATAGATTTTACTACTGATAAGTATTAAAAGGTGCAATTACCATCCTTCATTTTTTTTTCCTATTGACAATGTGATCTTAAAGGAACATTCTCATGCAAAAAGCACAGGCTCTAATTTATATAAGAGCATTTTGCTTTACTAACCCCAGTCACAAAGGAGTTAAAGAGACATGAAACCCATTTTTTTTCTTTCATAATTTAGATGCATGCAATGTTAAACAACTTTCTAATTGACTTCTATTATATAATTTGCTTCATTCTCATTATATCCTTTGCTGAAAAGCATATATAGATAGGCTCAGTAGCTGCTTATTGGTGGCTGCACAAAGATGTCTCGTGTGATTGGCTCACCTATGTGAATTGCTATTTCTTGACAAATTATATCTAAAGTATGAAGCAAATTAGCTAATACAAGTAAATTGGAATGTTGTTTAGAACTGTAGTCTCTATCTGAATCATGAAATAATATTTGTGGGTTTTATGTCCCTTTAACATGACATCTGGGAGAAGAAAGCATTGCAGCTCTCGAGTTGGTGAGCCAATCAGAAGTGACGCATATTCATCAACAATTGGTGGTTTTGTTTTGTTCTTAACTGGGGGTTTCCTGTTTTTTTGTTTGTTTTTTTAAGCTCCTAATTGGACCTTTATTTATTTGCTTGACCGATTTGCAGGGGTTAAATACTTGGCTTACTAATAACATCAATGCAAAGAATGACACGCTATATACAAGTGGAACATGCAATGTCCCTTTAGGCAATAATAAATATAGTCTAAAACATGCCTCATGCCATTATAAATCATTTTACAGATTTTCCTTAGTCACAAAAAAAGTCTAAAATGTTTAGGTTATATCATTAACCAAAAGGTTGTCAACAAAATTATTTAAAATTATTCTCTACCAAACAGCATCTTTATAGCAATTTGTGCTGTATGGCTGAGAAGGGAAGTAAATAAAACAACCATTTAAAGGGACACTGAACCCAAAATTTTTCTTTTGTAATTCAGAAAGAGCATGCAATTTTAAGCAACTTTCTAATTTACTCCTATTATAATTTTTTTCTTCATTCTCTTGCTATCATTATTTGAAAAAGAAGGCATCTAAGCTTATTTTTGGTTTCAGTACTCTGGACGGCACTTTTTTATTGGTGGATGAATGTATCCACCAATCATCAAGGACAACCCAGGTTGTTCACCAAAAATGGGCCGGCATCTAAACTTACATTCTTGCAATTCAAATAAAGATACCAAGAGAATGAAGAAAATTTGATAATAGGAGTAAATTAGAAAGTTGCTTAAAATTTCATGCTCAATCTGAATCACAAAATAAATTTTTTGGGTACAGTGTCCCTTTAAGTAAGGAAATTGTGCGGCTGTAGAGATGAGGAGAACAGTCTGCTAAAATGCTGCTAATCTATGGTTGTGGTGCATGAAACGTGTATTTCCCCCTGCTCCTAATGAGCTAAGGAGGTTGGAGTGACCACTGGTTGAAGCTTTCCTACAATAACTGGATTCTGCTGCAATACCTTATTAGTAAATCTTAATAAGAAAAACATGTCATGAAAATGTCATGTAAAAGAAATGAGTATTAATAGCTTACAGCATAATTCCTGTAATTGTATACATCACATGCCTTCAGAGAATGTTGCTTGCTTTTCCAGATCAGCTGTCATCAGTCATGGAATTCATTATTTCAATTATCTGGAATAATTTATTTTGTTAAAAATGTATGTAGCATTACTAATCAGGGCCACCCTTAGCATTTGGGACCTGGGCAAGATTTTTGGGGCCCCTCAGCCAAACCCCCTTATTCCCCACAAAGTAGTAAAGTAGCAAATTAGTACAATTCCACTTACATTTTATTTTAATGTTGCATTAGATAATTCAGGATAATACACTATCAGAACAGGAAAATATATGTTTAAAGGGAAACTAAAGTCAAAGTTTTAAGAGACTTTCTAATTTACTTCCAATATCAATTTCTGCAGTCCTTTTATATGCACACTTACCGAGGCACCAGTTCCTAATGAGCATGTGCACAAGTTGTCAGTGTATACGTATAATAGTCTGTGATTGGCTGATGGCTGTCACATGATACAGGGAGGCAAATGGGTACAACGACAAATCTGTCAGAAAAAAAATCTACTGCTTATTCGATATTCACAGTAAGTGTTATTGTCTTTTTATTATGCACTTGTTCATTATACAATATTACTGGATTTAATGGTCCTTTAACTGCTAACAATGTATGTTTGTGCAGAGAGAAGCGCACTCTCATTAACAAACAATCAGCTCATTAACGTGTTAACTTGTTCTATGGCGTTTACCACCTGGGTGCTGCTTCTTATCTATTTTATTTGCTGGAGTCTTTTGTATTGTTTACAAATAGCTCCTTTACCTTTATTTTGAAATAGCTGATTTTGCCTGTTGTGCCCCCACCTATACTGAGAATTTTAGTGCTGAATTACTGGTTATTGAAAAACTTTGTATATAAGAAGTTTAAATAAAATCACGCTGAAATTAGGGGTGGTGGTGACAGAGAGGTACTAAAATGTTCATTTTCCTTTGTTCTCTCTTGGAACCTGATGGTCAAAAACTGGCCACCATGTAGAGAAATCGCACAAAATCTTTAGGATTTTTTTAGACCTTTTATTTTAATATAGGAGACGGTCTCTCCACATACATAATTCTGCATAGTGAGATAAACATCTCTCAGAGTAAATTATTTTTTCTAAAATTCTTTGAGGGATCTCGCTTTAGATCATCGGACCCTAAGAACTGATCTTTAAGTAAATATTGAGAAATATAAGGATGACTTTGTCTAAATAATTGGACAGATAATTTAATGAGGTCTGCTCTGTTTACAAGTTCAGCCCATTTTATTAGGTTGTGGTTTAAATTAACAATAACAGCTATTTCATATACAAATAAACATAAAGGAGCAGTTTTACATACATTTTAAACTCTACAGCTGGTAGAACAAGTCATTGGAAACATATTGAGGGAAACAAGTTTTACAATACACTTTCATGTTAATGGCCCTGAAAACACCTGTTGCTTATGTGTAAAACAATGTTTTGTTGCCCCATGATCCCTAGAGAATCCAAAAAGCCAAATCTCATTAATTAAAGAATTAAAGACTTGTGTGGGGCATGCTCTTTTAATAGTTTTTTCATATATTAATCTGTCTCGAGTATAATGTAGTTACCAAAATAAATCTGTTACCCTCACTCCCTTCCAAACTTGTTGTTTAGTACAACCACCAGTTCTAAAGCTGGCGCTCTTAGTGAAAGTATAAACGTTAAGGGGACATGAAACCCACATTTTTTTCTTCTATGATTTAGATAGAGCATGCAATTTTAAACAACTTTCTAATTTACTTCTATTATCTAATTTGCTTCATTCTCTTGATATACTTTGCTGAAAAGCATATCTAAATAGGCTCATTAGCTGCTGATTGGTTGCTACACATAGATGCCTCTTGTGATTGGTTTACCCATGTGCATTGCTATTTCTTCAACAAAGGATAGCTAAATAATGAAGCAAATTAGATAATAGAAGTAATTTGGAATGTTGTTTAAAATTGTATTCTCCACTTGAATCATAAAAGAAAATATTTGGTTTTAGTGTCCCTTTAAATAAAGTATAAACCCAGGCCGTTTGCCCTTTCTATTTCAGTGAGTTAATTAAAACAGAGAATTGGGTCTCTTTTAGACACCTCTGATGCACTTGTATTTCACATTTTGCTTCCTTGAACTCACACAATGGAGATTCATCTTAAAAAGGCTGGTTTTCCCACAACTTTCCCTCCCAAGTTCCACAATGTGGTGGAATCTTCAGCACCTTAAAGGGACAGTCTAGTTAAAATTAAATTTTCATAATTCAGATAGGGCAGGCAATTTTAAACTACTATGCAATTCACTTCTATCATTACTTTTGCTTTGTTCTCTTGGTATTCTTAGTTGAAAGCTAAACCTAGGTAGGCTCATATGCAAATTTACATGTCCTTGAAGGCCACCTCTTATCTGAATGCATTTGACAATTTGCACAGCTAGAGGGCGTTAGTTCATGTGTGTCATATATATTTCATTGTGCTCACACCAGGGGAGTTACTTATGAGAGGGCACTGATTGTCTAAAATGTCTGTCAAAATAACTAAGGTAAGGGGTAGTCTGCAGAGGCTTAGATACAAGGTAATCACAGAGGTAAAAAGTATATTCATATAACTAGATTGGTTATGCAAAACTGGGGAATGGGTAATAAAGGGATTATCTATCGTTTAAACAATAACAATTCAAGTATAGACTGTCCCTTTAAGGTGACTGGGGGTGGAATCTCAATAAAGAGACATGACACACATGCATTCATACAGAAAAATATACAAACATACATACAGATACCTTTATGTCAACCAAACACATAAAATTAGTGTGAGTTGCCCCCTTAGCTCAGCAAAACCAAAGTGGAGTGGGTAAAAGACTTTGGAAAAACACAGATTCTAAATTTGTCGATGATGCCACATTCAAGCAACCAAGCAAATAAATTTACTCATAAACAAATGGGATACAGCTTAAAGGGTCATAATAGTAAAAAAAAAAATACAATCTCTGATTTATTAGACAAAATAATTTCAATACTAGCAACCCTGCACTATTATGTGTTTAACCCCCAAAGGGGTTAAACACTTAGTAGACGTACTGCTCAGGACCCACTGCTCAGGAATGAAAACCACCTCTGATTGAATTAACAGAGCTAGTCGCACAAGTCAACTGTGTAACTAGCGCTGCTGATTGAACTAGTGGTGGTTTCCTTTCAGGATCAGTAGTTTGCGAGGTAACCACACAAGTACAGAGTTGCTAGTCTTAAAATGACAAGCTTTAATGGCTTAGAGCATGTCATTTTGTACTATTATGGACCTTTAACAATTACTTATAATGGTTAGTACAAGTTATAGTCAAATTGTAATTATGCACTTTTAACATAATTATTCCAGCACAATATTAAATAAGAAAATTGCCTTTAACATAAAGCCAGATGACAAGTGACAATGCTAACCCATAATAAATTTTACTTTAAGCACAGTTAGTGCACAAGTGTAAAAGTTATTGAGTGACTGTACTTATAACTTTCTAACCTTATTCAAGAACACCTCCCCCACACTTCCATGATATCCTGCCCTGAACATGCTACAACCCATTATACCAATACTCTCTCCTCTGCACTTGACACTCTCACTCCTTCCTAACTTCGCAAAGCTCCACATCATCAGCTACAGCCCTGTCACTCTAAGCAAACACGCCACCTACAAAAATGCTCCCATACTGCTGAACGTGCCTGGAGGGAATCCCACTCTAAACCTGATTTCATCCACTATAAGTTCATTCTTTATTCTTACACCTCTGCCCTTCACTTAGCTAAGCAAACCTACTTCTCTTCTCTTATATCCACTCACTCCTCAAACCATAAAAGACTCTTCTCCATTTTCAACTCTCTCCTCTACCCACCTGCACTTTTTCAATAAAACACTTACTATCCCAAGCAACATCCCAACACAAGCCTGCAATCTCCCAACTTTGCTCCCAGTCACCCCCTCTGCCACTCTCTGCACCCTCCTCCCAACCACTGAGAGTGAAGTGGCTTCCCTATTGTCTTCCTCACACCTCACTACCTGCCCACTTGACCCTATTCCTTTACATCTAATGCCTTCTCTGTCTCCCTACCTCACTCCAGCTCTTACTCACATATTCAATCTATCCCTTTCTACCGGTTCATTCCCTGCCTCCTTCAAACATACAAAGGTTAACCTCATCCTCAAAAAAACTCTCCCTTGATCCTAACACTCCTGCAAACTACCGCCCCATATCACTGCTCCGGCTAGTTTCAAAAATTCTTGAAAAAATAGTTTTTGATTGCCTAACGCACTTCCTGTCCTCCAACTCAGTGCTTGACCCACTGCAATCTGACTTCTGTCCCGAACACTCAACTGAGACTGCCTTCACCAAGATTACTAATGATCTCTTTTGTGCTAAAAACAATAGCTACTACTCTATACTCATCTTACTTGACCTCTCTGCTGCCTTTGACACTGTTGACCACCCCCTACGGACTCTCAGCTCTCTTGGGCTCTGTGACACTGCCCTCTCCTGGATTTCCTCTTAGCTCTGTCCTGGGTCCTCTACTCTTCTCTGTTTACACTTCTTCACTGGGTATGCTGATGATACCCAGATCTACCTATCCACCCCTGCCCTCTCTCCTTCTGTCAACTCTCACATCAGTGACTGCTTATCTGGCATTTCCTCCTGGATGGCCTCTCACCACCTAAAAATAAACATGTACAAGACCAAACTACTTCTAACCCCCCCCCCCCACCTCTATCTCTACTCCAGTTTCTAATTTTTCTATCACTGTTGGCGGCACCACTATCTCCCCATCACCCCAAGTCCGCTGCCTTGGAGTCACACTAGATTCAAATCTGTTCTTCATTCCCCACATCCAATTGCTCTCTTCATCCTGCCATAACCACCTACACAATATCTCCAAAATTCGTCCATGAAACTACTAAACAGCTAATCCACTCTCTGGTAATTTCCTGACTTGACTACTGTAATAACCTACTAACTGGCCTCCCTCTCTCCCGCCTCTCTCCCCTTCAATCCATCCTAAATGCATCTGCCAGGCTAATCCACCTCTTCCGATGCTCTGTTTCTGCTGCACCTCTCTGTGAGTCCCTTCACTGGCTCCCCATTCAAAGCAGAGTTAAATTCAAAATTCTCACCCTGACCTACAAAGCCCTCACCAATGCTGCCCCACCCTACCTGTCCTCACTCATCAACAAATATACCCCATCCCGCCCCCTAAATTCCAACAACCATCTGCTCCTTGCGTCCTCTAACATCACCTCCTCCCATGCTAGACTACAGGACTTCTCTCGTGTGGCACCAACCCTCTGGAACACACTTCCTGAGCTGTCAGACTTTCCCCTAACCTGTCCTCCCTTAAACGCTCCCTAAAGACCTTTTTTTTAGGGAAGCTTATTACCTAACTCAGTAACAAATGAATTTCACTTAACTAACAGTTGCCCTCATCTATCTCTTCAGTAATATCATTCCCACCTCCTGTTTCCCATTCTCCTACCCATCTAAATTGTAAGTTCCCACGGGAATAGGGCCCTCAATTCCCCCTGTTTTTGTCTGTAAAATGTTGTCTTTTAAGGAATTGTTTCTCCGTTGTACTTTTATCTTTGTCCCCATGAGCAGCGCTGTGGAATCTGTTGGAGCTTTATAAATAAAGAATAAAAATAATAATAATATTAATATGCTATATTTTTTATTTAAAATGTGTATATCTGTAACCCTTACAGTTTACTTCAGGTCCCTGAAGTGTTGCTAATATTTCTAGCTTTCACTTGAGCACAAACGATAAATTTCAGCTTGTCATACCAGTGCAAATTATATCCATTAAAAGCTAAGTCGGGCACACTAACCCTTCTCTGGTTAATGGGGTTTACCATGGGCTTGTAATATCAAAGTTGAATGCTAAATGTAGTGCTATCATTAGCGTTCTACTAGTAATCTGGCCCATAGCTGAAATCTGCAGATGTAACGGAGATTGTTCTGCCAGATATATTTTACTGTATTTAAACTGTTATAAAAGAATTCATGGCTTATCTCTTAGTGCAACTGGATGTTTTAATTGTTCATGTGTTATTTTGTGATTCTGCAGTTCATGGGTAACAAAGATAAAAGTACAGTACAATATGAGACACCAGACAAAATGTAACAAACAAATACAAGGGGAACTGAGGGCCCTGTTCCTGTGGGAACTTACAATCTAGATGGGTAGGAGGGTGAGAAACAGGAGGTGGGGACTGCAACGGTGGGAATGATGTTAGTGTGGAGTTAGATGAGGGCAACTATTAGGCAAGTGGAAATCATTAGTTACTAATTTGGTGATAGGCTTCCCTGAACAAGAAGGTTTTTAGGGAGTGTTTAAAGGAGGAGAGGTTGGGGGAAAGTCTGACAGCTCGAGGAAGTGAGTTCCAGAGGGTTGGTGCTGCACAAGAGTAGTGTAGCATGGGAGGAGGTGATGGTAGAAGATGCAAGGAGTAGATCATTGTTAAATTTTAGGGGGCGGGCTGGAGTATATTTGCTGATGAGTGAGGTCAGGTAGGGGGGTTGCATTGGTAAAGGCATTGTAGGTCAGAGTGAGAATTTTTAATTTAATTCTGCTGTGAATGGGGAGCCAGTGAAGGGACTCAAAGGGGGGGTGCAGCAGATGCAGAGCGTCTGGAGAAGTGCATTAGCCTAGCAGAGGCATTTAGGATGGATTGAAGGGGGGAGAGGTGGGAGAGAGGAAGGCCAGTTAGTAGGTTATTACAGTAGTCAAGCCAGGAAATTACTAGGGACTGGATTAGCTGTTTAGTACTTTCAGCACTCAGAAAAAGACGAATTTTGGAGATATTGCATAGGTGGTTGCGACAGGATGAAGAGAGCAATTGGATGTGGGGTATCAAGGACAGATTGGAGTCAAGTGTAACTCCCAAGACTGCAGACTTGGGGTGATAGGGAGATAGTGGTGTCGCCAACAGTGATAGTAAAGTAAGAAACTGGAGTAGAATTAGATGGGGGATAAGAAGAAGCTCAGTCTTGGACATGTTGATTTTTAGGTGGTGATAGGCCATCCAGGAAGAAATGCCTGATAAGCAGTCGCTGATGTGGGAAAGAACAGAAGGAGAGAGTGCAGGGATGGATAGGTAGATCTAAATATAATCAGCATAGAGGTGATAGTTGAAGCCATAGCTACTGATAAGTTTAACCAATGAGGAAATATAGATAGAGAAGAGTAGAGGGGCAAGAACAGAGCCTTGAGGTACTCCAACAGACAGAGGCAATGAAGAGGAGGAGGAGTTGCCAGCAAATGAGACAGAAAAGGACCTATTAGAGAGATTAGAGTGGATCCAGGAGAGGGCAATGTCCCAGAGCCCAAGGGAGCTGAGAGTCCGTAGGAGGAGGGGATGGTCAACAGTGTCAAAGGCAGCAGACAGGTCAAGTAAGATAAGTATAGAGTAGTGGCCATTGTTTTTAGCAAAAAGAATATCGTTGGTGAGGGCAGTCTCACTTGAGTGTTGGGGGCAGAAGCCAGATTGCAGTGGGTCAAGCAATGAGTTGGAGGACAGGAAGTGGGTTAGGGGATCGAAAGCTAGTTTTTCAAGGACTTTTGAAGCTAGCGGAAGCAGTGATATGGGGCGGTAGTTTGCAGGAGAATTGGGGTCAAGGGAGGGTTTTTGAGGATGGGGGTGACCTTTGCATGTTTGAAAGAAGATGGAAATGAACCAGTAGTAAGGGATTGGTTGAATATAACCTCTTCAAATGCTTGGTTGCATTGGAAGAGGTTTTAGTAGCAGAAATAGCAAGGTTCTTATGCCACTTTGCAGATCATTAGTTAGACCAAATCTGGAATACTGTGTACAGTTCTGGAGACCATATCTTCAGAAAGATATAAATAAACTAGAAGCTGTCCAAAGGAGGGCTACTAAAATGGTACATGGTCTAAAATATAAAACGTACAAAGAAAGACTCTATGATCTAAATATGTATAGTTTAGAGGATAGAAGGGAAAGAGGTGACATGATAGAAACCTTCAAATATATGAAGGGACTTAATAAAATAGAAGCTGAAAGCATTTTTCACAAAAAAATAAATGCCAAAACAAGGGGTCACAATCTAAAGTTAGAGGGTAGCAGATTCAGGAGAAATTTAAGGAAGCATTTCTTTACAGAAAGGGTGGTGGATTCATGGAATAAACTTCCATTCGAGGTGGTAAACACAAAGACTGTAAAGGAATTTAAAAATGCCTGGGACATGCATAAGGCTATCCTAAGGAAAAAGTAACATGTAATATGGGTAGACTTGATGGGCCTTTTTGGTTCTTATCTACCAGCAAATTCTATGTTTCTATGTTTCTATGAATATGTGAATAAGCTGGACTGAGGGTAGAAGAGAAGGTATTAGATGTAATGGGATAGGGTCAAGTGGGCAGGTAGTGAGGTGTGAGGAAGACATAAGGGAACTCACTTCATTCTCAGTGGTTTGGGGGAAGGTACTGAGAAGAGTGGTAGAGGGGGTGACCGAGGGCATAGACGGAAGGTTGCAGTCTTGTGTTGGGATGTTGCTTTGGATGGTAAGTGTTTTGTTGAAAAAGTAGTCTGCAAAGTCTTGAGCAAAAAAGGCAGATGAAGGGGGTGGTGCAGGTGGATAGAGGAGAGTGTTGAAAATGGAGAAGAGACGTTTAGGGTTTGAGGAGTGAGAAGATATAAGAGAAGAGAAGTAGTGTTGCTTGGCTAAGTGAAGGGCAGAGTAGTAAGAATAAATAATGACCTTATAGTGGAGGAAATCAGGTTCAGAGTGTGATTTCCTCCAGGCACGTTCAGCAGCATGGGAGCATTTTTGTAGGTAGCGTGTTTGCTGAGAGTGCCAGGGCTGGAGCTGATGACGTGGGGTTTTGCATATTTTTGGAGGAGCAAGGGTGTTGAGTGCAGAGGAGAGAGCATTGTTATAGTGACTTGTAGCAAGGTCAGGGCAGGATACTGCGGAAGTGGGGGGGAGGGTTTTTTTAGAATAAGGTTGGAGAGTTGGAGAGGACCCACAGTGTGCAGATTTCTACAGGTGTGGGGCAAAGGGGAGAAATAGGTTTAGCATGTACATTAAGATTATAGGTGAGCAGATGGTGATCTGAGATGGGAAATGGGTGACAGGTGACATCAGAAAGGGAGCAGAGGTAGGAGAATACCAGATCGATAGAGTGTCCATCATGGTGAGTAGGGAATAGGGTGGATTGTGAGAGACCAAAAGGAGTTTGTGAGTGAGAGCAGTTTAGAGGCAACAGGGGCAGATGGGTTATCAATGGGGATGTTGAAGTCCCCTAGGATTAGAGCAGGTGTGTTTGTAGAGAGAAAGTGAAAAAGCCAGGCAGCAAAGTTGTCAAGGAATTGGGAGGTTGGTCCAGGGGGGCGATAGATAACTGCCACTCTGAGTGAGAGGGGGGAGAACAGGCAGATGTAGTGGACTTCAAAGGAGGAGAAAGAGAGAGATGGATGAGGATGCAGATGCTGATAGGAGCAGGAGGGGGAGAGTACTATTTAAATTAGCAAGGAAACAGTTATAATGAGAATGCTTTTTCCATTACTGCATATTGGCATATTCTCCATTCTGGAATAAAATAATAAAGGGACATTAAACTCAAAATTTAATTCCCCTTAAAATATTTACTTATCCCTAGTACATAACTTTGCAATTAACTTTCTGTATTTATTGTGCCAAATTTATTGAGAGTGGAGGGCCCTCTAGTGGGCCTGTAACAACATTAAGGGATTACCAACTTGAAGTCTGGAGGATGGTAGAGTGTGTTTGTTACAATGTTGCAGGAGAGGAGGAGGTGTTTGTGCTTACCATTATAGGGTCCTGCAGCAGGGTGTCCGGCCTCTTTTCGGTTCCAGACTTTAAGGAGAAAGTTTTCTGCTGTGTCCCTGAAGGAATATTTGGAAATGGATAGATCCAGGAGGAAATCTCTGCCACCTAAGAGATACAGGGAGGTCGTGGAGATGGCGTCCAGAAAGAAAGGACCTGCAAGACAGATGGAAGAGCATGGGTCTGATGATGCGGTACCCCCCACCCCCCAGAAAGATAGGCCCCAGAGGAGTTTTAATAAAGGAAAGGGGCCTGCCAAGGGAGGGAGAGGGGGCTCAGGGCCCAAGTCTAGAGCAATTGCTGCAGCCATTAATGGGGAGGGTCAATCCCGGCCTGGTGTGGGCCGTGGGAAGGATCTCACCGGGTCTAGTGGGGTTCGGGTGGGCCCTCTGGTGATTGGGACCCCTAGTAGTGGCCTGGGGGTGCTGGTGGGGGGCGATGTTGCTGGGCAATTGCCTGCGCTCACACTGGCAGCCATGGCGGCGGTCTTGACCTTAACCCAATCCTTGTCTTCGGCTATGTTCCCCCCTGGGCATGGACAGGGTCAGGTCGCGGCCCAGGCTGCCGGTGGTGTGGCGAGTGCGGAGGCCGGGTGTTCGGGGCCTAATGTACAGGGCATTTCAGAGAGCGCAGCGGGACCCGCCCTCTCAGATGGCGGATCGTGCGAGATGTACTCCTCCAGTTCGTCTGAGTAGGAGGATCTCGGCCGCCATCTTGGAGGGAAGGGCAGTGGAGGAGGAGACGCCACGCGTGACCGGAGCAGCCCAGGTAACTTGGGGAGGCTTCAGGTCGCAGGTGGTGGGCCAACGGGTGGCTTAGGAGGGCAGCGGGCGCTTGCGGCCTAAGGAGTGAAGCTAGCGTGGCTGGAGTAGAAGGGCCAAGGTTGAGTGTGCAGGCTGGCTCGAGCGTGGTGGGTCCTCAGTCAGGGGCGCAGGCATGCATGGCGGCGCTAGCGGCCTCATTGGTATGGCTGGGTCTGCATGGAGTGCACGAGGGGCCAGTATAGGGGGGAGTTTTGGATGTGGTTAGTGGTACGCTTGGGGGGAGTGCCACTAGGGGCAGAGGGTGGTCGCATGCGGGGATAACGCATGTTATGGATGAAGGGACGTAGTTTGATAAGAGTGTTGATGCATTACATGGGGGGCACAGACGTTTGGTGTATGCGAACCAGGAGCAGCGTGATATGAGGCAGGGTTTGCCTATGTGTGTTTCGAATGATGCCCAAGTGCATGGTGGTTTGGTGCAAGAGGAGATCATAAAAAAGGCAGTAGAGGCTGCGCTGCGTGAGGTGGCTAGGCAGCAGGCCCCCCAAGGGTTGAGTGCACACGCCCAGGAGGGGCCTGGTCAGGAGGCCATAATAAGGTGGGCTGTTTCGACAGCTCTGGGGATGAATGCTGGGGGGGAGCAGAGGGTGGAAGGGAGGAATAGTTCCTTTGACACACCACCTGTCGGCCAGAGTACTCCCCAAGTTGTTTTGTCTCCACAGGTGCAAAATAGGACTACTGCAACGATGGTGGCGGAGGCTTCCAGTGCACTGGTTGTGGCAGGGCCGAGCAGGGAACAGTCGGTTCATCCAGGAACATTGGCGCAGGCACCCATCGACGCAGACCACCCTGGGAATCGTGAGTACTATGTACATCAAACATTTCACGCTGACACAGGGTCTTCAACTAGTGGGTCAGGTTCAGAGAGTGGGGAGAGGACCTGCGGCTGGTTGGGAAAGGGCAGCGTAGGATGTTTAGATGGATCAAGAAAATGGCGGCAGGGCATGCGAAGGATAGGGAAAAAGGGCCTGGGCCTGTGGAGGAGGATCGTGGGGCGAGTTGGCCTGGGGGCAGCATGCCCGGGGCTGCTGTGCCGCGTAAGGTGGCGGCGCAAGGGGACACATACCCGTGCCTAGTCCACTCATTGTACGGGCACCTCAAGATGAAAGTAGTAAAGAAAATACAGGAGGGTCGATATGTGAACATTTTCGACCTCTCACTGGATGCGTTTCGGGCAAAAGAGAGAGCCCTGGATGGGTCAGGGCCTAAAAGGGTGCGCAGGCCGGAAACATACGAAGAATGGCTTAAATGTTTCAGGGTGCTAGTGGCCTGTTACGTGGATAGGTGGCCGCTGCAGGGCCACAACCTCTTTAAGTACCAGGATACTATAGAGGATATCCACGCGAGATTCAAGGAGGGGGCATGGAGAGAGTATGACATGGCCTTCAGGAGGAAAATGGTTGGGAATACCTTACTGCATTTTGGCCCACAGGACATGCACCTGTGGTCAAAATTAGGGCTGGAAGGGGGCACCACACCCCCCGCTCAGGCGCGGCAGGGGTTGCCTCGACAGGGCACAAGGACTAGTAAGCGTGGACGAGAGTGCTGGAAATTCCAGGACAAGTTGTGTGACAGGGGGAGCGGTTGTTCCTTTCGGCACATCTGTAGATACTGTGGGGGCCCCCACTCAGGAATTGATTGCGTTAAACGCAAGGAGCAAGGGCAGCTTAAACCAGCTCAGGAACCAGGAGTTGCGGTCAAGGGCCCCAACCCCTCTTAAGCTGTCACCAATGCTAGCATGGCTAGCTAATTACCCAGACCGGGAGGCAGCTGGGCTGCTCCAGGCTGGTCTGGAATGGGGTTTTTAGATACCAGTTACAAGGGATGTCCTGGGAACAAAAGGGCACAAGAATTTAAAAACGGCTTATGAATTCCCTCTCGTGGTGAGTGAGAAATTGGCGAAGGAAGTGGCGATGGGGAGGGTGTCTGGCCCGTTCGCCGAACCTCCAATGGCAGACCTGGTGGTCTCACCTCTGGGGGTTGTGCCTAAAAAGGAGCCGGGGAAATTCAGACTGATTCATCACCAGTCTTTCCCAAAAGGGGGATCGGTCAATGACGCGATTGACCCCGAGCTCAGCTCTGTGCATTATCAATCTTTTGATAATGCTCTAGAGGTGGTCAGGGCATGCGGCCCAGGGGCAATGATGGCAAAGCTGGACATTGAGTCCGCATTTAGGCTGTTGCCGCTTCATCCCTCAGCATTCAGGCTGATGGGGATGAAGTTTGAGGGTTATTACTACGTGGACAGGTGCCTCCCAATGGGGTGTTCCTTGTCCTGCTCGCTATTCGAGTGTTTCAGTACATTTCTGCACTGGGTAGTCGAGACGGCGTCTGGGGGTGGGGCGGTTGCCCATTACCTTGACGACTTCCTTTTGGTAGGGAGAGCTGGTTGCGCTGATTGCGAACAGCTCATGAAAGTCATGAAAGACGTGATGGCATGTTTTGGAGTGCTACTGGCGGACGAAAAGACGCAGGGTCCCTGTACGTGCATAACATTTCTGGGGATAGAAATTGACACAGTGCATGCGGTCTGCAGATTGCCTGAGGACAAGGTGCAGCGAATGTTGCAGGCAGTCAGGGCATTCATGGGGAGTCAGAGGGTCCCCATTAGGGAGGTCCAGTCATTGCTGGGCCTCCTGAACTTTGCGGGCGTGTGATTCCCATGGGTAGGGTTTTCAATCGCCGCCTGGAGGGTCAATTGAAAGGTCCTCTTGGGCGAGCGAAATGGGCACGTGTCACAGATGAGGTAAAGGAGGATTTGGGGGTTTGGGAAAGTTTCCTGGTAAACTTCAACGGGGTTTGCCTTTGGAGGCACCCACCAGTTTCCAATCAAATCCTGCACCTCTTCACGGACGTGGCAGGGGGCTCCGGTTATGGAGCATACCTGGACGGGGAATGGAGTGCGGCTCCGTGGCCCAGCGAGTGGATAGAGGCTGGGTGTGTCAGGAACCTGACTCTATTGGAGTTGTTTCTGATAATTGTAGCTGTGGAAATATGGGGAGATAAGTTATCAAACAGGTCGGTGGTATTCTGGACAGACAACCTGAGTGTGGTGTACGCCATTAATAGGTTGTCTGCGGCTTCACCAAATGTTATATGCTATTTGAGGCACCTGGTGTTGTGCTGCTTGCAGCTCAACATCTGTTTCACCGCCAAACACGTCCCGGCAGTGCAGAACGTGATCGCTGATGCTCTCTCTCGATTCAATTGGGGGCAGTTTAGGAAAGCAGCACCCAGGGCGGCGAAGGAGGGTCTAACGTACCCATCTTATCTTTGGCAGCTGATGAAGGCTGGGAAGGCATCCTCGGTTTAGTTAAAGCATGCCTGGCTCTGAAGACTTGGGCTACCTACCTGGGCCATTGGAACAGATGGGAGGCTTTCTGTCGTCAGAAGGGCGTGCAGGTACAAGGGGCCACTAGGGTGCATGTGTTGGAATGGCTGGCATGGCTGAGGAGGGAAGGAGTTAGCAAGGCAGGAGCTGCGGGTAGGCTGTCAGCAGTTGCCTTTTTTAACAAGGCACTCAGTTTCGGGGATCACTCTAGGACTTTTCTGGTTCGAAAAGTACTGAAGGGTTGGGGTAGAATGGTTCCCAGGGCTAAGGACCCCAGGGAACCTATTACAGCCAGTAGACTGAGGCAGTTGGCGCTTTGTTTACAAGAGGTGTGTAATTCTGATTACGAGAGGTTTCTCTTTCAAACTGCTTTTGCGATAGCATTTGCCGGGGCCCTTCGGGTGAGCGAGTTAGTTTCATCATCCAAAAGGAAAGGTACAGGGGGGGTCCTGGCGGAGCATGTGCGGTTAGCACAAGGAGGGGTGCTATTATTTGTCCCTAGGTCCAAAACGGATCAGGAGGGTAGCGGCACATGGCTACCTCTGGCCAGACAGGAAGAAGCGTTATGCTGTCCAGTGCGCTGCGTAGAGGAGTTTTCAAAACTCCGTCCAGGGCAGTGTGACCAGTTCCTCGTACACGAGGATGGGTCAGCATTGTTGGTATTTCAGTTTTGCAGGGTGCTCGCGAAAACAGCTGAGATGACAGGCTTGGATCCCAAAAGAATCACGGCCCATTCGTTTAGGATTGGCACAGCGACTAGTGCGGCAGAGAATGGTGACTCCTCGGCGGAGATTAAGGGCCTGGGGAGGTGGAGGTCAGCGCAGTTTAAAGTGTATATTAGGCCCACACCAGGACCACATTCCTAAGTCGGATGTGGGTCATTGCCATTAAAGGTTAGATTCGGGGACCCGAAGGGGTACCCTAAGGGGTGGCGGGTTGGTGTGGGGTGGGGTCGGCTGACAAGGGATTGAACGGTGGGGTTTGTGTTATGGGTCAGGGCTTTGGCCAGCTAATAGGGTGTCGTCTGTTTCACCAGGTACATTAGGAAGTTCACCCACGGTTCGAGTATGGATAATAGGCCACTTCTTTATCCATTGGGCATCCATCAGGGTGCTGCGGACGCCGGAAGGGCAACAACTTGGATTCCAAACGTCCAGGGCCAACTTCCGGTGGTTAGGACGCAGGGGCCTTGTGTGGGACAGTTTGCCAGCATTGTTGCAGGAGGCACACAAAAGGTGGGGGCAGCCTAACGTGATAGTGCTGCACCTGGGAGGTAATGACTTAGGATCATTGCCGGCTTTGGACCTTATCAAAAGGATGACAGCCGATATTAAGTGGGTTCACACGTGGTTGAAGGAGGTCAAAATAGGGTGGTCCAATGTGGTTGCTCGGCTGCATTGGAGGCACATTGTGACCCAGAAAGCGGCTTATAACGTGCGAAAGAAGGTCAATAGAAAGTTGGGGAGAGCGGTCTGAGCCCTGGGGAGCTTCGTGATTCGTCACGATGGAATAACGGCCGACAAAAAGGACCTATTTCGACCTGATGGGGTACACCTGACAGATGTTGGGTTGGACATGTTCCTAAAAGATATTAGGAGCGCTTTGTTAAGGGTAATCTAGTTTTGCAAAAAAAAAAAAAAAAGGGGGGTTTGATTGTTAATTGTTATTAAGGTTATTTGTACAGTTTTGACATGTTAGGTTATTTATAGGTGCCTGTCGGTTTTGTGTGTGGCGGCAAGAGAACGCCTGGCTCTTGTGGCGGGTGGTCAGGGCCCTGGGGAGCGGGCACCGAGAGGGAAGAGTGACGGTCTAAAATTGGGGAGGGGTTACGCCCGCCAGGCGCCGGTCTGGGGGTCCTCTCCCTTGTGAATAAGACCGAATACCTCTAAACCATCACAGCTCTCTCTCAGTGCCATTGGGCATGAACAGCCGGGTGTCACGCTGCAAACACCGAAAGGGGCCTTGACCATCTGCTTAAAGGGGCTAGGTTAGGGAAAGATGCCGCCAACGTTGTGTTACGAACTTGTTGCCAAGTTTGGTATTAAGAGTTAAAGTGCCTAAGATAATTGGATAACACCTTAGGCACTAGTTATCCGTTTATTTTAATAAACCTGACCGGTCTTTCTCTCCCAACATGGTGTGTTGTCTTATTTATTCAGGTTTATGCTACACTACGTAGGACATAATAGGGGGTTTAGACCTTAAGTAATTCAACTCTGCAAAGTGTGTTTTTTTCACTGTCTTCAGAAACGTTAGAAACTGTGCTGCAAGACTCTCTGTATGGGGATGCTGCAAAATACTAAATAGCAATTTCTTGGTCAGTGAAGGATCTCATTTATATATGATACCATTTTTTTTATATTAAGGGAGATGTAATAAACAATAGTAAAGAATTGGTTCTGGACTGCAGTCAGAAAATGGAAATTTCACTACCTTAACAGTTTTAAATTATTTTAAAATATTATGCATACCTTTTGCAATATAGCTCTTAAATATATATGTAACCTAATAGCTATTTCATATAAGTTGGATTTCTCTTTGTATTTTTTTCAGCACAACCAGGAAGTGGTAAGCAAACAAATCTGGTATGGAGCAGAAGAGGCATCTGTTGTGCAGAGACAGCCTATCAGAGATGCACATTCTTTTGTAATGATGAATTCACTTTGTTGCAGCTGTGATATCAGTCATGTGATTTTAGTACATCAGCATTGACACAGGTGGTTTTACAATTGCAGCACACTGAACATGCTATAATAAGAAACACTATTTCACTGTTAGGCACATCATTAAAGGAACAAACTAAAAGCATTTCAATTTTGAGTACAAGAATGTTTGCAATTACTTGTATTTAGCAAAAATGCAGTTAGTAAAATTATTTAAAAACTGCACCTGCCCAGAGAGTTAGCAGTAGTGTGTATTGTGTCGTATGAACCATTAAGGTGTCTGATCTGGGTGATCTGGGCACATGCAGCATATATACATATGTCACTAAAACAGTAATGGCTTTCACTAGAAGCATTCTTGCTAGTAGAAGTATATATTCAAAATTAAAATGCACTCATGCATAGTTGAGTTTTGACTATAATATCACTTTAAATATATATATATATTTTTAAATAGATTATAGATACATTAAGAGATCTACTATATCTAACAAATAAAAAATTTATTAAAGGGACAGTCAACACCCATGAAAACTTTCTACCATACCTTAGATCAACAACAAAAAATGAGCCTGCAGCGCATCCTATCTTCAATAACACTAACGTTAGGTGGCTAATCTTCAATGAACATTTAGTTAACAGTGGCAGATATGGCCGCCAAACTCCTCCCCCTGTTACGTAGGAGCCTTCTTCTCCAAGTCTTCAACCAATGAGAATCAAATCCTCGGCTAGATTCTTTAGCCGTGTTCACGGAGACACTGTTCTATTTCTAATAGCGCATTAGAAATAGAACAGTGTTCCTGTGAACGAGTATTTATTTACAACAAGAAAGGTACGGAGGAGGAGGGGGAGGAGTTTGGTGGCCATATCTGCCGCTGTTAACTAAATGTTCATTGAAGATTAGCCACCTAATGTTAGTGTTATTGAAGATGGGATGCGGTGCAGGCTCATTTTTTTTTTTTATCTAAGGTATGGTAGAAAGTTTTCATGGGTGTTGACTGTCCCTTTAATATCATTAAAGATTCCAATATATTTACCTGTACTTTCAATATCCCTGGGTATGGTTACAAGGAAGGTTGTATCATGTGGGAGAAAATTAAAGCCTGTTCTACTACTTGATTCTAAACATAGAAAACAAATTATCTAATACACATTTTTAAGCACATACTTAGGACAAGATTTACTAAGAGACAAATGCCTTGATCAGCAGCAGGATCATTCATTTGAGCCTGCAACTGATATTTATGAAGCAGCAGTTTAAACCACTGCATCATAAACCCTCTCACCAACTTGGATCAAAATCATCCCAGATTCTTTTGATTGGGGTGATTGACAAGCCTTACTCTCATGCAATGATTGCAAGGGGGTCGGCATTGCACTAGCGTTCGCTCATGCAGTGGTAAATACGGGGAACATATGCGCCCCACAATCTGTGATGGAGTATGGACAGGTTCACAACATGTGAATTCGATACATTCACAGAATGATACATTTTGCCCTTAGAACAGTAAAGAAGTGAGAGAATATAGATCGTTTTCTATATATACTGGCCATGTATCACACATGAATTACATTTGCTTAAGAGATCTGTGATCACAAAATTGTATCTTTATTTTAAAAAATGCTAACACAATACATTTTTTATTCAATGGAAATAAAAATGTTTGCTCATATGTTACACTTGACTTTGAACCTTGGATTACGCTAGGTAAATACAACAATTTCAGAAAAAAAAAACACTTTTTTATTTCTATACATATGTGGCAAAACAATACTAACACGCGGAAGAAATAGCAGATCATGAATGCAGAGAAATCTGGAAAAAATTAAATATTTTTAAAGGGCTTTTGATGCTGTGATGTGAAGACAACATGGAGTGTGAGGGCAACTTTAGTAAAGAACACGTGGCTACGGAATGCAGACCACAACTGAGATAATAGTCTGACACTGAATAGACTAATGATTGCTGTTTATTTGTCTGCTACGTTGGTGGCTACTAATCTATTTTCACCTCTAGTCACACATGTTTGGCTTTTCTGTGAATCACAAACTGTTTACATTATAAGAAAGTATGGAGCAGTACTCATGTCATGTTCTTCATTATCATACTAGTGCTTGTTTGTCATAAGTAAACAATGCACATATGAGCCAGCTGAAAGATATTTAAATTAAATCTAAGCTGTCAGTGAAACTGGGATATCACTTATAAAGATCATGAACCATCAAAGAATAGTAAATTACTTTTCTTTTTGAGGGTTCTTGAAACAGTGACATTTCATAAATAATATGAAAGATCAGATATATTTTTGACACATTCTGAAATTGTCCCAAGGCTAAAAACTTCAGACATGAGGACTACCTCTTGCTGACATTCGTTATGTTTCATAATAAAGCAATATAAACGTCATGGTTATTTTTAAGCTTCGTAAGAAGTAAAATGCAAAGGGTCAGTTCATGTCAAATATTTCTGCCTGTTTGTTTTATTTCACTCACTCTTTTATGACCTAAGCAATGGATACTTATTGTGTTTTGGTTATGAATGACACCACAAGAAAAAAGGGGGGGGGGGTAGTCAGGCCCTGTGATAAATCATCTTTATTGCAACAGCTTTTTTGTGTGAAAATGCTGTGAACTTATGGATATCTTTCCAAAAACAATAATATTGATACATTTTAAATTCATATGTTACTAAAATACCTAAACTGTGTTATAGTTTACATACTGCAGACTATAATATAGAATTCCATACCATATTAATTAGAAGTTCAGTTGATATCTGAATTGTGTAGAGAAAAAATATATAAATATATATTGTAAGCAATCTCCAATGTAATTCCATATAAAAGCTTTAAAGGGATATGAAACCTTTTCTATCTCATGATTTAGACAGAGCATACAGTTTTAAAAAAAAAGTTTCCAATTTAATTTGATTTTCAAATTTGCTTTGTTCTCATGTTATTTTTTGTTGAAGAGAAATCTAGATAGGTAGTGTGCACATGTTTGGAACACATGACAGGAAATAATGCTGCCATCTAGTGCTCTTGTAAATGTATAACATTCTTGCAAATTAGCTGCCATATTGTGCTGAAGACACATGCATAAAAAAATTGATAATAGTAGGAAATTGGAAAGTTGTTCAAAATTGTATGCTCTATCTGAACCATGAAATAGAAATTTGGTGTTTTATGTCCCTTTAATTATGATCAATGGAAAAGAAAATGTCTGTGAACTTTAAACCTTTATATTGCCAGATTTCCTGGTATTTAAATATGAACATTTTCAGTTTCCCCTTACCCCAGAGACAATGAAGTGCATTCTGTAGAATGTATAACCCTATATGCTGCACAGTGATTGCTTTATATGTACAGGAAGTAACATATATATATATCCCAAATCGGCTATAGCAATACAGACACTTAGTGATGTGTTCCTGGTCTGCAAAAAATGCAAATATCGCATCATAAATTACAGTTTAAACCCGTTAAAAAAAAAACTTTTTGGATTCAGATCTTTTGCAATGCAATTATTCATTTCTGATCCATGCTTTAAAAATGACCCTTTAAGGCAGAGCGCCTTTCTTTCACATACAAAATCACATGCATACCGAATATTAGCTTAGACAGAATAAATACAATGAATACTATTTGTTACAACTAAACGTCACAAGCTGTAATTTCTATACTGCGTACAGTTAAAAACAGGCTCCAAAGCAGCAATTTGCCACAAATTTAATACACTGTAGGTAGTATATCAAGTCATTTGAAACACATTAAAAGGAATCACATTTTACAGTATAGTGTCCCTTTAAGGTTAATTATTTTTTTGGTAGGCAATTGCTATCTCAATATGGAGAAGGTTAACATTGGTATAACTCCAAACATTTGTGACTGAGAATGAGGGACACAGGAGGTTAATAGGAGCCCCTCACCATTTTGTGGGTGGAACCATGTTGGGAGGGGAGGGATCATGAGTGTTTAGTGGGCAGCATTGTGGTTGTTTCTGGGTGGTCTGTGGGTGTGTCAGGGCCGTTTGTGGCTGTTTCTAGGAGTTCCAGGGCTAAGGGAAATTCTGTAAAGAGGGACATATTGCTGTCTCAGAGGGAAAGAGGGACATATTGCTGTCTCAGAGGGATAGAGGGACAGGGCTCAGAATCAGGGACTGTCCCTCTCAGATAGGGACAGTTGGTAGCATTGCATATTTAGTATGTATCTTGCTGGCAGCTGGTGTTGGAACTTAATATAAGGTGAACACAGATGTTAACAGAAATAGGTTATGCCCTACACTTCTATCATGCAATACTAAGGTAGGAAGGCAGGTAGCCAGCTAGGATTGCAGCCTTCTAATCAGTGCTGTGATTAGGACAAATAACACTGTCATACAGCTCCCCCTGCAGGGACTCACTCATAACACTGCTTTTTGTTCTGCAGTCCCCAGTGCTGGGTTGTATGTGTGTTCCAAGAAACACAATTAATGCACTGAGCTTCCAATATTGAATTCAAGTACTATTTTATTCAGAACAGGAAACATTTAGGTTCCCAAGGAAAATACTGTTGTTTATCCGACAAGTTTTACATGTGACTACATATACATCATCAGAAATCAATACACCTATTCAACAACAGATTTAAAGCAAAAATTAACCAATAGATGCAAATTATTTACTTCCTATCAGAAGTCTTATAATGTTTAACTCTTGTACAGTAGTTAGGAACATGTGAGTACACATAAATTCAAATAAATAATAAAAGAAAATGTAGTATGTATGTGTACCCCCCATGGAAACAAAGCTGGGGACAGAGTCTGCCTCTGAACCCCCAAGGCTATACCTCCTTGTCTATTATGCCTGTGTTGTTGTCCATATGTCACCCAAAAGTTAACATAGCTTGTGCCCTTAGCAGTATGCCAGCCTGACACCCTTAGTCCTAATGCTAAGTGGCAATGCCATCCAAATCTACAGAGAAAGTTATAACCATTACCCTTTATATAAATGTGGTAGAAATGTCAAGAAAATGAACTAAGAAAACAAATTGCTAACATAACATAGATTACGAGAACATTTACTGTTGGAGGGTTCTGGAATTAAATCTTATAAGCCTTTGCTGCCTTAGCTGGTACTGCTGGGAAGGAGGCTACATCATTGTTTCTGTATGTCTCTGCATCATGTTTCACAGGGTGAGTTGTACGTTTGTGGGAACAAATTAGTCTGCAGGATCCAGAAGGGGTAAATAGTTGTATATTATAATAAAAGAGCATTAAAGTGAAGGTTCATTTTGATGAATTAATCTTATTAAAAACAAGGGCACTTTAATTCATCAAAATTGACATTTCACTGTTTTCTTCAAAAACTTACCATTTTAATCCTGAATGCCACTCCAGCGATTCCCCTGGCCATCGGAAGCCTCTGCAGATGTCAGAAATGATGAATCAGGCTTCCTCCAATCACAGCTTCCCCCCGGGGGAATCTTGGCCTGATGCGATGCTGTGATTGGAGGAAGCCGGATTTGTCATTTTGGACCCGCAAAGATGGCTTGCAATGGGCGGAGGAAGTGCTGGAGCGGCTGTCAGGATTAAAAGGAAAGTTTTTGAAGAAAACAGTGAAATGTCAATTTTGATGAATTAAAGTGCCCTTGTTTTTAATAGGTTTATTAAAAACCGGGCACTAATTCCTCAAAATGGACCTTCACTTTAAAGGGACAGTAAAGTCAAAGCTAAGCTTTCATGATTCAGCGTATGTAATATTAAACAACTTTCCCGTTTACTTTTAATAACAAATTTACTTAGTTCTTTGGTATCCTTTGTTGGAGATAAACCTAAGTTGGCTGACAGATTCTTAAAGGGACATTAAACCCAATTTTTTTCATTCATGATTCAGATAGAGAATACAATTTTAAACAATATTCCAATTTACTTCTATCATCTAATTTCCTTAATTTTTGAGATATCTTTTGTTGAAGAAACAGCAGTGCACACGACTGAGCCAATCACACGAGGAATCTATGTGCAGCCACCAATCAGCAGCTTCTGAGCCTATCTATATATGTTTTTAAGCAAAGGAAATCAAGAGAATGAAGCAAATTAAATAATAAAAGTAAATTAGAAAGTTGTTTAAAATTGCATACTCTTTCTAAATCATGAAAGAAACATTTTGGGTTGAATGTCCCTTTAAATGTATGCACGTGTCTTTAGCATTCTATGGCAGCAGTATTTACAACAACGTGTTATAGGTATGTGCATTTGTCATTCATTTGCGTGAATTAATGATAAATATGCAACAAGAAGCAGCATTTGGCTCTTTTCAGAACTGGATTTTTTTTCGTTTGAAAGTGCAACACACAAAGATGAGGAGTTGCACTTTCAAACGAATAAACCCAGTTCTGAAAAGAGCCAAATGCCACAACCCACAGCCATATTTGTCATTTGTTTATGTAAAGGAATGACAAATGCACCTACCTAATGTATAACATTACTATAAACATTGTTGCAAACACTACTGCCAGATGGCTAAAGGCACGTGCACGCTTCTGAGTTCATCTAGGATTACAAGGAATACCAAGAAAACTAAGCAACATTGATAATAGAATTAAACTGGAAAATTTCTTAAAATGTCCTGCTCTATCTAATCTATTTAAAGGGACAGTCAAGTCCAAAAAACCCTTTCATGATTCAGATAGGGCATGCAATTTGAAACAATTTTCCAATTTACTTTTATCACTAATTTTGCTTTGTTCTCTTGGTATTCTTAGTTGAAAGCTAAACCTAGGAGGTTCATATGCTAATTTCTTACACCTTGAAGGCCGCCTCTGCATTTGACAGTTTTTCACCACTAGATGGCATTAGTTCATGTGTTTCATATAGATAACATTGAGTTCATGCATGTGAATTTACCGAGGAGTGAGCACTGATTGGCTAAAATGCAAGTCTGTCAATAGAATTGAAATAAGGGGGCAGTCTGCAGAGGCTTAAATACAAGGTAATCACAGCTGTAAAATGTGTATTATTATAACTGTGTTGGTTATGCAAAACTAAGGAATAGGTAATTAAGTGATTATCTTTTAAAACAACACATATTCTGGTGTTGGCTGTCCCTTTAAGTTTAATATTGACTTTACAATCCCTTTAAAGCTAATATATAATATATATATATATATATATAATTGCATTTGGAGACAAATTCACATCTAACTGTTAATTAGTAAAGTGTATTTGTATTGGAGACACTGGACTAAACTGCCTTTAGACTGCAGAGCAACTTCATTATTAAAGGGTCACTGTACACAATTTTTTTCTTTCATGATTCAGATAGAGCATGACATTTTAAGCAACTTTCTAATTTACTTCTGTTATCAAATTTTCTTCATTCTCTTGGTATCTTTATTTGAAATGCAAGAAAGTAAGTTGAGATGCCGGCCCATTTTTTGGTGATCAACCTGGGTTGTTCTTGCTGATTGGTGGATTAACTCATCCACCAATAAAAAAGTGCTGTCCAGAGTTCTGAATAAAAAAAAAAAAGCTTAGATGTCGTCTTTTTAAAATAAAGATAGCAAGAGAACGAAGAAAAATTGATAATAGGAATAAATTAGAAAGTGGCTTAAAATTGCATGCTCTATCTGAATCATGAAAGAAAAAAATTGGGTTCAGTGTCCCTTTAAGGCAAGATCATATTCATCCTTCATTTAGGCTCACTTTATCTTTATTTTCTATTACTTCAGTAGAGGGTACTCCTGCCATTAAAATATATACATTATAGGCCAAAAGTTTGTGGAGACCCCTACTAATTATTGCATTCAGGATTTTAGCCCCACCCATTGTTAACAGATAAACAAAATCCAGCACGTAGACATGAAATCTCTTTAGACAAACATTGGCAGTACAATGCATTGTACTGAAGATCCCAGTGACTTTAAATGTGGCACTGTCATAGGATGCCACATTGTGCCACTAATCAGTTTGTAAAATGTCTACCCTACTGGATCCACCACAGTTAAATGTTAGTGCTATTATTGTGAAGTAGAAGTGTCTAGGAGCAATAAAACCCCAGCCACAAAGTGGTAGACCCCGCAAACTCAGAGAGTGCATTAAATACACCTATCATCTGCTGCATCACTCTCTACAGAGTTACAACCCTGCTCTAGAAGTAATATCAGCACAAGAACTGTGTATTGGGAGCTTCATAAAATAGGTTTACATGTCTGCACAGCTGTACACAAGCCTCACATCATCTGGACCAGTGAAACATGTTCTCTAGATGAATGAATTATGCTTCACAATCAGGCAGTATGATTGAAGAAATTGGGTGTGGTGGATGCTAGAATAACTCTTTGTACAGGAATTTATAGTGCCTACTGTAAAGTTTGGTGGAGGAGGGATAATGATCTGGGACTTTTTTTTTATGGTTTGGTCTATAGCCCATTACTTCCACTGAAGGGTCATCTTAATGCTACAGGATACAAAGACATTTTAGACAATAGTGTGCTTCCAACTTACTGGCAACAGTATAGGGAAGGTCCTTTTCTTTTCCAGCATGACTGTTCTTCTGTGCACAAAGCAAGGTCCATGAAGACAAAGTTTAACAAGTTTGGTGTTGAGGAATTTGAGGGGCCCACACATAGCCCGTACCTCAAACTAACTGAAAATTTTTGGATGAATTGCAATACTGATTAAGAGCCAGACCTTCTCATCCAACATCAGTGACTAACCTCACAAATGCTCTTTTGACTAAATGAGCACAAATTCGCACAGACACTCTCCAAAATTTTGTGGAAAGTCATCCCAGAAGAGTTGCAGCTGTTATAACCACAAAGAGAGGACCAGCTTCATATTAATGCCCATAGTTTTGAAATGGGATGTCCAACAAGCTCATATAGGTGTTTTGGTCAGATCTCCTCATACTTAACATATTTGTGGTACATAATAACTTGTATATCTTACGAGAATTTCTAGAAATGCGATAAACCAATAATTGTTTAGGAAACACACTTGAAAAACAGGTTTTGTAAATTTTCGTAATTTGTAAAATATTCACATCTGTTTTATTAGGGTAGTCATCTCACAAACATCTCACAAACATCTCACAAACATTTTTGAAGCTAACATCACTTTTAAGTCATTTTAACAGTATTATCCAACAGTTCTAAAGCAAAGGTTTTCAAATCTGTCCTCAGGCCTCCCTAACAGGCCAGATTTTCAGGAAATCTGAACTGGAGCACAGGTGAAATAATCAGCAGATTAGTAAACGGCTAAATTACGAGTTTTGCGTTATGAGTAAAAAAGCAGCGTTAAGGCTCATAACGCTGCTTTTTCACTACCGCTGCTATTACGAGTCTTGTAGGTTCTGCTGTCCCGCACACTTTTTTGGCCTTAACGCAAATTAACTTACGCAATTTGCATAAAGTCTTTTTTCAATGGGACTTACATAGCGCCGGTATTACAAACTTTTTTTTGGAGGTCAAAAAGTGAGCGGTACAGCTTTTCCCGCAAGATTCGTAACGCAAGTCAGTAGTTATGAGTTTGACACTACAAAGCTGTAGCATAAAACTCATAACTAAAGTGTTAAAAAGTACACTAACACCCATAAACTACCTATTTTCCCCTAAACTGAGGACATTGCAAACACTAAAATAAAATTATTAACCCTTAATCTGCCACCCCAGACATCGTCGCCACTAGAATAAACATATTAACCCCTAAACCGCCACACTCCCGCCTCGCAAACACTAGTTAAATATTATTAACCCTTAATCTGCCGCCACTAACATCGCCACAACCTACATTAATGTTATTAACCCCTAATCTGCCGCCCCCAACGTTGCCGCCACTATATTAAATTTATTAACCCCTAAATCTAAGTTTAACCCTAACATCCCCTAACTTAAATATAATTAAAATAAATCTAAATAAAAATTACTATCATTACCTAAATAATTCCTATTTAAAACTAAATACTTACCTATAAAATAAACCCTAAATTAGCTACCATATAACTAATGGTTACATTGTAGCTAGCTAAGGGTTTATTTTTATTTTACAGGCAAGTTTGTATTTTTTATTATTTTACAGGCAAGTGTTATTTTAACTAGGTAGAATAGTTACTAAATAGTTATTAACTATTTACTAACTACCTAGCTAAAATAAATACAAATATACCTGTAAAATAAAACCTAACATGAGTTACACTAACACCTAACATTACACAACAATTAAATAAATTACATTAATTAAATACAATTACCTAAATTACAACAAAAAAACACTAAATAACACAAAATAAAAAAATAAATTATAAGATATTTAAACTAATTACTACTAATCTAATAGCTCTATCAAAATAAAAAAGCCCCCCCCCCCAAATAAAAAAAAACCCTAGCCTAAACTAAACTACCAATAGCCCTTAAAAGGGCCTTTTGCAGGGCATTACCCTAAATAAATCAGCTCGTTTACCTGTAAAAAATATACAAACAACCCCCCAACAGTAAAACCCACCACCCACACAACCAACCCCCCAAATAAAAACCTAATTTAAAAAACCTAAGCTCCCCATTGCCCTAAAAAGGGCATTTGGATGGGCATTGCCCTTTAAAGGGCATTTAGCTCTATTGCTGCCTAAACCCTAACCGAAAAATAAAAGCCATCCAAATGCCCTTTTCAGGGAAATGGGGAGCTCAGGTTTTTTAAGTTAGGTTTTATTTGGGGGGTTGGTTGTGTGGGTGGTGGGTTTTACTGTTGGGGGGTTGTTTGTATTTTTTTTTACAGGTAAAAGAGCTGATTTCTTTGGGGCAATGCCCCGCAAAAGGCCCTTTTAAGGGCTATTGGTAGTTTAGTTTAGGCTAGGGTTTTTTATTTTATTTTGGGGTGCCTTTTTTATTTTGATAGGGCTATTAGATTAGGTGTAATTAGTTTAAATATCTGATCATTTATTTTTTTATTTTGTGTAATTTAGTGGTTTTTTTTTGTAATTTAGGTAATTGTATTTAATTAATGTAATTTATTTAATTGTTGTGTAATGTTAGGTGTTAGTGTAACTCAGGTTAGGTTTTATTTTACAGGTAAATTTGTATTTATTTTAGCTAGGTAGCTAGTAAATAGTTAATAACTATTTAATAACTATTCTACCTAGTTAAAATAAATACAAACTTGTCTGTAAAATAAAAATAAAACCTAAGCTAGATACAATGTAACTATTAGTTATATTGTAGCTAGTTTAGGGTTTATTTTATAGGTAAGTATTTAGTTTTAAATAGGAATTATTTAGGTAAAGATAGGAATATTTATTTAGATTTATTTGAATTATATTTAAGTTAGGGGGTGTTAGGGTTAGGGTTAGACTTAGGTTTAGGGGTTAATAAATTTAGTATAGTGGCGGCGACGTTGGGGGTGGCAGATTAGGGGTTAATAAATGTAAGTAGGTGGCGGCGATGTTAGGGGTGGCATATTAAGGATTAATAATATTTAACCCCTTAATGACCACAATGTACCCTGTATGTCACTGGTCGTTAATGTTTTTTTCAGGACATAATAGCATTAGTCTAGCAAGAACACACTATGAATGCCCTCCCTCCAGCAGGCTTTGTGGAATAGAGCAGTCTCAACACTGGTGGCAAGACCGTGCTATAAAACAATCAAGTCCCAAAAAAAGACCAGTGACATACAGGGTACGTCGCTGGTCCTTAAGGGGTTAACTAGTGTTTGCGATGCGGGAGTATGGCGGTTTAGGGGTTAATATGTTTATTATAGTGGTGGCGACGTTGTGGGAGGCAGATAGCGATTAATAACATTATGTAGGTGTCGGCGATGTTGGGGGCAGCAGATTAGGGGTTAATAAATACAATGTAGGTGTTGGCGATGTTGGGGCAGCAGATTAGGGGTTCATAAGTATAATGTAGGTGTCGGCGATAAAGGGAGCGGCATATTAGGGGTTAATAAATATAATGTAGGTGTCGGCAATGTCAGGGGCGGCAGATTAGGGTTTAATAAGTGTAAGATTAGGGGTGTTTAGACTCGGGGTTCATGCTAGGGTGTTAGGTGTAAACATAAATTTAGTTTCCCCATAGGAATCAATGGGGCTGCATTACAGAGCTTTACGCTCCTTTATTGCAGGTGTTAGATTTTTTTTAAACTGGCTCTTCCCTTTGATGTCTGTGGGGAAATCGTGCACGAGCAGGTACAACCAGCTCACCGCTGACTTAAGCAGCGCTGGTATTGGAGTGCGGTATGGAGCTCAATTTTGCTCTATGCTCACTTCTTGCCTAATAACGCCAGGTTTATAAAAACCTGTAATACTAGCGCTGTAGGTAAGTGAGCGGTGACAATAACGTGCAAGTTAGCCCTGCACCCCTCTTACCGCAAAACTCGTAATCTAGCTGTTTGTTATTAACCTGCTCTCACCCAAGGTAATCCTGAAAATCTGGCCTGTAAGGGAGGCCTCAGGACAGGTTTGAAAAACCCTGTTCTAAAGGGATTGGAAGTGATATATTACATCTAATATATAATTTATATGTCCCTTCAAATGAAAAGTTTTTTTTATTCTTGTATTTGCATAGCAATATCTTTTAAAGCAGGTCTAATTGTCATTGCTACTACAAGGGATGATATGCAGATGGTTCTCTTCAGGGTGCAGGAGCTGGTGAGGTCGAAGGGTCTGGCTTGGCTGCAGCAGAGTTTGGATGGTGATGGAGCTGTAGGTGGCACTGGAGTAGCAGACACGGCGGGTGGCAGTATTCAGGCCGAGGGCCAATCAAGGCTGTTGCGGAGGTAGCAGGAGGCAAGATTCAGAGAAGGCCACAGGAACTGCTAATCAGGCTGTCACTGTGGCTGATGGCGACAACGGAAGGCGGCGGCCCAGGACCAGTGACATCAGCATTGAGGAGCAGGTGACGGTTCCAAGTAATGGAGGTCTATAAGGTACATCATTGCGAGCAGACACGGGTACTGTGGTGAGGCCTGGTACCCATGTAGGTGGGACAAGTGTTGGAGCACTGGAGGTTATGGCTCAGGGGAGTCTTGGCAGGGTATGGGATCGGACAACGGCCGTTAGAGGCCTGAGAAGGAAATCTGCTGGGGCTGAAGGAGATGAGACATGGACTGAGGGGATTGCTGGGGTCACTATGGATGGGGCTGTGAGGTTAGAGCTTAGGGCTGGTAGTGAGGGTCAGGATATCAGGGGATTTATTACTAGGGGGCAGATGGGGCAGAAGAGGTGTGGTGAGAAGAGGGTTGAGCAGGATGAGGAGCAGGGGAGAGGGTAATAGAGGCCAAGGGTATATTAGTGCTATGGGTAGGCATACTAATGTGTGTTTTTCTACAGAACCAAATGCGGAGGATGCCTTTTCCCTGGAGGGGGAAAGAGGAAGGGAGACAACATCTACAGCTTTGGAGGGTGACTCACTCTGGGTTGAGGATGACTACAGTGATTTTGCGGAGTAGGAGGTGGAGGCTCCTACTTCAGGACCTGTTGCTGCAGACCAGGAAGGGGACTTGGCAGCATTGATGCAGCTACTACAGGCTTTGGTGCCAGAAGGGGGGTGAGAAGGAGAGAGGTTCTGAGAGGAGAGGAATTTAGTGTAGAGTGGGGTGTTAATTGGGGGGACGGGGGCTCAGTGGAGGGTAATAGGGGTTCTGCATCCTCTCAGTCTCAGGTTCGGCCCAGGGAGAGGAGGAGAAAGGACAGCAGGAGCAGGATTCTGGTATCACTGCAATGGGTGAGGTCCCATTCGCCTTTGGCTCATCATAGCCGGCAGGATGCAGGAGAGGCTACAGCCTGGGGTACGCTGGACAGGCACATGGGGAGAAGGGTCAGACCAGGAGGTCATGGTCCCCTGAGAGCAGGAGCAGCAGGGAGAGAATGGCTTCCAGTGGGAGAAGAGAAGTGGCGATTCAAGATAGCAGGAGTGGAGTGGTAGCAGGAGAGAAATCTGGTGGAGGACCTGGCACGACAGGTGAGAGAGTTGCCAATTGTTCAGTGCCTAATGGAGGTGCATCTGGGGATAATAGGTGTGAGTCGGTGTTGAAAGGCTTGAAGGACTTGGTGGCGCAGTTGGAAGATGGAAGGTGGAGTGGGCATGTTACTGGGGCTGACAGTGGTATACCAGGTCATGCGGGTTTTTGGGTTTGCACAAGGCGAGTCGTCGGGGTCTTGTCTCAGGAGTGGATGGGAGTGGGACATCTGGGGGTGGTTAGTGCCAGTGCAGGGGTTGGATCCATAGTTAAAGTGTCTGAGCAGTCTTTTAGATGGCCTTGCTTGTGTTCAGTGAGCCCGTTGATGAAGATAGAAGATGCCATGCTGCCTGGATGAAGATAGAAGACGCCACCTGGATGGATGAAGACCTCTCCGCCTGGATGAAGACTTTTTGCCACCTGGATGTCCGGACTTCAGAAACTGTAAGTAGATCGTCGGGGGTAAGTGTTAGGATTTTTTAAACTTTTTTGGGTGGGTTATTTTTTTAGTTTAGGGTTTGGGCTTTTCTTAAAAGAGCTAAATGCCGTTTTCAGGGCAAAGTAAAAAAGCTAAATGCCCTTTTAAAGGAAATGCCTATACAAATGCCATGATAAAGGTAAAAGAGCTGCTTAACTTAGGGCAATGCCCTACAAAAGGCCCTTTTAAGGGCTATTGGTAGTTAGTCAAAAGAGGTTAAGGAGAAAATTTGGAAGCAGCAGTTTGTGGAGATTTTCTCCCTGCTCCCAGTGGATCAGTTTATAGATTCTAAAGAGGATTCTAAAGGGGAAGAAGAAAAAAAGGAAGAGGAAGAACAGAAAAAGAGGTACAGGAAGTTGCAGAAGAAGTTGTCGAATTGGTCCAAGGTGAGCGCCATTGGAGAGAAGAACCCTGAATTGTATTCCTCCTTATTTTGTTACCTGGATGAAGTTGCAGGGGCTTGTCGGACGTATGATGGCCTTGCGTGTTGAAAATATGATGAGCAGTTCTGTCAGAGAATGGCAGTGCGTCCAAAAATGAGGAGGGATGATAGGGATATGGGGATATTGCTGAAATTAATGATGCAATTAAGATCAGGGCAGCCCTTTCAATGGCCTGTGGTTGGGAGCAGTAGTGGAGCAGTGTCTGGGACAACAGCAGTGGCCCTTAGGATAGGGCTCTGCTTTCAATTCAATGAGGGATCGCGTTGGTTCAGAACGGCTTGTAAATACAAGCATGAATGTTGTGGGGAAAGTTACTCTGGTTCCAGGTGTTTCAAAAAGGCAAAAATGTCAGGGAAAGGAGATTTGGATAATGCTGGCCAGGACACTAGTGAGAGTAGAAAAGATAGCGACTTGGCTAATGCAGTACAGTAGACGGAGTGGCAAGTGGGTGATGCAGAATTATTGTTGACGTGATTCAGCTTGGGTTTCTGTATCTCCTTCATTGAGGGTGTGGGTTCCGGGGGTTTCAGGTAACCTCAAATTGACTAAGTTGGAAAAAGAGGTGGCATTGGGTCGGATGGCTGGAACATTTATGGACCCCCTCTTTGGAGAACCTGAGGATTTCTCCTTTGGGCGTGGTTCCTAATAAGGCACCTGGCAAATTTAGGATGATCCATCATTTATCGTTTCTGAAGGGCTCTTCGGTGAATGATAGGATTGATTCTGAGGTGTCGCCGGTAATGTATGCATCCTTTGATAGGGTTGTGGATTTGGTTAGACTGGCAGGTCAGGGTGCTCTATTGGTAAAGGTGGATATTGAGGCGGCATTCAGACTCCTTCCGGTTCATCCTAAGTGTCACCATATATTGGGATGCCATTTTGGAGATGCATTCTTTGTGGATTTGGGTCTTCCAATGGGATGTTCAATATCATGCTCTTACTTTGAGAAGTTTAGCTGTTTCATGGAGTGAGTGGTGAAGCAGCGGTTCTGGGTGGTCTTCAATAATTCACTACCTAGATTACTTTTTGTTTGTAGGCCCTACCAGTTTAGGGGGTTTGCCAGGAATTGATGAATGCCTTTTTAGAGGTTGCTGGGGATTTTAGGATTCCTGTGGCTTCTGAGATGATGGAGGGCCCAGAGTTTTCTTGGGATCTGTATTCACAGATGCTTCTGGGACTCATGGCTTTGGGGCCATATTTGGATGGAAATGGTGTGTGGGTGCTTGGCCTGAGAGTTGGGCGGCGGTGGGTTTGACAAAGAATCTGTTTTTTCTTGAGCTCTTCCCCTTGGTGGTGGCTGTCAGAGTGTGGAGTGAGAAGCTTGGAAATAGGAAGGTACTCTTTCATTAGGACAATATGGGGAAGGTTTTTGCATCAGCTGTTTGTCTTCTACTTCCAAGCCGGTTGTGGGTTTGCTCAGAATATTAGTGTTTGAATGCTTAAGAAACAATGTATATTTTTGGGCTGTGCATGTGCCTGGTAAGGAGAATGTTGTTGCTGATGCCCTTTCCCGTTTTCAGTGGCAGCGGTTCCTGGACATGGCACCGGAGGCGGAGGGGACTTGTACTCCTTGCCCAGATGACATGTGGCAGCTGAGCTTCCTTGGTTGCTGAGGCTAGCTGGGGGAGCTTTAGCTCCAGGCACTTGGAGAGCTTATGTGGTGGTGTGGTTGCAGTGGTTGGACCAGATAGAATCAGTTAAGGGATCTTCTTCAGGTGATGTCAGTGCATTGTTCGATTGGATTGAGGAATGGAGGGTAGGTGGGCTATCTCGTTCTGTCATTCAATGGAAGATGGCGGCATTGGTCTTTCTATTTAAAATTTTGTGATGGGAGGATTTAACTAAGAACTTTGGTATCCGTATGGCTGTGAGAGGGCTTGTTCGGGGGAGGGGGATTGTGGATCAGAGGCGACCGTTGGTAATCTCTATTTTACAGAGAGTGGTTTTGTTTTTGCCTGGGGTTTGATTCCCCTGCTTTGAGTTTTTGTTGTTTCAAGCTGCTTATTTTTGGGCATTTTTGGGGGCCTTTAGAGAATCAGAATTGGTTGAGGCAAATAAAAGGGATAGAAGAGGTCTTCAATGGCAAGATGTGGTAGTTACTTCAAATGAATTGTTGTGGTTAAGGAAGTCTAAGGTGGATCAAGAAGGTAAAGGGAAATGGATTCAGCTTTTGGCGATTGGGGGTGTATGCTGCCCAGTGACGGCGGTTAGGGAATTCTTGGAGATACATAAGGTGTTTGGAGATGGTCCTTTGTTGTTGCATGAGAATGGGTCCACCCTGTCTCATTATCAATTTGGAGCAGTGTTGAAGAAAGTGCTTGGAGTGTTGGGTGTGGATGGAAGTGAGTTTGGTTACCACTCCTTTCGGATTGGTGCGTCAACGGAGACGCATGGACTAGGTTTGAGTTACAGTGTGGTGAAAAGGATTGGGAGATGACGATCTGATTGTTTTAAATTGTACATTAGGCCAGGGTTGGAGTTATAGTTGTTTTCTGTTTTAGCAGGTCCGCTTCACTGTTGGATAGTGGGCCATTATTACATTTATTGGGCGAGGAAAGCTGCAGCAGTGAAGGATTCAGGACCCAGTTGAATTGTTCGGCTGATCAAGTTGTGGTTAAATTGTTTGGGGTTCGGGGTTTGAGGTGGGACCAGGTAGTTGGTCAGGTGATTGATAGGGCCAGATTATCCTGACCTCAAGATAGCTTGCTGATACATGCAGGGGGCAATGACCTGGGATTTATGTCCCAGAAGGAGCTAGTGGATAGAATCAGGTGGGGAGATTAGAAGCTTCTAGAAGAAAAGTGAATAGGATGGTGACCAGTTTTGTGGCAAAGTTAGGGGGATTTGGGATTAGGCACATGGAATTTGAGGGTGAGTCCGGAAAATGTTTTTTTTTCCTTAGAGAGGGCGTGCAGCTAAATGAAGTTGGTCTCCACCTATTTAATTTTAATCTGAGTGAAGGGGTAAAAAAGGACTTAGCCCTGTGGGGTGGTGCTCGACGGTAGTTCGAGCAGTGGCGGGGTGCTAGCCCTAAGTTTGGATTAAGCTGAGTAAACTGGTACCTCCTCATGTAAGGGGAGAGGTTATTTCTAGGGGGGTGCCTGGCTGAGTGCCAGTGGAAAGCACATGATGTGTTGAGGGGCAAGCACCTTTCTGAGAAGTTAAAGTTGTGGTTAATATTTAACTTAATCTTTAATAAATGCAGGCTGCAGCCATTTCATGTGGGGTCAAGGCAACCCGGGAGCAATGTAATTACCTGGAGGGGTTTTTGACCCCCTTGAGCTACGTAATGGAGTTGTGGTAAGAGGAGATGTAAGGGAGCTGTTAAGTAGGGAAGCTGGCATTTTTGAGCGGGAAGAAGCTGCCCTCCCTCCCGCTCTTATTTTAGTGGCTTTTGCAGCTGTGGCGGGGAGCTAGCCCTAAGTTCAGATTATGCTGAGTAAACAGGTACCTCCTAATGTAAGGGGAGAGGTTATTTCCAGGGGGCATACCAAGTTGTGATTAATATTTAACTTAATGTTTAATAAATGCGGACTGCGGCCCTTTCACCCACTTCAGTGTCATAGTCTTGTTTATTAAATGGAGTAATGTGAAATGTGGGGTCAACCTATTTCTAAATACTCAAAATTATCCAGACAATCACAATACTTTACCACACTCAAAATAATTAAAAATAATAATGAAACCAGAGACCAGAATTTGCACAGCCAGATGCCCAGGAAATGTATATCTGGGGAGGTGAATTTTAAAGCCTTGCAAGCAAGTAGCTTCAGTGCAGCAAATAAATAGTACTAAACTCAAAAATGGAGGTGTTGCAAAGTTATCTCCTCTCTGAGCATGTGCAGGATACTTGACAGCCATTTTGTTGGAAGAAGTGTTTGTGACCTGGTAATATTGTAGGTACCCATAATGCTCAAACATTTAAAACATAGTTATTAAGTTTATGGTAGAAAATCAAGTCTGTGATATCCCCTACAGGATTTGTAAAAGAAGAACATTACAATGAAAGCTCACTAATGACAACAATGTAAAGCAAATATGCTGTAATATAGTATTCAAACAAGTTCTATTCACATCATATTTTCTATCCAGTATGCTGAGCATTTAACAATACAGTTTTGCAATGTTTTTAAATTAAATCATTTTTGTGTAAAAAATACTGTATACCTGTTTACAAGCAACTACAAATAAAACTGGATTAATAATTGCATTTTAATTAGGTGTTTGCATGAAGTGGGGATTTTTAAGCAGTGTCGGATGCTGTTATGCTAACTCTCAAATTTGATTGTACCCAGTTCTGTGTGTTCCCATACACCGCAATGTAAATATATATGTAAATGATTATATACATATATATGTGTGTGTTAATATGTGTATATACACATATTACCACATAAATATATATGTATATTTCATGTAAATAAATATTTACTAACTGCTGCCCATCACTACACTACTTACCCCCTTCGCTGCGCGAGGTTCTGGTGCCGTCTGTTAAGGCATCAGAAGTAGGCTTCCAATGGAGCCTAAGGAAGCGCGCTCTCATGAGCGCAATGCTTCCTAGCAATGCGAACGCGAGCTCGCGTTCACATTGCAATTTACTCGTAATACCTGTGCACATTATCGTGCGCTGGTATTACAAAGTGGAGCGCTAATATCTCTTGCATGCAATCTATATTTAGCGCTCCACTTGTAATCTAGCCCTAAGCCTGCTTAAAGAGTCAGCAATGGCTTGTGAGACACAAATTTTCAGAAGCAATACACACCACAGCTCTCTGAGCAGGCATGGTGTTTGAATACTGGTGCACAGACCCTCACAGGAAATGTGCGTATGGTGCAGAAAAACAGTAATACTTTTTACTGGAAGCATCTCTGTATACTGCAAACATGTTTATATTTCAAACTGTAATGTACCCATGCACATTTATTTTTTGACCTTTCTATCCATTTAATAATTAAACACATAAAACAATAATCAAGATTTGGGGGTATATTTATCATAGTGTGAGCGGACATGATACGATGTAGTGTATCATGTCCGCCACACATCAATAAATGCCGACAGCATATGCTGTCGGTATTTATCATTGCACCAGCAGTTCTTGTGAACTGCTGGTGCAATGCCGCCCACTGCAGATTCCCGGCCGCTAGCAGGTGGTGTCAATCAACCCGATTGATTTCTGTCTGTAGCCTTTGAGCAGGCGGACAAGTTATGGAGCAGCGGTCTTTAGACCGCTGCTTCATATCTTCTGTTTCCTGTGATCCTTCACGGATGTACGGAGCTTGATAAATCGGCCCCTTAATGTTCTCTATTATGGGTGTAATTTTCTACATTTTACATTATGACTCACTCTTTGAGGGATATGAAACATTAGATTAAACAAAAACAAAAAAAATAACTGTGGTCAACTCTTTTTAGGCTCAAAATATGTACCACTTAGGTAGAGCTTTATAACTGAGACCCCATAAAGAAGTATCCAGAAGAATCCTGAACCCCCAGAGGGAAAGAAAAAAAATAAATTAATACACCTGAATAATTTCTTCATACATTTTGTCTGACATAAGTCATTATAAGGTTTATGCCACATTTCTGCTTCAATCTTTCACGGGTCCAATGATCTAAAGTTATAGTCTAGTAAGATTATCTAAGATGTCTCATCAGTACTACATGATCACTCAAAGAATTTTAGAGAAGCAAATTTTAGCTTGAGAGCTACTTAGTTACCCATGCATATATATAATATATTGCTCAAAAAAGCCCCCAAAGTTTTTGTATAATTGGTCTCCATGTTGGCTCAATAGAGCAAGATTTATTAATTTGTGATCAGACAGGATTCATATGTAGTGAACCTGTCCGCATCATATCACAAATTGTGGGGCGAATGTGTTCCCCATATTTATCATTGCATGAGGGAACACTCGTGCAATACCGCCCTCTTATATCACGCAATTTACGGCTTGTCAATCACTCCGGTTGAATGAATCCAGGGTGATTTTCATCATCCTACTCCAGTTTGGTGGAGTGGGTTTATGAAGCAGTGATTTAAACCGCTGTTTCATAAATATCAGTTGCAGGCTCAAATGGGTGAGCCAGCAACCGATCGGGGCATTCACCATGTCATAAATCCTGCCAATAGTCTTCTTAACCACTTCACCAGGCCCCTCAGCTTCATTGAACATAATTAGAATATGGTGTAATCAGTGCATGTAAGCCACGACCCATAAAACAGTAAATGCACATGTTCAGAGGCCATGTTTAATGAAGCCTCAATAGCCACATATTTAATATAAAATTTAATATAAAATATTTAGTTATATGCACAGTAAAATAACTTTGCAGTTCACCTTTTTATTTTTCCCCCTCTCATGTCATTTAGTTTGGAAAATTGTGGATTTTCTAATTCTCAGAACTGACAAAGCATAATGAAGACTTTTCAACGCTAACTCTGGTACATATCTTTGCCTAATTTTCTTTAGCTGAAAAGAATTGCAAAACAATGCACTTTACACTAATAACTGTAGCTAGCCCTTTTCTCTCCATACTCAATCCCACATTGGCTCCTCCAAAAAGAGTTTGACTATTGAAAACAAATTGCAGCAAGTTATTTTATGTTTAGACTTTCCTAAAATGTTATTCTATAGCAAAACAACAGAAATTTAATGTAATTACAAAGTGTTTTCCCCATTAAAGGAAGGGCTGAGCCCTTGTATTAGCAGACATGCTTTACTGAGAAAGGTCACAATCTTTTTTTTAAAATAGATTAGGCTCGAGCAAAATAACAGCACAGCCTACCAAACTCCACACAGAAAATAAACTCCAGCAGGAATTGGGAGTGGTATACAAACTGAATGAAAGGACAACTGAAGGCTTTGGGAGGTTTCATGCTCCAAGAAGGCAATAGACTAAGGGCCCCGACCTGGGAACCTATCCACTCACCTTTGCGGCAAACTGGCAACTGACACTTTGCAACACTGCCCTGTGCTCTGGACTGATCAATTGCACAAGAGTAGGGCCTGTTAATTACCCTGAACAAACTTGTTTAGGGTGTTTTATGTCCACCACCTCCGAGGTGGCATAGAGGGTAAGAAGTTGCTGTTCGATTAACGCTGCTTCTTACATTGTAGAAAGCAGTTCCCCATGAGTGGTTTTTCAGTGTATGTGGTCGAGAAACGAGTTGCAAAAAACAATAAAGGATTGTTTTTATCTTTTTATATTTGAAAGTTGTCCTTCATACTGGCCTGGTTCAGTACTGGTTATTAACCTTTACTCTATCACTTTTTTGCTTGTTGGAAGACCTTTGGAGTCTCCTATAGGAACTGTAGCTGTGAACACGTACAAAGGAACCAATCCACTATCAGTAAACTAGCCGCTGCAAAGTGCTAGCCGGCCTTCAAGCACAGTACGGTGCCACCTACCTGTTGAGCATATTTGCATTTAACTTTGCATATTAGCATTCTGAAATACACTTTGAGGCGCTCCTTTCTTCTTCTCTAATCCACTGCTTTGTACATATTGTCCTATATTTTTATTTGTGCATTCATATGACCACACAGGAGTGTGAGAGCTAATATGCGGCTAGATTACGAGTTTTGCGTTACGAGCAAAAAAGCAGCGTTAAGGCTCATAATGCTGCTTTTTCACTACCGCTGCTATTACGAGTCTTGTAGGTACAGCTGTCCCACACACTTTTTTGGCCGTACCGCAAATTAACTTGCGCAATTTTCGTAAGGTCTTTTTTCAATGTGACTTCCATTTCGCCGATATTACAAGCTTTTTTTTTTAGGCCAAAAAGTGAGCGGTACAGCCTATCCCGCAAGATTCGTAACGCATTCTAAAGTCAGTAGTTATGTGTTTTACACTACAAAGCTGTAGCATAAAACTCATAACTAAAGGGCTAAAAAGTACACTAACACCCATAAACTACCTATTAACCCCTAAACCGAGGCCCTCCCGCATCACAAACACTAAAATAAAATTATTAACCCCTAATCTGCCGCTCCCGACATTGCCGCCACTAGAATAAACATATTAACCCCTAAACCGCCACACTTCTGCCTCGCAAACACTAGTTAAATATTATTAACCCCTAATCTGGGGCCTCTAACATCGCCACCACCTACTTACATTTATTAACCCCTAATCTGCCGCCCCCAACGTCGCCGCCACTATATTAAATTTATTAACCTCTAAACCTCAGTCTACCAAAACCCTAACACCCCCTTACTTAAATATAATTAAAATAAATCTAAATAAAACCCACTATCATTACCTAAATTATTTATATTTAAAACTAAATACTTACCTATAAAATAAACCCTAAGCTGGCTACAATATAACTAATAGTTACATTGTATCTAGCGTAGGGTTTATGTTTAGTTTACAGGCAAGTTTGTATTTATTTTAACTAGGTAGAATACTTACTAAATAGTTATTAACTATTTACTAACTACCTAGCTAAAATAAATACAAATTTACCTGTAAAATAAAACCTAACCTTAGTTACACTAACACCTAACCTTACAGTACAATTAAATAAATTACCTAAATTAAATACAATTAACAAAATTAAATACAAATACCTAAATTACAAAAAACAAACAAACACTAAATTACACAAAATAAAAAACAAATTACAAGATATTTAAACTAATTACACATAATCTAATAGCCCTATCAAAATAAAAAAGCCCCCCCAAAATAAATAAAAAAAAACCCTAGCCTAAACTAAAGTACCAATAGTCCTTAAAAGGGCCTTTTGCTGGGCATTTTAGCTCTATTGCTGCCCAAACCCAAATATAAAACTTAAACCCACCCAATAAACCCTTAAAAAAACCTAACACTAACCCCCGAAGATCCACTTACAGTTTTGAATAGCCGACATCCATCATCAACGAAGCCGGGAGAAGTCCTCAACGAAGACGGGAGAAGTCTTCATCCAAGCCGGGAGAAGTGGTCCTCCAGACGGGCAGAAGTCTTCATCCAGATGGCATCTTCTATCTTCATCCATCCGGCGCGAAGCGGGTCCATCTTCAAGACATCCCGCGTGGAGCATCCTCTTCTTCTGATGACTCCCGACGAATGAAGGTTCCTTTAAGTGCCCTCATCCAAGATTGGAACAGCCAATAGAATGTGAGCTCAATCCTATTGGCTGATTGGATCAGCCAATAAGATTGAAGTTCAATCCTGCATCAGCCAATAGGATTTTTTCAACTTTAATTCCGATTGGCTGATAGAATTCTATCAGCCAATCAGAATCTAAGGGACTCCATCTTGGATGACGTCACTTAAAGGAACCTTCATTCGTCCGGAGCCGTCGGAACAAGAGGATGCTCCACGCCGGATGTCTTGAAGATGGACCCGCTCCGTGCTGGATGGATGAAGATAGAAGATGCCGTGTGGATGAAGACTTCTGCCCGTCTGGAGGACCACTTCTCCTATCTTGGATGAAGACTTCTCCCGGCTTCGTTGAGGACTTCTCCCGGCTTCGTTGACAATGGATGTCGGCTCTTCAAAACTGTAAGTGGATCTGCGGGGGTTAGTGTTTTTTAAGGGTTTATTGGGTGGGTTTTATAGTAGGGTTTGGGCAGCAATAGAGCTAAATGCCCTTTTAAGGGCAATGCCCATCCAAATGCCATTTTCAGGGCAATGGGGAGCTTAGGTTTTTTTTAGTTAGGATTTTACTTGGGGGGTTGGTTGTGTGGGTGGTGGGTTTTACTGTTGGGGGGTTGTTTGTATTTTTTTACAGGTAAAAGAGCTGATTTCTTTGGAGCAATGCCCCACAAAAGGCCCTTTTAAGGGCTATTGGTAGTTTAGTTTAGGCTAGGGTTTTTTTTTTATTTTGGGAGGCTTTTTTATTTTGATAGGGCTATTAGATTAGGTGTAATTAGTTTAAATATCTTGTAATTTGTTTTTATTTTCTGTAATTTAGTGATTGTTTGCTTTTGTAATTTAGCTATTTGTATTAAATTTTGATAATTGTATTTAATTTAGGTAATTTATTTAATTGTGCTGTAAGGTTAGGTGTTAGTGTAACTAAGGTTAGGTTTTATTTTACAGGTAAATTTGTATTTATTTTAGATAGGTAGTTAGTAAATAGTAAATAACTATTTAGTAACTATTCTACCTAGTTAAAATAAATACAAACTTGCCTGTAAAATAAAAATAAACCCTAAGCTAGATACAATGTAACTATTAGTTATATTGTAGCTATCTTAGGGTTTATTTTATAGGTAAGTATTTAGTTTTAAATAGGAATTATTTAGTTAATGATAGGAATTTTTATTTAGATTTATTTTAATTATATTTAAGTTGGGGGTGTTAGGGTTAGGTTTAGGGTTAGGTTTAGGGGTTAATAACTTTAGTATAGTGGCGGCGACGTTGGGGGCGGCAGATTAGGGGTTAATAAATGTAGGTAGGTGGCAACAATGTTAGGGGCGGCAGATTAGGGGTTAATAATATTTAAATAGTGTTTGAGATGCGGGAGTGTGGCAGTTTAGGGGTTAATATGTTTATTATAGTGGCGGCGATGTCTGGAGAGGCAGATTAGGGGTTAATTAAGTATAATGTAGGTGTCGGCGATGTTGGTAATACCAGCGCTGTATTATTAAAAGACTATTAAATACAAATTAACTGTTAGGACTCTGTATTCCCTTAAAGGGAGATGATACCCAGATGTTGAAACATTTGAAAGTTATGCAGCATATCTGTAAAAAGCTGACTAGAAAATATCACCTGAACATCCTCAGTATCCAAATCCCTTTGTAAAAGGACCTTAAGCAGCCAATCAGGATGTTAGTCCCGGGACTTGCAATGGAGCATGCATCTGGCTTGTGCAGGCACTGTCCTTTTATTTCCTTTAACAGTTTAAGGAAGTTTTCTGTAAAATCTTTCTACATTTCAGCAAAATTCCATGTGTTTACAGTAAAGCAAAGTTTGCACTGATGAAGCTGATTGGCTGTTTATTTTTTTTCAACATGCAGCTGACAGCAGCTGAAGGATGACTTTCTAGTCAGCCTTTAGGCAGTCAATGTTCTGGGCAACATAAGATTGCAGATTTCAGATGATTCACACAAATCACTGATGAAAGAGAACTGGAAAAAGTACTCAGTGTTCTCTGCTTTGGATGAACATTTACTCTCGCCTGTTACTTTTTAATAGAATACAATCCTGCAATTTTGCTGCTTTTCATGTCAATTAAACAGCCAATTGGCTCGCATTTGATGACATCACAGTACTGTTTTGGCAAACGCTATCAACACTTATATTCTGACTATCATGCAGTTCTTTCTGACAGAAAAGAGAATCATGAAGAGTATATAAGAAATCTGTGCTATCATGGTTTAGACTCACCAAAAGGGGTTATATTATTTGTAGTCTGATCAATATTTTATTTATATATACAGTTATGTTTATTACTGAGATATTATAAAGAAGTGTGTGTGTGAACAGAAAGTGATACCATAAGGAGATTTGATTTTACCTGCAAGCTCAAGCCATTCTAATGAGTTGTAGTTTCAAAATACAAAACCAGCTATTTCATATATACACATAAATCTAAAGAAGCAATGTATCATTCATTTCTCATACATTTTATAATCTGCAGTTGGTATAACAAGTCATTGGATACACATTGAAGGGACATGATACCCAAATATTGGGACACTTGAAAGTGATAATGCATAGTTGTAAAAACTAGAAAATATCACCTAAACATCTCTGTATAAGAAAGAAAGATATGTTACATCAAAATGTCCTCAGTAGCCACATCCCACTGTAAAGATACTTTAAGCAGCCAATCAAGATGCTAGTCCTGGGACTTTCAAGGGAGCATGCATCTGGCATATCACATGTGCAGGCACATTCATGTTATTTTCCTACTAGTTTGCTGAGATTTTGTGAGATTTCAGCAAAATCTCATGAGATCACAGTAAGGTGTGGCATTAGCACTAATGAAGCCGATTGGCTGTTATGTTTGTTTCAATATGTGGATGACAGTGGATGAAAGATAAATGTTCACAGAGCATTCGTGAGCTGAAGAATTTTTGAGGCAAAATATACCTTCCTTTTTTACATAGAGATGCTCAGGTGACATTTTAGGGATTTAGCATATGGGTATTATGCCTGTTTAAGGAGAAATTATTTTTTTTATGGTACACTGTCCTTTTAGGTTCCTAAATCCCTTTAAATGATCCTTTAAATGATCAAAATATTATATGTAGAAATTAGACATTAGATATTTGCATTTGTATTAATAGAAATTCCTCAGTTAAAGATGTTATTGTATTGTTTTTCTAAAGATCTTGGATTGTTGATGCATCCTATGTGTATGTTTTTTGTTTTTTTTAAAGGACTCGGTATAAAAACAAATGTTCTATCTAAAAGAGAGTATTTGAAAATATTATAGAGCTGTCTTATAAAAAAAAATAAAGTTTTTGTACAGAATAAACTGACTTTTTGATTGTGAGTATTCCTTAATTAGCCAGTGAGCTACAGATATCTAGGTACAACAATATGAACCCTGTATCATGATACATTTCCTATTTATTTCACCTGCTTTTGCTTGTAGTTTAAATCTGAAAATTGTAGTGATTCCTCTAGAGAGTGATTGTATTTTGTGGAATTCAGAACCATAATCCTACTTACATGCTGCAAAGTGAATGTTTGATCAGTGCAGTAGCTCATCTCTAATTGTCCCTAAATGGCTAAAGAACACTCAAAAAAACTATTCAAAGTGTGTGTCCCTGGGCTGAAAAACAATATAAGCTATGCTAGCTAAATTACAGTTTTACATTTTTTTTAAACATATATTTCTTTATGCAGCTCTTCTGTTATTCACTGATTGATTTCTGTTACATATTTTAAAAAGGAATTGATTGCCCTTTTAATTTTAAAAAGCTTTCACTTCACCTTTCATACATCCACAAATATTGTAACGAGTTTAACTGCTGCTCCGACTGACATAAGCATCAGAGAAACATTTTGAAGAATTGCTGCACATGTTGCTTTGGAGATTATACAGTGATTTGGAATTGCTGAGCTGGTAAGATTAGAACTTCCTCTCCAGGCATTCATCTCCATTGAAAAAAAATCTACATTATACTATTGAGCCTAATTACATTAATAACTGGAAATTATGCTAAAAAGAATAATAATAATGAGAAGATCTTATTTTAAAACACCCTGTCCTATGCACTTATTGATGTATTTCCTTGCATCAGGCATGTGAGCTGCTTTTAGCCTAATTCTCCCTTTGGTATGTGGCAGTTTATTGTGTGAGTTCCAAAAACAATAATGTAAAAATATATTTATGGTGTCCCAATGTGTGACTGAAATTGTTATGCTCTGCGCTATTACAATAGTGTAGCTATTAGCATCAAGGAAAATTCATTCATATTTAATTCATATGTGTCCAAAATAAACATCATAAGCCACAAAGAAATATTTTTGCAAGCTCTTTAATAGAAAACAGTTTGGTTCTCTGTAAAATAAATCGTATGATGTATTATTGCAGCAGGGAATACAGGAAAGGCATAGCAATGCAGATAACTTCAGTTTAGCCTGCTCTGTGTCAGATATAGCAGAATGTTGTTATTATAGACTTCATATCAGACAAACTTCATGGGCCAGATTACATATGTGGCGCAAGCTTCAGCGTAACTGCTGAAACCTGCGCCGCCTGTAATTTCACCTCACACATCGGGGTATCACATATACGGCGCCGGCAGTTCATAAAGTGGCGTACGTTGGATAAACTAGCGTTGTCCAGCAATGTGCGTAAATACAAATTTCTGGAGTTGCCAGTGACTTACGGTACTTTTGAAACTGTTAGTTCCTAAGAAAATAAACCAACAGCCCCCCACAACGCAATATGCCTAAATAAACTATTACTCCCTAATCTGCCATTTACCCACATCGTGATCTATTTAGTAAAAGTATTAATCCCTAAATCCGCCAACCACAACTTTACAAACTATCTAATAAATGTATTAACCCCTAATCTGCCATTAACCCACATCGCAAAGTACCTATTAATACGATTAACCCCTAATCCGCCACTAACCCACATAGCAACAAACCTTATAAATCTATTAACCTCTATTAAGCCAAACCCACACATCGCAATAATCCTAATAAAACTATTAACCCTTAAACTGCCAAACCCACACAACACAATAATCCTAATAAAACTATTAACCCCTAATCCGCAAACCCCCACAACGCAAGTAACCTTATTAACCAATTAACCCCTAATCCGCCAAACCCCACAACGCAAATAACTAATTTAATTACTATGCCCCCAATCTAACACCCACTAAATTAAACCCAAATTACATAAAATAATAAAATAAAAAATTATAATTAAAATAAAAAATACAAACAGTACTTAGAAAAATAAACCTACGATTAAATTAAAATAAATTAATCTAATATTACCAAAAAGTCTAACCCTACAGAAAATAATAAACAAAATTATCCAAAATAAAAAAAAACTAATCCCTATGAAAATAAAAAAGCCCCCCCAAAATAAAAACACCCCCTAATCTAATGCTAAACTACCAAAAGGGCTTTTTGTAGGGCATTGCCCTAAATTAAACAACTCTTTTGCATTTTAAAAAAATTCTAAGTCCCCCCTAAAAGTAAAACCCACCACCCACCAAACCGCCCAAAATAAATAAACCTAACACTGAAAAAACTAAACTACCCATTGCCCCTAAAGGGGAATTTGTATGTGCATTCAGCTCTTTTACTGCCCTTAAAAGGGAATTCATCACTTTTACGATTGCCCATTAAAACCCTAATCTCTAAAAAAAAAAAAAATCATAACTCTAACCCCCAAATAGGTAATCACCATTTTTGAAGTCAGGAGGAAAAGGACCAGCGATGTGGAGTGTGGAGGATCCTCTTTGTACGATCGCCACCGTACACTGAATAGTGAATTCAAGGTACGCGTTTAAATATGATGTCCCTTGCATTCCTGTTCGCTGATTTGATTCTTCAAATTCAAACCAGCCAATAAGATGAGAGCTACTGAAATCCTATTGGCTGTTCAAGTCATCCTATTGGCTGATTTTAATTTGAATTAATTGATTTGAATTAAACGCGTACCTTGAATTCACTATTCAGTGTACGGCGGCGATCGTACAAAGAGGATCCTCCACACTCCATGGCTCCGCAGTTGCCTGTCCAGCTCCGCGCTCATCTCCGCTCCATGCCGGCTTGGTCCTGGATGAGGAAAGAAGTGGTCCCCACTTGGAAGATGTCGGCCGCTTGGAAGAAGACTTCACCACCTGGAACAGGACCTTCTCCGCTGGACTTCAGGAACGGTGAGTACCTATTTGGGGTTTAGACTTAGGTTTTTTTTAATTTTTTGGTTGTTTTTTTTTGTTTTTTTTTAAATTAGGGATTTATTGGGCACTCTTAAAAGAGCTGAATGCCCCTTTTTTTAGGGCAATGCCCATACAAATGCCCCTTTAGGAGCAATGGGTAGTTTAGGAATTTTTATTGTTAGTTTTTTTTTATTTTGGGGGTTTGGTGGGTGGTGGGTTTTACTGTTAGAGGGGGAACTTAGTATTTTTTAAGGTAAAAGAGCTGTTTAACTTAGGGCAATGCCCTACAAAATGCCTTTTTAAGGGCTATTGGTAGTTTAGTATTAGATTATTTTTTATTTTGGGGGGCTTTTTTATTTTAATAGGGACTAGGTTTATTTTTTTTTATTTTTGATAATTTGGTTTATTATTTTATGTAATGTTAGACTTTTTTATTTTTGTAATCTTAGATTAATTTTTTTTTATTTTGTATTTTTAAATAATATTAGCTTTTTTATTTTAATTGTAACTTAGTATTTTTTTAATTTAGGTAATTGGGGTTAATTTAGGGGGTGTTAGGTTAGGGGGCTTAGTAATTTAATTAGTTATTTGCATTGTGGGGGTTTGGCGGATTAGGGGTTAATAGATTTAATAGAATTATTGCGTTGTGTGGGTTTGGCGGATTAGAGGTTAATAGTTTTAATAGGTTTATTGCGTTGTGGGTTAATGGCGGATTAGGGGTTAATAGTTTTATTAGGTTTATTGCGATGTGGGTTAATTGCGGATTAGAGGTTAATACATTTATTAGGTTTATTGTGATGTGGGTTAATGGCGGATTAGGGGTTAATACATTTGTTACGTTTATTGTGATGTGGGTTAATGGTGGATTAGGGTTTAATATACTTTATTAGTTATTGCGGTGGGGGATTGCGGTTAACAGGTAGATTAGATATTGCGCATGTGTTAGGTGTTAGTTTTTATTTTCAGGCAGTTGCAGGAGTTACGGTGCTCACATTTTCAGTGTAAGACTTGCTGTGCCTGCCTATGTGTGGCGAGGTGAAAATTGAGTAAAATATATGTGATACCAATTTGTGACGCGGTTCTATGTTAACTTATGGGAGTAAAAATTGCAGGCGACGGGTGAAATATATGCGCCGCATTTATATGCGGCGCCGTATATGTGATACCAAAACTGCATAAAAACCGGTGTCACCGGCTTTTGCGGGCGACGCCGCATATGCAATCTTGCCCCAAAACTTTAACAATATTAAAGATCTTCTTAAAGGGACATGCTGCTGAGTACAACTACAGCAGCATGGTTGCTACTCACATTGTTATTGTTCTCTCCCCTGCACATGCAGCTGTCTTTAAAGGGACAGTCTACTCCAGAATTGTTATTGTTTAGAAAAATAGATAATCCCTTTATTAACCATTCCCCAGTTTTGCATAACCAACACAGTTATATTAATACACTTTTTACCTCTTTGATTACCTTGTATCTAAGCCTCTTCAGATTGCCCCCTTTTGACAGACTTGCATTTTAGTCAGTCAGTGCTGACTCCACGGGAGTGAGCACAATGTCATCTATATGGCTCACATAAACTAGTACTGTCTAACAGTGAAAAACTGTCAAATTGCATTGGGGGCTTAGACATTAGCATGTAAGCCTACTTAGGTTTAGCTTTCAGCAAAGAATACTAAAAGAACAATGATAAAAGTAAATTGGAAAGTTGTTTAAAATTGCATGCCCTATCTGAATCCTAAAAGTTTAATTTTGTCTAGACTGTCTCTTTAAAGCCGTTCTCTTATTTTAACTCTTTATAGAATCCAGCTGGTAAAGTTCTGCATTTTATATTGGGCGCCACCATCTTGTAACTTACGTATTGTTGCATCCTGTGATAGGAGCAGTGCACTTTTTACAGACCTGCTTTTTGACAGCTGTACATCGCCCTTCTGTTTAGCTCACATAATAGTGAGTGGATGTGGTACATTTTCACAGTGGTTGTTGGTTTTAAAGATACATAACAAATATAAGCTCCAAGTGTGAAGACGAAGAACTTCACTAAATGATAATTGTAAGGGGTCAAAATAGGCAAATTACTTTGAAGAGAGCTGCGGGCACAGGAGGTAAAACAATAACATGGTGAGTAGTAATCATTACTGTAGTTGTACTCAGCACTTTATGTCCCTTTAACATGTTTAAACTACTGGGTGTTTACTTTTTTCTTTTATCCCTTCAGCTGCTTGAAGAAGCCCACAAAGCATTGCGCTGAATGTCTTACCACCTTCCCTAGCAATTCTGCACAATAGTTTATCATTTGTCTTCAATAAATAAATATAATGTTAAAATGTTGAAGTAAAGTTGCACATCCTCAAAATTGATGTTGGCGTTTTTGAATTCCTTGATTTTAGAAAGAATAATGCTGTTGTCATAAAAATGTTAGAAACAGCTCAATATATTTTTAATTACTCACAAGCGCCTTCTATTGGTGTATCACTTAAAGCACATGCACCTAGATTACGAGTTTTGCATTACGGTTTTAACGCTGAAAAAATGGCCATTTCAGCATAAAAACAGTAACGCACCCATTACGAATAATGTCGGTATAGCTATACCGCAAGCATTTTAGCCTGTAAAGTGTCAATAAAAAAAAATATGTTGTTGAGTTGGATTTCCATAGCGCCGGTATTACAGGTTGTGCGGTGAGGCTAAAATGCTTGCGTTACAGCCTATACCGACATGGTCCATACCGCCATCTGAAAGCAGTAGTTATGGATTTTGTGTAACAAAAATGTTTCACAAAACTCATAACTAAACTGTTACAAAGTACACAAACACCCATAAAAAATCTATTAACCTCTAAACCGAGGCCCTCCCACATTGCAAATATTAAATTAAATGTATTAACCCCTAATCTGCCACCCGCCCACATCCCTGCCACTATAATAAAGTTATTAACCCCTATTCCGCCACTCCCTGACACCACTGCCACTAACTAAACCTATTAACCCCTAAACTGCCAGCCCCCCACATCGCCACTACTAAATAAACCTATTAACCCCGAAACCACCTGCCCCCAACATCACCACTAATAAATGAAACTATTAACCCCTAAACCTATCACCCTCTAACTTTAAATTAAAATTACAATATCCCTATCTTAAAATAAATAAAAACTTACCTGTGAAATAAAAAAACTAAGTTTAAACTATAAATTAACCTAACATAACTATTATACTAAACTATTATACTAAAATTAAAATAACTACCAATTAAAATAAATAAATTACACATTAAAAAAAACTAACACTACTAAAAAAAAATTAAGTCTAAAATTACAAAATATAAAAAATACTAAATTACGAAAAATAACAAACACTAAATTACTAAAAATAATAAACAAAATTATCAAAAATAAAAACAATTACACCTAATCTAATAGCCCTATAAAAATAAAAAAGCCCCCCAAAATAAAAACACCCCCTAGCCTACAATAAACTACCAATAACTATTCAAATAAGCCAATATAATTTCAGTAGCTCTCATCCTATTGGCTAATTTGAACAGCCAATAGGATTTCAGAAACTCTCATCCTATTGGCTGATTTGAATTTCAAGAATCAAATCAGCCAATAGGAATGCAAGGAACACCATTTTAAAAAGGCTCCCTTGCATTGAAGATCCAGAGTACGGTGGTGACCGCATGAAGAGGATGCGCCGGATGTCTTCAAGGATAGATCTGCATAGAAGACACCGCATGGATGAAGACTTCTCGCCTCTTGGATGAAAACTTCTCACCGCCTGGATGAAGTCTTCTCGCTGCCTGTATGAAGACTTCTCGACTCCTGGATGAGGATGGATGTCTGGACTTCAGAAACTTTGAGTGGATCTTCGGGTGTTATAAGGTTTTTTTAAAAATGTTTTGGTGGGTTTTTTTAGATTAGGGTTTTGGGCTTTATGTAAAAGACCTAAATGCCCTTTTCATGACAATATAAAAGAGCTGAATGCCCTTTTAAGGGCAATGCTCATACAAATGCGCTTTTCAGGGCAATGGGTAGCTTAGGTTTTTGTTAGAGTTAGGTTTTTTTATTTGGGGGGGGTTGGTTGGATGGTGGGTTTTACTGTTGGGGAGTCTTTTTATTTGTTTCCAAGTAAAAGAGCTGATTTATTTAGGGCAATGCCCTACAAAAGTTCATTTTAGTAAATGGTATGCATATGCATGTATTTATAGAAAAATTTCTGTGTTGAAAACTGTTAGTACAAAAAACTGTTAGTAGAAATTTTTTTTTTTGTGAATACAAAAAATGCTGTGAAACAATGCTTTCCTTGTGTTAAGAAAGGAGGTGGTTTGTTCTCCTGGTGGCAACAATAAAATTATTTAGTTGCAAAAGTTTAGTTATTTAGTTGTAATGAAGTTGCAAAGTGGAGTGAGCGTGTACATATATATGTGTGTTTTAATCCATTCGCAGATTCACAGGTCGCTATCTAAAATATGATAGTGGAAATAGAAAGATTCTCCTGTTTGTATGGATTTTGTATTCTATGTTCTATAGTGACATAAATTAGTTAATGCGATAGGTAGTAAATTAGAAACGATATATCTATGATAAATAAGATAGACAATTGTATAAAATATACTTTACTTAAAACTTTGATTATAAAACTTAGATTTAGCTATCGTAAGCAAATAAAATTATATCATAACATAAAGATTTTTGTATAAGCATACATATTAGAGCATAGTATAAAGTCCGTATATTAGATATCCATATGTGTATCTGATAAGGTTGTTCCTAAGTTGTGGCCACAACTTTTTATCTCAAGTGTCCTTTAACTGTTAAAATCCCCAAATATAAAAAATGGCAGCTGGACTCCCCCTAGCCGGACCTCCGATATCCCTTACCTCCATGATGTTAGCCTCCTCGTAGTTTAGTGGGTTCTGGGAAGAGTGCCTCTGTATACCAAACTGAATTAGCTGTTTCTCCGGTCGGCATGCCGCCGTTTGAATTCCTCCCCAACTACTTCCTACCCAGGGGTGTGTAATGTCCGTCTGACTGTACAGTCTTGATAAAGGCGCTTTGTGCAGCGCTGAAACGCATAGAATATTGACATCGAGTGTGGATACATTTGGCTCCAGCAGAAGAACTATGAAATGAAACACTCCCCCCATGATCCGGTTACCCGATAGGTCCTCCGTGCATCACGTCAGATGGACATTACACACCCCTGGGTAGGAAGTAGTTGGGGAGGAATTCAAACGGCGGCACGCCGACCGGAGAAACAGCTAATTCAGTTTGGTATACAGAGGCACTATATTAAAGTCACTGTCACAGTCCAACTCACAGCTCTTTTGAGCGCTCCCCACCCTCACCTAGTTCTTTCTTCACACAATCTGATATTGGGAACATATCAGACTTGGGGAAGCTAGTTGAGTCTGATCTAGCATCACTCCACACACCTTTTTCACAATGCCCTACAAAAGGCCCTTTTAAGGGTTATTGGTAGTTTATTGTAGGCTAGTTTTTTTTTTTTTTTGAGAGGGATTTTTTTTATAGGGCTATTAGATTAGGTGTAATTTTATTTCTGATAATTTCGTTTGTTATTTTTCATAATTTAGTATTTTTTATTTTTTGTAATGTTTTTAGTAGTGTTAGGTTTTTTTTAATGTGTAATTTGTTTTTTTTTAATTGGTAGTTATTTTAATTTTAGCATAATAGTTATGTGAGGTTAATTTATAGTTTAAACTTAGGTTTTTTTAATTTCACAGGTAAGTTATTTATTTTAAGATAGGGATATTGTAATTTTAATATAAAGTTAGCGGGTTTTAAGGTTTAGGTGTTAATTGTATAATTTAGTTTTTTGCGATGTGGGGGGGCTGGCGATTTAGGTGTTAAAAATGTATTGTAGTGGCGGCGTTGTTGGGGAGCGGTGGAATAGGGGTTAATAACTTTAATTAGTGGTGGCGATGTCAGGAACGGCAGATTAGGGGTTAATAACTTTATTTCGGTGTCTGCGATGTCGGGAGCAGCAGATTAGGGGTTAATAACTTTATTTCAGTGTCGGCAATGTTGGGGGCGGCAGATTAGGAGTGTTTAGACTTGGGGTTTATTTTAGGGTGTTAGGTTTAAATGTAACTTTTTTCCCCATAGACATCAATGGGGCTGCTTTACGGAGCTTTTCATTCCGCGCTTCAGGTGTTAGTTTTTTTTCTAACACTCTTTCCCCATTGATGTCTACGGGGAAAGCGTGCACAAGCACGTATTCTCAGCCCTTGGATTTTGTGCGGTATGGAGCTTATCGCCACTGTATCGCACGCACAAGGAGGCTTTTCAGAAATTTGGCAGTGCTATGGAGAGTGAAATAACGCAACTTTTGTTGCATTCGTTTCCCCCACTATAGCGCAAAACTCGTAATCTAGGCAATGGAGTATAAATGAGAAATGCCGGTCCTTGGCTATTAAAGGGACAGCCTACTCCCAAATGTTTATTGTTTAAAAAGATAGATAATCCTTTTATTACCCATTCTCCAGTTTTGCACAACCAACATTGTTATATTAATACACTTTTTACCTCTGTGATTACATTGTGTCTAAGCCTCTGCAGACTGCCACTTTATCTCAGGGCTTTTTATTTGTTATCTATTGACTTGCATTTTTGCCAATAAGTGCTGTGTCCTGCACATCTTTATAGGAGTGAGCACAATGTTATCTATATGGCACACATGAATTAGCAGAGTCTTGATGTGAAAAGCTAATAAAAATGCGTGTGATAATCGGCTTTCTATAGTGGCTTAGAAACAAAGAGAAATTTAGAGGTTTAAATGTTATAAAGTATATTAATATAACAATTCTGGTTGTGCAAAGTTGGGGAATGGGTAGTAAAGGCGTTCTCTCTCTTTTTAAACAATGATAAATTTTGTGTAGACTGTCCCTTTAATGCTTTTTTTTTATTTCAATGCACAGTAATGAATATATATATATATATATATATATATATATATATAGTATGCCCACTATTTCATTATAAAGCCTACAGCATAAGTATTTAAAGTGATACACCACTAGAAGGCGCCTGTGAGTAATTCAAAATGACACAGATGATTACACTAATATCTTATTTATAACTGTCTCTAACTGGCTTTTAAACAGGCATTTAAATGTAGGGAAGTCTAGGTTCTAACATGACAGATACCATTGCTGTTTCTTAACCTCTCCGTGACCTGTGAGCTGAATTAAAATCAGCCCGGAATGATCTGACTGGGGTGATTGACAGAAGTTATGCACAAGCATCTGCTCATGTAATGATAAATTCAGGCACCACAATGCTTCCCGCCCACCACAATCACTGGCAGACAGGCCTCTCTAATGCTTCTGTATCCTCCAGCACTTGTTCTCCAGTCTGACGTCCAATCACCTCGCAGGCCAGGAGCAAACAATCATGTAATACGACCAACACTCCAAGCAGTAATACGACCAACACTCCAAGCAGTAATACGACCAACACTCCAAGCAGTAATACGACCAACACTCCAAGCAGTAATACTAAATAGATTGTACTCACAGGGTTCAAGTGAATCAAATACCCTTTACTCGTTGGATATACAACATTCCAAAATGCCAAAGTTCAGCTTCAGCAAATTTATTAAAAATATATTTAAAATGCTCAGCCAAACATGTTGCACCGTTGACTATCCTGAAATGGACCTATTGTCACTTGAACCCTGTGAGTACATTCTATTTAGTACTGCTGGGTGGTTTTATTACATCATTGCATGCTCCTTGATCGGAGGGGATTGGACGTCAGACTGGAAACATTTTTCTGGAGACACAGAAACATTATAGACAAACCTTCTTTAACCCTGCGAAAGACATTTCTAAAGATACACAGATACATGGCTGGGAGTAGACAGCACAGGCAGCATCTTTTAAAGGGAAGTTGCACTAATATTTATCACTTTCATTTTGTTTACGTTACTTAGCTTTTTATATCCCATATTTAGTCTGACAAAACAATATCTCTAGTTCTGCAAAATTTATATTAAAATAATGATGTATTCTTAAATGTCTGCACTAAAACTTTAAACAAAAATACAATAAGAGCAATTATTAACTTGCTACTGAGTGCAATTAGTGCAGTTATTAAGTGACTCAATAACATATTGCCTATTTTCCTGTCATATTAGAATGTTTTGTTAATACAAAAACATATTGTAATTATATTAAGTATAGCTAGGTCAGTTTATATTCTTTGATGTACTCATAGGGAGCAAGCTGTATATGATCTAATCTCCAGCGCCATCTTCTGGTCAAATGTCAATTATAAAAAATATTTTTTTATTCTGTGTGGTAGATTTACAAAACAATATCTTACATTATAATATAGTAAAAGAACATGCATTTTATATATTTTAAATAATTTAAAACATCATATTTTAAGCATTGCAGCTACCCCTTTTGGAGAATGGAGATGGGTGAATTAATTTTACACAGATTTGCTGAATAACAAGTAAGATGTATAGGCTTCAGAAAACACTTTAATTAAGCCAAAAGATTGTGAAAAATATTGTTCTATGTATGTTTAAAGTTTTGGAACTGCAGTGTCCCTTTAAAACGTATATATGCCATCAATGTATAGGACCTTCATAGCACTATGCCTTGGTTCAAGTAAGCAGAATTTTTTTGGCACATAAAATAAGCAAACTGGTAAGCTACTGGTAAGCTTCATATCTGAATTGCAAATTGCTCCTCTATAGTGCACTCTACTGGAACAGCACTCAAAAATATCACAAATGCCCAGCTAAATGCAGAGTAAGCACAGGGCCGGCTCTTGACACTGCTTATATGGTTCTGCCTGGGACCAAGAAAGAAATTACACTCTTCCAACCCTCTTTCCACTGCACCCAATACACAACTAAAGGACTGTATAACATCATAACAAAGGCAAAACAATTTCATAAATGTATACACGTGACCTGGGCTCATTTATATTATGTTAGGCAACCCTGAAATTGATTAATCTTTCACATTCAGTCCAAGGCAACTTCTAAAGACTTTTTAATCCCTTGTGACCATATGGACATAGGTACACAGTACTTTGCGTACTGTCTTGATGTAGTACCTACATCCAGCACAAAGTTGTAGTTTGCAGTCCCGCTGTCAACTTTGAGAGCAGGAGACAACTTGGGGGCAGAATGGCAGTGTAGGGCTGCTTGTCAGCTTGGAATGAGTTATGAGCACCACCACCTGCCTGACATGGAATCTAGGTGTAGGTGTGTGGGTTGCAGCTTTGTTGCAAAATGGTGAGAGGTTTTTAGTACTCACTATTTAAGCAGGTAGCATGCCTTTGTTCCCTCTACTCTATGTGATTAGCTCGGCCCTCTGGGGCATTTGGCTGGCTCCTCGGGTGCTGTCTCCTTGTCCCCACACTTCTAATATTTTGGGGGGTGATACGGCAGCTTTGATGGTACTAGCGCCAGCTGGGTTACTCACTGCAGTGTGCCTTCCACCTTATACTATGGCAGCTGTGTTTTCCTTTGTCATGGTTATTGCCACTTCCCTCTCCAGTGCTCCCCAACAAGGACCAGGCACTCCCCCTCCTCCAGTTCCGGTTCTGGTTCCTTTAGCTTCAGTGCAGGTGACAACCGGAAGGGTAGGAGGCCTCAGTAATATGGGGGCGGCCCTCCACTCCAGTGCAGCATTCCCACAATTCTTTGTGGCTGATGTCACTTCTGGTGATGTCATTGCACAGAATCAAGGCACTGTTGCACAGTCGGTGAATGGCAGGAAGAAGCTATTGGAGGCCTCAATCTTCCAAGGTAGGATGGGAGTGCCAGGCGGCTGGGGTATGGATAGAATTTAAGTACTATTAAATACAGTTAACAAGTGCATAATAAAAAGACAATACAATTGTACCAACTCTGAATTTCAAATAAGCAGTAAAAAAAATTCTGACACATTTATTTTTTTCCTTATTAGCTGGCCCCCTTTGTCATGTGGCAGCCAGCAGCCAATCACAGACTAACATAATAACATAGTGACATAGTAGATGAGGTTGAAAAAAGACAGAAGACCATTGAGTTCAACCTATTCAAATCTTCATTTATCTATAATAAAACTCCAGTTGATTTTTTATTAATTCCATTAAAAAGGTGACCCATTTAACACAAGCAATCATATCCCTGTATTCTGTTTCTATCCAGAAATATAGCTAGCCTCTTAGAAGCCACTGTCCTGCATTGTGCACCAATTTCTAGCTTGTTATCTATTAGTACTCCTTGGTTTTGCTAAACCTAGTCCCATTTAAATAATAGGTTACCTGCTTATTTTTGTTTTTAGAACCATACATTTTCCATTATTAAATCTCATTTCCATTTACCTTCCCATTCTTCTAATTTTTGTAAATCCCCTTCTAAAGCAAGTTCATCCTGCTCTGACCTATTGACCTTACACAACTTTGTATCATCATCAAGTATCTTCCCTATTATCAATGTCAGGCTAACTGGTCTATAGCTTAAGGACTGAATAGTCTACTCAGGGATACCAGTGAAATGACACACACTTACTCAAACTTTATTACTGGGAGGAAGACCCTCAGGTCGCATTTATTTAGATGGCTAGTGTGCATGATCACACTAGCAGGTTACTTAGTAACCAACAGCATATGCAAATATGCCGGCGTGCATGAGTCCCTATCCATAACTCCTACTTTGGGAGGTAGAGGCCCAATTTCGGGTTAGGGATATGACGGAGTCCCCCGGATGACTCCGCCCCATCAGATGTTAGTCAAGGGGGTTAGGATGATTTTTCCGGTCTGCCTACCTGCGAGGAAAAGGCACCCTAGGCTCAGACCTAGTGACGTCGCCTTTCCTCCAGCTTGACCAATCACTCCACCCCAAGGCTTCAAATTTAGGCCAGTACCTCTCGCCGCTAGAGCAAACTATAAATCCTGCCCATAAGAGGCCCAGCTCTTGACAGCCAAAAGAGCCAAATAAGAGGCTGGTGGAGGCCCAAACATTACAAAAACGGGCTTACCCAAGGCTAGCTCAACTAAACCTACCCCTGCCGGGTTAACTAGAGCCGAAAAAAACACAGCCGCTACTCATGCCGCCCACTATGTCACTTTTCTAGGGAAGGGAGGGTGGGCAACTCCAACTTCTTGATGAAAACCGGAGGAAAGAGGCAGAACTCTCCAGAACATCAGTTCTTAAACCCCAAGGTGAGTCACTCCCCTTAAACTGCAACATTGTTGCATCTCTATCTTTCCTTCACATTCTTATCCCTGCCAGGCTACAGCCCTTAATACGTTTCATTCCCACTAGGGGTCACTACACTATCATAAGGACTGAATAGCCTACTCCGGAATACCAGTGAAATGACACACACTTACTCAAACTTTATTACTCCCCCCCTTTATTTCCCGAAATAAAGACATGACAACAGAGCTGGGAGGAAGACCCTCAGGTCGCATTTATTTAAATGGCTAGTGTGCATGATCACACTAGCAGGTTACTTAGTAACCAACAGCATGTGCAAATATGCCGGCGTTCATGGGTCCCTATCCATAACTCCTACTTTGGGAGGTAGAGGCCCAATTCCGGTTTCGGGATATGACGGAGTCCCCCGGATGACTCCGCCCCATCAGATGTTAGTCAAGGGGGTTAGGATGATTTTTCCAGTCTGCCTACCTGAAAGGAAAAGGCACCCTAGGCTCGGACCTAGTGACGTCATCTTTCCTCCAGCCTGACCAATCACTCCACCCCAAGGCTTCAAATTTAGGCCACTATCTCTCGCCACCCTATAAACAAGGGACTCTTGCCGCCGCCACTCACGCAACTTAAAGTTGGGTGGCTAATGCCTCTCTCAAATTACCCAAGAATAGGTCTAGACCCACCTCGGATAAATGCACACCATCGGGGCGGTAAGCCTTCTGGTCGGCCGACAAATTAGGATGCTGAACCACAAACCCCTGCGACCCACAGACAGTCTTCCCCACCTCTCTATTGACTTTTTCCTAATTATATAACCAGTGCCCGCCAAACCTTAATGCCTCCAATGCAGTCTGGCCACCATATTGGACCATCCTACATGGACCCCCGGGCACCAGGTACGCAGCCACACTATGTCTGCCTGAATGATCCTGATGAGATCCCACATAGGGGTCTCACCAACATCATTCTCACCCAGGTGCAGTACCACTATCTGGGGTCTACCCCAGCGCCTAAGCACATCCTGCAGAAGTGGCGGGAGCTCGCTCCAGCGCATCCCCCTCTAACCCAACCATCTAACAGATGCCCTGGCCGTAGGGAAACCTAATTGCTGCCCCCCAGCTGTAGCTGCAGCCTGAATGGCCGCCCAGTGGACATAAGAATGCCCCACGATCCAGACCCGAACAGCTGCAGCAGAACCTGAAACAACAACAGTAAACTTGCTAACTATCAATGCAACCAATACTAACAGCTATTGCAGCAATGACCTAACGTACAACCTGTACCTATTTGAGCGCCACCTGCGTAGCCGCTTAATGCCTGCTGCCGACTGCGCCTCTGCCGCTGCGGACGTGGCTGCACCAATCCTAAAGGAATGCATCCCTATGCTACTTGAATTAATGCCCACCTTGCCTGACACTGCTTTCAGCAACTTCTTGAACTGGTAGACCAACAGCGATGAGCCGTCCGCATGTACCAAAAATCGACTCCCCCCTACGGGACGTACACTAAAAACTCAGACAACACTCGGACTGGGCAGGCTAAACCGCCACCTTTCCCAGTGATCCAAGCTCCCTTACCCTCCTGGTCTGTTTTAGAATGGGGACAAAAAGTAGAACTGCCGACTCATACACTCTGACGTGCTAAAGCAGTACACCTTTCCCTGACACCTTAGCCGCCGGTGCTACCAGTTCACTCACGCACAATGCGCCCGAGAATGCCAGCACAAAAGCAACCCGAAACGAGCACTCATAATGGGTTGAACACACCCCTTCCAGCCCAAGCAAAAGTTGTTCCAGCCTCTCACTAGTTATAGGTTCCCTAAAGTCTGGCACCTTGATTTCTGTGCATCCCCAACCCCACGCTATCTGCTTCCATAGAAATGACCCTGCCGGGTCGGAACCACCTGCCAACTTATAAAAATATGTAATGGCTGCCAAACGCTCCTGCACAGCCCCCTTGCACATCCCTTGCCTTCTAAGCACAGATAACCACTCCAGCAACATTACCTGAGACCCATCCCACACAGAAACCTGCCGGTTCTTGCATAATTCTTCCCAAGCTCTCCAATAGGACACGTAGGCTGCCCAAGTCACCGGAGCTAAGGCCGAGCCCACTAGCGACAGAATGGCTCCCCCAGATTCGCCAGCTGCCAGAGAAAAGGAGGACAATTCAACCCCACTGTCGCAGCCTCTGGCAGTAACTTCCTAAACTGATCCCACTGGAAACGTGACAAGGCATCTGCCACCACATTATCCACCCCTGGCACATGGCATGCCGAGAAGTGAATATTGCCGTGGAGGCAACGCAACACCAGAAAATGCAGATACCGCACCACCACAGGAGAAGCATCTGACAAGTTGTTAACAGCGTGCACCACGCTCAGATTATTGGACCAGAACATGACTACCCTATCCTCAAAGCAGTCGGCCCACAGCTCTACTGCCACCACAATAGGGAATAGCTAGAGCAGGGTCAGATTTCTCGTAAGCCCTTGCTCGCGCCATTCCACTGGCCAAGGCCCCACGCACCACTCGCTGTTAAAGAAGGCACCAAAGCCAAATGCCCCCGCAGCGTCCGTAAAGAGCTGCAATTCCTGACTGATCACCCTCTGCCGAGGCCACAGCCGGAACCTTTGAAATCTGTCAGAAACTTATCCCATACCTGCAGATCCTCAACGATATCCCTGGAGATCCACACTCTTCCTGCCCTAGCCGGTCCAAACACCCCTCCATCCGTCTATTGAATACCCTGCCCATAGGTATAACCCTGCAGGCAAAATTCAACATTCCAAGCAATGATTGCAGCTCTTTCTTCTGCAACCATTCTCCTGCAGCAGCCACCCTAACCGCTTCCAGGAGTTTAAGGACCTTATCACTCGGCAGACGGCACAACGCGGCCTCCGTGCCGATTTTCATGCCGAGGTATGTCAGGCGCGTACAAGGCCCCTGAGTTTTATCCTCTGCAAGTGGTACCCCGAACTTGGCCATCATGAAACGCATGGTTTTCATTAGTCTGGCGCAACTTCCTGAGCCTGGTGTGCCCACCAGGAGGAAATCATCCAGATAATGTGCAACTGCATTATCCCCTGACACCGCGACCACTGCCCAGTGCAAAAATGAACTGAACATCTCAAATAATGCGCATGACAGGGAACACCCCATGTGCAAGCACCTATCTACATAATACTCCCCCTGCAATTTGCACCCCATTAACCTAAAGGAAGCCGGGTGCAAAGGCAGCAACCGAAATGCCGACTCAATGTCGACCTTCGCCAACTCAGCACCCCTCCCAGCCTGTAGCACCACCTCCAGAGCTTCGTCAAAGGACTGTTAATGCACAGAAGCTAACTCTGGGTAAATGGCATCGTTGACCAACGAGCCTGCTGGATAGGACAGGTGCTGAATCAACTGAAACTTGCCTAGCTTTTTCTTGGGTACTACTCCCAGTGGGGACATGACCAAATCTACTATTGGTAACTCTGCAAAGGGGCCCAACATTCTCCCTAGATGCACCTCTTTCGTCAGCTTCTCCCGCACCACTTCATGGTACTCCTTAACCGACTTCAAATTGCGGTGAGTCGCTGACCCCCTCACATAATCCATGGTGGGAATCTGGAAACCCTTCCGCAACCCCGCCAGCAGCACGCCCGGGAACAAATGTAGCCAAAGCTCAAGAACATCCACCCTCAGTGGGGCTGGCGCCCTTAGCCCCAGCTCCTCCCTTAGACTGACCTCTGTCGGCCCCAAGGTCCTTCTTTTTGTACTCGCAGCCTGGGTGACCCCCACCACAGCCCTTTTTGCACTTGCAGCCCGGGTGCCCCTATCACACTGCCGGTCCTAGAACTTCCAGCACTCACAGCTCCTACGCCGCACCCTGGCAAAGGACCTCTGAGCACCTGCAGGGGAGCCCGGAGGGGAGAGAAACCGCTCAGCCCCCAGTCTAGCCCACAGGTATATATCAATTGTACCGAAATTCAGGAGAGGGTTCCCTACCATCTTCCTGCGATACTTGTCATCGTAATCACACCACGCCCCCTCTTTGTACCTCTGACAGATCCAGTAAATAGTATCCATATACTTGATGACTGCCTGCATCTGATTAGGGTGCTTCTCCAAATAGCAAGCGCCCAGGACTCTGAAACAGCGATGCCATTCCAAGTACGTATCCGGGTGCATAAACTTCTTTGGGCCTGTGCCATCCTTACTCCACTCTTTCTGCCTCTGTGCCTCAACAGACAGCTCAAATATGTTGACGTACTTGCCGGCCTGTATTCTTTGTACAATCTTTCAAATGCCCGTAGAGACAGTGCACCTGGCATGGGGAAGTCTCCCCAAGCAATGCCGCCTTTTGCCCTATGTTCCCTTGAGGGGGGCCTGCCTGCTCCACTAGAGCTCTAAGGGGTTCTGCCTGCTCCACCTGCCTAGCCCCCCCTTTCTGCCCTAGCACCTGCGCCCCCTGATTGGACACTAACTTGTTCAACAGCCTGAACATCCTGCGTTTATCCTTGCCCTCAAGCTCCAAAGACTCTGACCCTGAGTCTGACGATGAATCTGAATCACCTCCCTCCAGTGTAAGTGTGGTTAGCTCACCGTTTCCAGAAGTCCCAGCTGCTCCGCCCGATGGGGCCGATCCACCAGTTGATGTAGAGGATACTACCTCAGACATCCCGGCTGCTTCCTTATTTGCATGGGCCAGCGAAAGGGACCTGGCTGTCCTGGAATCCTCCACACAGCAACCTGCTGCAACTGGAGCCTGTAAGACAGCCGAAACATCGGGAGTACCAGGGTCTCTGAGCGCTGTCCCCCAGCACTCACACCCCCAGTCACATGCATACCCCCGACTGCCATTTGCCCCCAAACATGCCCCAAGCATTCAATAAAGGTAGTAGCAGCTGCATCAAAGTGGGTGGGATGACCTGCTGCCCCCTTGCTTGTGTGGAGTGCCCTTGCTGCCCCCCTAGCTGTACAGGGTGCCCCAATGCTGCCTCATTCATGCCCCCACTGGACCCAGCAGCCACATACTGATCCACCATAGGGCCTTGCACACCTTGCACTCTCCTGTCCGGTAAAGCAACTCCGGCATGCCACCCCCAGACGCTGCACCAACAACATTGCCACCATGCGCCCACTGAACCTATTGCTGCACCACCCGCCTAGCTGTATAGCCCAACACCAGACCAGTCACTCTGCCTCTTGAACCCCCTGCGGGGCAGGCCCCTGACCTCGGTACTCCCAACTCGCCTGTTCGGGCACCGCTGGAGGACCCACTCCTGCAAGCTCCTTGCTTCCCTCCCCTGTGACCGCGCTCACTACCGCGCCCTCTCAGGGGTGTTTCCTGTTCCCGACGATGCACCAGAAGTGTGTCACCAGAAGGGGCGTGGCTACGACGCGTGCCACTTGTGCGTGGCATCACCGGGAGGCCTGTACCCAGAGCCACCTCGTAAGGGCTGCTGCTGGCCACAGGCCTACCCGGGCAAGGCCCTGCAGCAAGGTCCGAAGGCCCAACCGCATTGCCTGCATGCTCCCACAATGGGACCGGGTAAGCACCGGCACTAGACCGACCATGTCCTGCACCGGCTCCCCCACTAGCCACCGCCACTGCCGGCCATCCTGAAACTGCCACCGACCTGGAACTAGGCCAGATGGGCCCAGAACCAGGCCCAGACTGCAAACTGGGCCCTTCATACTCCCGGCCACCTTGCGAGCTGAAACCAGGCCCCACGCCTACCCCAATGCTAGGCCCAAAAACAGGCCCTAATCCTGGCGAACCACCTCCTGGCATCACCGCTGACACCAAGGCCTGCAGGAGGGACATCACTCCTGCAGATGCACACCCAGTACCAGAGCATTGCTCGGCATGGGATCAACTACCACCGGATAGGCCCCAGACCCTGGGCCTCCTCAAACTCTCCTTCCTCCTGCCCCTCCATTACCCCACCTGCCTCAGTATCCCCAGGCTCAACTCCGCCACCTCATACAAGGAGGGGGAGCCAGGAGGAACAGAAGAGGGGGCCCTAGAGCCTTGACCACATGGGATAATTACCTAAGAAGGACCCTCTCCTCACTAAGCACTCTCTTCTCCTTTGCAGGAGCCCTGCTACCACCTGGGGACCCACCCCTGAACCTTTTAGGAGGAACAGACACTTGCCTGGCACGATCCATGACAAACAGCAATCTCAAACAACTCCAACTTCTTGAAGAAAACCAGAGGAAAGAGGCAGAACTCTCCAGAACATCAGTTCTTAAACCCCAAGGTGAGTCACTCCCCTTAAACTGCAACATTGTTGCATCTCTATCTTTCCTTCACATTCCTATCCCTGCCAGGCTACAGCCCTTAATATGTTTCATTCCCACTAGGGGTCACTACACTATCATTCTGGATCAGCCCTGTTCCACCTCTTTTATTAATCACTCCTAAATAAAGTATAACCCTCTAAGTTACCTGCCCAGTCATGTGAATCATACCACCAGGTTTCAGTTATGCTGATAATAGCATAGTCCTATTCTGCAACTAAGAGCTCCAGCTCCCCCATTTATCCATCGTGCTTCTTGCATTTGCTGTCATACAATTAATTTTCATGTGCTTTCTGAAGCTACTTGGTGCGCTTTCCTCTAAACTTTCTAATGTGACATGTGTACCCTTATGTCATCCATTCCTTGAGATATTTTAGGTGTGTCATATTCACGTACTGTCTGTTCTATTATGTTTGGACTGACCCTCCCTGCTTTTACCTTGTTTAAAAGATTCTCTAAGCGTGTTACCATCTTCTCCCCCAACACACCTGCATCCATGTCATTTAGGTGCAATCCATCCATACTGTTCCAATTGTAGCCAAGTGAAAAGTCAGCCCAGTGCTCAAAAAAGTTGAACCCCTCATTTTTACACCATTTTTTTATAGCAGAAATTAAGTTTGCTCTTTCTGCCTTACTGGGTTAGCACATGGCACTGGTAATATCTCCGGAAATACTACCTTGGATGCCCTTGCTTTAAACTTGCTACCTAACTCCCTAAAGTCATTTTTTAGGACACTCCTTTCCTGTTTATTCTGTCATTAGTGCCAATATGCACCATGACTACAGGATCAGACCCAGATCCCTCTAACAATGTATCAATATGCTCCACAATATGCTTAAAAACAAGCCCCTGGAAGACAGCAAACTGTTCAATTTAGGGAATCTGAAAGACATGTATACATATTCACTATGCACTTTTGCACATGCTCAGTAGGAGTTGATGCCTTAGAAAGGTCAAGATTACAAGTCATTTGGCAAATCATTTGCGAAAACACCTCATGCGTTATGGCTTTTCCGTATTTGGGGTTGTGCAGCTATTACAAGATAAATTATTTTGCGTACGCGTTAAGCTGCGTAATCTAAGCAGCCAAATTGTGTGCATGTTCACATATTCCCCATAGAAGTCAATGAAAAAGACAAATAAAAAAAAAAAACACACAAAACCCTAACCTGTTACGCGTATGACGTATTCTCCTTGAAAAGTGTACATGAAAACGTGGAAAATTCATACTAGGAAAATGTTTTCGTAATGGAATATGTTCTATTTATTTCTAAATAAATATTTCTCTAAATATGTTATGATTTTTGGACTGATATATCTATTTATAATGAGATATGTATATGAAAATATATAAGTCTAGATATCTCAAGATCTATATGCGAATATCTCTTTGAAAATCCAACTGAGATATTGTTTAATGCACATAAAATTGTAATCTACAATCTTTTCATTATCTCTATTGTTAAACATATGTCTATACATATAAATCCACGTTTCCCTATGTATGTCAATATAAAATCCCTTTGTCTGCTTTTTTTTTCTAACACCCGAGATCTTGTATCTTTGATCCCTTATAACTTTTGTAATATTTTTTTTTAATTATTTTATTAGACAGTGGTATGAGTGTAACTGCACTTCGTAGTGTATTTTGGAAGTGTTTCGGGAAACCTTTATATTGCACAAAACTGTTAAATACAGTTTTTCAAGCGCAGAAAGGATTGTTGCGTACAAGGCAAATGCGCATCTGCAATCACAATTTTTCAAAACTTGTAATGGCCGTGCAATGGAAATTGTTTGCGAAAAGACCACATTGCACATGGAAAACTCATAATACGCGACTTGTAATATTGCCCAAAATGTGCATATTAAAAGACTGCTAAATGTAATAATGGAAGTTATTTGGAGAGTCTATTAAAACTGCGTGCTCTATCTGATTCACAAAAGTTTAATTTCACTTTAGTGTCCCTTTAAGGCAGTTAAAGGAGCAGCAGCTCTTTAAAGGGACAAGGCTAAGTGGCAGGGTGTGGGATCTAAAGTGCAGCAAGGGCCCTTTCTAGCAGTGCAATTAGGTGAGTGAATTTAGTTTTGGCATGTTGCATCCAAGATTAGCTGTGCCTGAGCGGGGTGGCAGTACGACTGCGTCTGTGCATGGTGATGAGCTTGTGTTCACAGGGGCAATGTCTTTTGCTGTCAGTAGAGCAAGTAGTGGGAGCTGGGAAAAGGGGAGTGGGAGGTCCTCATGTTGTCTGCCTGGGTACTCCCATGTCTTTTTTGTCTCCCTCTCAAGTGGTCTCTTTGTTCTCTGGTAGAATGGCTTCAAGTGCCGGAACTTCACAATCTGCAGGTCGACTGTAAGTATTCATCACACCAGGAACATTGGGCGCAGCTGCTGTGATAAATTTGAGTGGAGGACCAAGCATGGAGGTGGCCGGTAGCCCATCTTTATGCACTCATTTGATTAGCGGGGACTCAAGCATTGATTCAGACTCTGACTGTGGCAGGTCGCTAGGTTTAGCTAGCAGGGGCCACAGGAAGATATTTATCATGCTCAGGAAGTTAGTGTCAGGATAAGGCGAGGCAGGTGTGTGGCCAGGCTAGAGCTGGAGTTCCCGGTTGCAGCGCAGCAGGTGTTAAGTGGACCACTAGATGGTGGCTCAGTGCAACAGTGAATAGCTAGGTTCAATGGGCACAGCATGCTCAGTTAGCTCTTTAATAGCCTCACTTGTGCCTTCTGGTAGGGATCTGGTGGGTACATCCCAAAGTTTTTTGGTTTAAGGAAAGGCTTATGCATATTTGGATCACTCACTACATGCTCACTTAAAGACAAAAGTGGTCAATAAGATTAGAGAGGGTAGATATGTAAATATATTTGAGCTCTTAGTGGAACACTACAGAAATAGAGAGCTCAGCAAGGATAGTACAGGGCCCAGGAATGTGAAGCGCCCTGAATCTGCTTTCTGCTTGCTCCTAATTCACCCATCTTCCTTCAGGCTGATGGGCATTAAGTTTGAGGGTTCCTTCTATGTAGACAGATGTCTGTTGATAGGCTGCTCACTCTCATAATTGGAAGCATTTAGCTTGTTATTGCACTGGGCTGTGGATACAGTGATGGGTGGTTGCGCCATAGTGCACTACATGGATAACTTTTGTTGGTAGGGACTCACAAATCTGACATGGAATCCAGGTGTAGGCGAGTGTGTGTATTGAAACTTTGTTGCAAAATGGTTGGGAGGTTTTTGGTACTCCCTATTTAAGCAGGTAGCAGGCCTGTGTTCCTCCTCTTTTGGTTCCAGTTTCTGCTGTGTTTTTACCCACCCTTCCTCCCTCCCCAGTATTGTGTTATTTTGCAGGTGCTGTGATGGTGGCACTAAGGCTTCCTTAGGGTTGCTGGTCTAGTCACCAAATGCAGGAGTCTTATTAGTTAGACTTTCTCTTGTAAGCCATTGGCTCATAATTTTGTCTCCCCCGTTATTGGTTTGCTGTTTGGATTTCCTTTTCGGTGCACCTAATGGGTTTGAGTTGCTGTTCTTTTCCTCTGGTGGTAGGATATCAATTCCTATTTTGAGTGAAGAGCTCTTAAAAGGTTATGGTCAAGTTAATGGGTGGAGTTCTGCACATGTATGTCAGATATATACAGTCTTTAAAAATTAAAGAGAAATTATAAGAGATTATACATATTATCAAAAAGTGTAGGGAATCATAACATGAAATGTACCTAAGGCTTAATGCCCTTTGGAACTGAGTAAGTGTGTGTGTGTGTGTGTGTGTGTGTGTGTATTGGAACAGTGTTATTAGTTAGAAGAGGTGGACTTTCTTACCTTATACGAAGAAGTCAGAAGTTCAACCACCTCTTTTCTTCTGGACTCAAGAAGCTTCCCACCCATCCTCCTGTCTTGGTTTGTTGTTGCAAATGGGGTGGCATTTAGTTAAGGCTTCTGAGGGAGTCTTTAATGTGTCTGGGGCCTGAAGAGGGTTAGTCAACCTGGCTCTGTAAGTTCTAGACGTTGGTTTTTGCTGCTCTGGGTTCAGCATGCTAGACTAGCTGGCCTTGGACCTACTGGTTTGGAGTTGTTTTGGTTGACATTGCACCTTAGCTGGGTGGTTGGTCTATGCTAAGACTCCGGACAGAGAGAGGGAGTTGATTGATGGCCTTGCAGAGGTGCTCCTCCTTAGTATGCGATGGGCCGAGGAGCTCCTCTATATTTGCCTCTGTTAGATATTGTGATAGTCCTGCTCTGTGGACCGTCGGCAGCCTGGGCCTTGACCAGCTTAGCATGGGTTACTTACTTAGGACACAAATTCCTGCCACATAGGTTTATCTATAAATTAAAGGGCAGCCAAGTCAAATTAAACTTTCATGATTCAGATAGGGTATGCGATTTTAAACAACTTTTCAATTTACTTTTATGATCAAATTTGCTTTGTTCTCTTTCAGCCAATCGGAATTCGAGGGACGCCATCTTTGATGACGTTCCTTAAAGGAACCTTCATTCGTCGGGAGTCCCCGGAAGAAGAGGATGGATCCGCATCGGCTGCTTCAAGATGGTCCCGCTCCGCGCCGGAAGGATGAAGATAGAAGATGCCGCCTGGTCCGGATGTCCTCTTCTTGCCGGATAGGAGGAAGACTTTGGAGCCTCTTCTGGACCTCTTCTTGCCGGATAGGATGAAGACTTCGGAGCCTCTTCTGGACGGATCGGTGATACCCGGCGTGGTGAAGATAAGGTAGGGAGATCTTCAGGGGCTTAGTGTTAGGTTTTTTTAAGGGGGGTTTGGGTTAGATTAGGGGTATGTGGGTGGTGAATTGTAATGTTGGGGGGGGTATTGTATGTTTTTTTTTACAGGCAAAAGAGCTGAATTCTTTGGGGCATGCCCCGCAAAAGGCCCTTTTAAGGGCTGGTAAGGTAAAAGAGCTGTAAACTTTTTATTTTAGAATAGGGTAGGGCATTTTTTTATTTTGGGGGGCTTTGTTATTTTTTAAGGGGCTTAGAGTAGGTGTAATTAGTTTAAAATTCTTGTAATCTTTTTTTATTTTTTGTAATTTAGTGTTTGTTTTTTTGTAATTTAGTTTAGTTGATTTAATTGTAGATAATTATAGGTAGTTTATTTAATTAATTTATTGATAGTGTAGAGTTAGGTTTAATTGTAACTTAGGTTAGGATTTATTTTACAGCTAATTTTGTAGTTATTTTAACTAGGTAGCTATTAAATAGTTAATAACTATTTAATAGCTATTGTACCTAGTTAAAATAAATACAAAGTTGCCTGTAAAATAAATATAAATCCTAAAATAGCTACAATATAATTATTAGTTATATTGTAGCTATTTTAGGGTTTATTTTACAGGTAGGTATTTAGCTTTAAATAGGATTAATTTATTTAATAAGAGTTAATTTATTTTGTTAGATAAAAATTATATTTAACTTAGGGGGGTGTTAGGGTTAGGGTTAGACTTAGCTTTAGGGGTTAATACAATTATTATAGTAGTGGCGAGGTCCAATCGGCAGATTAGGGGTTAATACTTGAAGTTAGGTGTCGGCGATGTTAGGGAGGGCAGATTAGGGGTTAATACTATTTATTATAGGGTTTTTGAGGCGGGAGTGAGGCGGTTTAGGGGTTAATACATTTATTATAGTGGCGGCGATGTCCGGTCGGCAGATTAGGGGTTAATAAGTGTAGGTAAGGTAGCGGCAATGGTGGGGGGGGCAGATTAAGGGGTAATAAATATAATATAGGGGTCGGCGATGTTAGGGGCAGCAGATTAGGGGTACATAGGGATAATGTAGGTTGCGGCGGTGTGCGGTCGGCAGATTAGGGGTTAAATTTTTTTATTAGAGTGGCGGCGATGTGGGGGGACCTCGGTTTAGGGGTGCATAGGTAGTTTATGGGTGTTAATGTACTTTAGAGCACAGTAGTTAAGAGCTTACCGGCGTTAGCCCAGAAAGCTCTTAACTCCTGACTTTTTTCTGTGGCTGGAGTTTTGTCATTAGAGTTCTAACGCTCACTTCAGCCAAGACTATAAATACCAGCGTTAGAAAGATCCCATTGAAAAGATAGGATACGCAATTGACGTAAGGGGATCTGTGGTATGGAAAAGTCGCGGCTGGAAAGTGAGCGTTAGACCCTTTCCTGACTGACTCTAAATACCAGCGGGCGGTAAAAACCAGTGTTAGGACCCCCTAACGCTGGTTTGGACAGCTAACGCAGAACTTTAAATCTAGGCGTATGTGATTCTTCGATCACATCTAATTCAGGCATTTTCCTAATCTCTGCTCATACAGCCTTCCTTTTTGCCTCAGGAATCCTGTATGGTTTTAATTTAAGGGTTACTCCAGGCTCAGTAATAATGTCATGGGCAATTTCTTGTGTTCTGCATAGCATAGGCACCATTTCCTTAACTTCCTTTACTTGTTCAGGTGTTAGCCCTGGGGAAATAGTTACTACTTGTTCTGAGACTTGAGGCTCAGCCCCGGTATTATTTAACTGGGCTATTAATGCTTCTCTATCCCTCCATGGCTTAAAAAGTGGAATATTTGCTTGTTCCTACGATGGTCAAGCTGACTAACTTTAAATTCACAGGGCTTACCTTATCTATAATTGCATAAGGTCCCTGCCAATGAGCCAAAAGCTTGCTCTCAGCTGTAGGAACCAAAACCATTACCCTGTCACCCTGTTTAAATTGCCTTACAGTAGCACTCATCATAATAAAATTTTTGAGCATCCTGAGCTTTTCCCATATATTGGTGAACCAGGGGAAAAACATGAGCCATTCGCTCCTGCATTTTTTCTATATGCTGCACCACATTAGTACCTGGTACTCCCTGTTCCTCCCAAGTTTCCTTTAGTATTTCCAACATACCTCTCGGATGTCGACAATACAAAAGTTCAAAAGGAGAAAAACCAGTTAAGCTCTGGGGAATTTCACAGACTGCAAACAATAAGGAAGCAGTTGATTGTAATCCTTCCCATTTCTACTACTAACATTCCTTAACATCACCTTAATTGTGCAGTTAAACCTCTCTACTAGCCCATCTGTCTGTGTGTGATATACAGAGGTTTTCAAAGCCTGTATTTTGAATAATTGGCATAACTTTTTCATGAGACAGGAAACAAAAGGAGTATTGGGATCCCAACCTGTGAAAATACCTTTACCAATTATTTTGCTATATTTTTAGCATTAGCCTTATGAAGCGGAATGGCCTCAGGGTATTGAGTTGCATAATCGACAATAATAAGAACGTATTGGTGACCACAAGCTGATTTCTCTAATGGGCCTACCAAGTCCATAACAATCCTATCAAATGATGCATCAATAATTGGGAGGGGTATAAGTTGAGCCCTTAACTTATGAGGATGACAGTTGGCACTCTGGGCAGGAAGCATAATATCTCTTTATTTCTTAGTAAACCCCTGGCCAAAAGAACCTCCTCAGGACCCTTTCCTGAGTTTTCTCTACCCCCAGATGTCCACCCAAAAGGTGTGAATGGGTAAAATCTAACATCTTCCTAGTATGAGAGAAAGGCACAACTAGCTGTACTATCTCTTGACCTTCCTCTGATATTACTCAGTACAGAAGGTCATTTTTAACATTAAAACACTTTTTGTTTGACCTTCTACAGGTGATCCATTAACCTCTACTACCCTGCTCCTTGCATGGTGTAGCAAGGGATCATAAGCTTGTTAATAATGTCTAGTTCACAGGGAAGATTTTCAGTAATTTCACTTCCCTGATCTACTTCAGTTTCTGCGCACTGAGTGGCTCACTTAACAAAGCTTCATTAAGGGCTTTATTAAATCTGTATTTACTCTTCCTGCACTCTTTTCTAGATTTATTCCTTTTGGAATTGGATGCAAACAAATCAGGGTGAATAAAAGGGAAAACGTTGTGTAGACTCCTACCCCCTGCTTTAACCTCTGACTAGTTTAGCAGTAACTTGAGACTGTATTAGGGTGTGAAACTCTGGAAAGTTTCTTCCTATAACCAAGGTATAGGGCAGCCTAGGTACCACTAAAGCAGTTTTTTTTTATTAATTTACCAAGTACAGAGACACTTATAACAGCAGTAGGATAAGTAACGATACACCCATGAATACACAATACCCCTATTGTCTTATATTTTTGCAACTGTGATTGTTACACTAGAGTTAAGGCACTGCCAGAGTCCACCAAAGCGTCTGTATCACTTTTATTAAAGCATACTGACACCCAGAAGGTGTGTTTGCTTTCTCCCATGCCTGCTAGGCAAATAAGTCCACAAAAGTCCTATAGTTCTTCTCATAGGGCACATTGCTTTGGTTCTGGTAGGTTTGGACATCCTACCCAGACATGTCCTTTGGCACCACACTCAAAGTAGGCTAAATGGTTCCTCCCCAAACTATCCACTCTTGGCAAAGTGTGGTTTTATCTGATAGCGATCTGCTGGTTCAGCTTCAGTCTTGCCCTTTCTGTTTCCTGGCCTCTGGGTCCAAAAAGTCTTTTGTTGTCTCAGAGATTCTGAAACAAATTTAGATGGCATAGGAGAGGCTTTCTCAAGGTCCCTGGCAGCAAGGTATCTTTCCACTTTCCACTTGAGCCACCATAGAATCATATGTAGTGGGTTTCCTTGTCCTACCCACTCACGGAGGCCACGGGGCAATTCTCGCAAGAATCTGTCAAGTACTAGCATTTTAACAATTTGTGCAGGACTTTGGGCCTCTGGTCTAAGCCATTTTCACGCCAGATGTATTAAGTCAAACATCTGGGACCTGGGAGTTTTCCCCATGTTGAAATGCCAGTTATAGAAACGCTTGGCTCTCACTGTACATGTTACACCCATTCTGGCGAGAATTTCAGCTGTTAGTCCTGTATAGTCTCTAGCAGCCTCTTCTTCCAAGTCATAATAATCTTTTTGTAAAGCTAAAAGTCTGTTACACTCTTGCTGAGCTGCAACTAATGCTGCATCCTGACTATTAGTTTCTTGTTGTATAGATACAGCCTGCAACAGGGCCTGTAAAACATCCTCCATATTTATGTGGGTCTGTACCTTTAAGGCTTCCAGAGTAGTAAAGCAGGCACTAACAATCCCACTTCTGACATCACTGTGGCAAAGCCCTTGCAGGAACAGTCACTTCAGCACAAAATATAGTGGTTTGGCTGTTTTATTTTTATCAGCAGTTTTAAACATGGGGTGTACTTCCCCTTTAAATCAAAGATAAAGCAAACAAAATCCTACTCCTTTTTAGGAGACTAAGTATACATGCAATATTTCCTTACTAACCAGTACTGGGCAGCTAAGCTGATCCCAGTTAACAAAACAAATCAAAATAAGCAGAATAGAACTATCGGCTAGATTACGAGTTGTGCGTTATGCGTGAAAAAGCCTCATAACGCTGCTTTTTCTCTACCGCTGGTATTACGAGTTTCCGTAATGCAACAAAAATAACCATCTCCGCTCAAATCCATAACGTAAACCCAGACCCAGTAGTTAATTATATACCGCTAACAAAAACATCCACGAATCACTTCAAAAACATTACACAAAGTACACTTACCCTCATACAAACACTACACAATATTTATTTGTACTATTTTAAATTTTCATGTGAAAATAGAACGGATCAAAGTTGCAAGATCTCGGGTGAAAAAAAAGGCACACAAATCCATTTTACATTGACTTACATAGACAGACGGGAACATACACTTATTTAGCTACATCTAACTACAAATATTATCACATACATACACAAAACAGATTTTTATTAGGAAACTAACACGATTTAGATACTTTTTCACACCAGAACATGACGTCACTCACTTTATGCTCAAAACAAGTGTTGGATTTTATTTCTCACCAAATTTTTATCCTCCATTGACTTCTATAGGGAAGACGTGCTCGTGCACGTGACAGGCAGATTTACCTAATGCATGCAAAATGCGTAGACTTGAAAACTCGTAATACCAGCGTTACAATTGTGGTAATAACTCATTCTTTCTTGCGTTAGTCCCGCTATGACAAATCGATCAAGAATTTACTATTTCCCTATGGAGTTATGGCTTTTACTTGTGTGAACATCACTCAAACATCAAATTCTTAAAGGAAATTACATTACATCAACTACAAATCACCATCACCAATACAAAATCAGTTTTAAAAATTACATCATATTTAAATGGACAGAAAATTATTTTTTACATTTCATTATTCACAAACAGTAGCCAATTGTAAACACGTCTCATTTACGTCTATTATAACATTTCATTTATTCAACTCATATGCTTGGATTGAAGGATGCACATACATGCCTTTTGGCATTGACTCATACATGTGCATCGATATTCTGGCCAAAAAACAAATATAAACAATGAATACATTTACATCATACAACTACATTGGAAGGTTGCTTAACATTGGATTCTCTCTCGGAATCACAAAAGATCAATTATGGATTTAGTGTCCCTTTAACATCACGATTCATTTATAATATACCACATTTATATTTTAATCAGCACACAATAACAATGTTGTAAAATACAACAACAGAACGAAGATTTGCTAACTAGACAGGCAGGTTGCTAATATGACGACGTCATTCTAAGCTTCCACCTACAGATTACAGCTTTTGGACTGTACTGCCCCTTTCAGAAGTTTCTCACTCAATACTACAATACTACATATACATAAATGAGAGTTTGGAAGTTCTTCATTATTATTACGATTACAATGGGACACGTAAAATATTGAGATCTCGCCAATCACTTACATATAGAATATTAGAGATGTCAGCCGTTACTTTATCATTTGGAAACAATATTGCAGCAACATTGATCGGTCAGATTCTATGCCATGTCTATGCACATTATACACAAGTATGAACTTTCATTCATGTTAGCGTGGATGTGTGCTTTTTACTATAACATTGCGTTTAATAAGTATTTATTATGCATATGAACAAACATTACGAAGGTGCCATGTATATGTTACATTTTACACTTTCACATTATGATTCATTGGGGAAAACAAAATTTCAGCAAACACCTAAAAAACCGCCCACTTTCAAAGCATTCACGCCGCTTACATACAATCAAGTGTACACAATCAGCAATAATTACGAACACGCTACCATTGGACATATTGCACTATAAATCCCCCAAACAACATGGCCAAAGCGTCCCTTGTGATCGACATTGTATTAAATCGCTTTTGTGTTTTTGCATACCTTGTTACTCCTTGTGTGTTTGCTCTGCTGTTTGGCTTTGTGCTGCTTAGCTTGGCAAATATGGATGATCTGCAGTTAGTTGCTGCTGGTGCTGTTGCACGAGTGGTGTTCAATAGAATCAGACGGGCTCGGCGTCTCCAAGAGAAACATAGGGCTCGTCTGGTTAGAGTTCCTCCTGTTCACAGGATGAGGTCCACCTTGGATAACATGAGCGACTTCGAGGTTTATGACAAGTATAGGCTCAATCGCGAACAGCTCATTAGCATTTACAATGTTCTTAAACCTCACATGGAGCCACGTAGACATATGCAGACTGCAGTCCCTGGCATCACCAAGATGCTAAGTTGCATACACGTCCTGGCCTCCGGAAGTTTTCAATCGGGAGAGGGTACATGCATGGGCTGTCTCAGGGTACCTTCTCTGTGGTTTTTGACAACTTTCTGGACACCATGGTACGAGTCAGTAAGCATTATATAGGATTCCCTCAAAATGATGGCGATTGGAGGTGCCTGAAGAGGGAATTCTATGCAATAGCTTGAATGTCCAATGTCTTGGGAGCAATAGATTGCACCCACATTGCCCTGCATGCTCCTGCAAATGACCTGCCCTTCCGAAATCGCAAACACTTCCATAGTCTAAATGTGCAGTTTGTTTGTGGCGCACGCATGTGGATTATGCAGGTGTGTGCGAATTTCGGCGGGGCTTGTCATGATGCCCGCATCCTCAGACAGTCGTCCCTGTGGCGGCAGTTTAAGGACAGACAGTTTCCCCATGGGTGGCTCGTTGGTGAGTACTTGTGCACAACATGGTTAATTAGTTAGACAATTGCCACTGTAATCTTCAAAAACAGTTGTGTTTTTGTAATGTGCAAAATGTGCAGCTATAGGATGCAATTTATCCATTTCTGTCTTAGCAAATGTCTTGTTTATGCGAAATACGCATATGTAGCATGTCCTAGCTTAAATGTGCAGCTCTAGGATGCTATTTAACCATGTCATTGTCTCTTTCAGCAAATGTCTAGTTAAAGCTCCAAACAGATATGTAGCATGTCCTAGCTTAAATGTGCAGATATAGGATGCGATTTAACCATTTCTTTCTCTTTTAGCAAATGTCTTGTTTCTGCGAAATATGCATATGTAGCATGTCCTGGCTTAAATGTGCAGATATAGGATGCGATTTGACCATTTAATTGTCTCTTTCAGCAAATGTCTAGTTTTAGCTCCAAACAGATATGTAGCATGTCCGAGCTTAAATTGGCAGATATAGGATGCAATGTAACCATTTCTTTAACTTTTAGCAAATGTCTCGTTTATGCGAAATACACATATGTAGCATGTCCTAGCTTAAATGTGCAGATATAGGATGCGATTTAACCATTTAATTGTCTCTTTCAGCAAATGTCTAGTTTTAGCTCCAAACAGATATGTAGCATGTCCGAGCTTAAATGGGCAGATATAGGATGCAATGTAACCATTTCTTTCTCTTTTAGCAAATGTCTTGTTTATGCGAAATACGCATATGTAGCATGTCCTACCTTAAATGTGCAGATATAGGATGCGATTTAACCATTTAATTGTCTCTTTCAGCAAATGTCTAGTTTTAGCTCCAAACAGATATGTAGCATGTCCGAGCTTAAATGGGCAGATATAGGGTGCAATGTAACCATTTCTTTCTCTTTTAACAAATGTCTTGTTTATGCGAAATACGCATATGTAGCATGTCCTAGCTTAAATGTGAAGTTATAGATGCGATTTAACCATTTAATTGTCTCTTTTAGCAAATGTCTAGTTTTAGTTCCAAACAGATATGTAGCATGCCCTAGCTTAAATGTGCAGCTATAGGATGCAATTTAACCATTTCTTTCTCTTTTAGCAAATGTCTTGTTTACGCGAAATACGCATATGTAGCATGTCCTACCTTAAATCTGCAGATCTAGGATGCCCTTTAACCTTTTAATTGTCTCTTTCAGCAAATGTCTAGTTTTAGCTCCAAACAGATATGTAGCATGTCCTAGCTTAAATGGGCAGATATAGAATGCGCTTTAACGATGTAATTGTCTTTCAGCAAATGTCTATTTTAGGTGATTTTCGTGTACACAAATGAATTGTATTTTAATATAATAATTTTAACGATATTTTTAATATTTGACATTTTTTTATGTTCATTATTTATAGGTGATTCGGGTTACATGAGCCGGCCTTGGCTCATTACGTCGTTGCGTAACCCCACAGACGAGGCCCAGGAGCGCTATAATCGGGCGCACAAGCGGACTAGAGCTGTAGTGGAGAGGATGTTTGGGCTCCTTAAAATGCGGTTACGATGCCTGGACAGGTCTGGAGGAGCCCTCCAATACAGCCCTAGTAAGGTGGCAAATATCGTTATAGCCTGCAGCGTCCTGCATAACATTGCTCAGCGGGCTGGGATGCTGCAGGCCGTCCAGGTACCCCAAGACCTCCTCCAAGATGAGGAGGACAACCCTGTTCTAAAGGGGCCATTCCGGGACGAGGGGCTCAATGTCAGAGCAAACATCATCAACCGCCAGTTCAGACGGTAAATACTAGAAGTTATATAGGAGCATTACAAATATGTGTGAATTTTAGGGAAATAAGAAGTAGAGAATTGTGCAAACATGTTAGGATTGTTCAAAAAATGATTTAAAAAAAATATCATTTTTAATATTATTATTATAATAGGTAATTTATACATCAGATGATTCTGGCATTGGCTCCTGTAATGACTTTGCCACCTGATTATCAAAGACAACATCAGATGGTAAGTATACATAATGTATGGACTGGGGGGGGGGGATTTTGCACAATGATACATCATATGGCATACAATTTAAAATTTTGTCTTTAGTTTACACATTACTTGATTTTTAGATAATCAGAAAGGGATACTCTAGCAATACTATGTGATTCAAAGTCATACATCAGTGGTTAGGTCTGCACAATGTATGACTCAGCTTCACACTTGATTGATAGAACATAACACAAAAGATACTACATACGCTTAGTAATCTAGTGATCTAAATAGTTTAGAAAATGGTTGGGTGGGAGGGGATGCAGAACCAAGCCACCCTTTTTAATGATTTAATTTACACTTTATGTTTGTAAGGCTCGTGGGATACTCCTCTATCAGAACGGACTCGGCCAGTAGTTTTGTTATCCTGACGTCGAGCCGGAAAGATAGGGAATATCCCAGAGCAGAGAATATTAGGAAAATGAGGAGAGCGGCACTCACCACAGACTGGACAGCACAAGGCAAATTATGCAGACAGAGTTTGGCAACAGAGAACCAGTCCAGCAGATTAGGGGTTAACCAGTTAGCGTAGTGAGACAGGCAGGGTTCAGGCAACAATGTATCAGTCCAGCAGATTAGGGGTTAACCAGTTAGCGAAGTGAGACAGGCAGGGTTCAGGCAACAAGGTATCAGTCCAGCAGATTAGGGGTTAACCAGATAGTGTAGTTAGATAGGCAGGGTTCAGACAGCAAGGTATCAGTCCAGCAGATTAGGGGCTAACCAGTAAACGATCTGTCACTCCCAGGAGCACAAGAAAGTAGCGCCTATACTTGGGCAGTGACACATCGTTCACTGCCCGCTTGCATACCTGTGAATGGCGCCAAGGGACTGGCCGGCATCAGGAGCATGCAGCGATGATGCCAGCGCCACACACCTCCTGAGCCGACACAGCCCTAGGCAACAAGCATGGAGAGGACGCCGCACCTCTAGCAACGGCCCGGCGTGACATAGTCCCCCCCTCAAGGGTTCCATCTGGGAACCAGAGCCGGCTTCAAAGGGTGAGCAGCATGGTACTTGGAGACCAGAGATGGAGCATGTACATTATGAGCAGAGACCCAGGAACGGTCTGCCACAGAGTAACCCTTCCAATGTATCAGATACTGCAGTTGTCTGCACCTGTATCTGGAGTCCAGAATCATAGCTACTTCATATTCGGGGTTACCACGGATCAAGAGCGGAGGAGGAGGAGTTTGAGGCTGGGAATATCTATTCTTGATGTAAGGTTTGAGTAGTGAGATGTGGAAGACTGGATGTATGCGTAGGGTTCTCGGCAAGGCTACTTTGTAGGCAACAGGAGACAGTCTTTTCAGGACCTTGTAAGGACCAATAAATCTAGGCCCCAATTTGTGACAGGGTTGATGTAGGCGGATATGTCGAGTGGACCCAAACATGTTCACCCACCGGAATGGCACGTACAGAAGTCCTATGATGGTTAGCAAACTTCTTACATCTAGAGACAGCTGAACGCAGCTGAGAGCAAATACATTGCCAATGAGCGGTGAGATCATGACGTGATGGTCTGCAGCAGGAACCCCAGTGGACTGAGTGGACCGAGCTTAAAGAGGGAAGATACAAGGTTTATAACCTGCTGCGGCTTGAAACGGAGAGCATCGCAGAGACGAGTGCCAATGAGTGTTTCTTGCCAGTTCAGCTAGAGGTAGCAAAGCAGACCAGTTGGTATGGCGAGTGTTGACAAAAGCTCTAAGGTAGGCTTCAAGATCCTGGTTTGCTCTTTCGGTTAGTCCATTGGTCTGAGGATGGTAGTAAACCTCCTGGTGCCATGGGGGCACCAGGAGGTTTACTAGACTGAGCATGTTGCAATCTTTGCAGAAGAGCGGTATTGAGTTGAGCGATCACACAGGAGGGGGGTATGATGTGTTCAATATGGGCTTCGGAGGAATCACTTGAGTGAGGGAACTGACGAGAAAGGGCGTCTGCCTTCTTGTTCTTGGTTCCAGGAAGGTAAGAAACCAAAAAGTGAAAACGGAAAAGAACAAGGGCAACCTGGCCTGACGAGGGTTGAGTCGATGAGCAGTTACTAGGTTGGTCAGATTCTTATGGTCGGTGAGGATCTGAATCGGATTGGCGCTGCCCTCCAACCAGTGACGCCACTCGGTTAAGGCCATTTTTTTTTTTTTTTAATAAATGTTTTTATTGAGATTCATCAAAAGGCAAACAAACATAAACATGTCGAAAGAGTTACATACAAATGGTTTCCACATATTCAACTATCAGAGTCAATGCCAAGACAGCTTTGTACCTTCACAAAACCAGCAGGACCACTTTTGGGCCCCTTCTACAATCTTAAACATAATCTAGGAAGGTAACTTCTGAAACTAGGGAGACCACTCATGGGTCTCTATGAAAGAATCTCCATTTTCTATTTTTATAGGGTTTAGATCAATTGAGAAAACTGAAAAACTTATATAAGACCCTTGAATTGAGCTATATTGATGTAATAATATATTAATAATGGTAATAGTAATAGCAATATTAGTAAGGGAACCATTCTTAAGAACATTTAAGGAATGAGCTGTTGGGAGGAGTAGGTGCAGTAGGGCCTCATTACAAAAAAAACAGAGATACAGGGAATATAATCCAATACCTCTGTCAAAGGTCAGTGTATAAGCAAATTTCAACTTAGAGGCATTAGTGTAGATGATTTCTAATATGAACCCCTATTATCATAGCTAAATGAGAAAGTATGAGGTTCCAATAAAATAAACACCCCTATCAGTAAAGCCATAGTTACTGATGTTTTATATGAGTGACATAAATTTCGAATTTCAAACCCTGTGCAACCAATAAATACAAATGATACTCTGGGGCTAAGTGAGAGAGTTAAACAAAACATATCAAACAGTCATATTTCCATAACAACATCAGCTTGTAGATATCAGGTTTTTGCTGTGCACCCAGAACTCTGCTTCTCATAAAAAACCTATTCATATAACAGGGCAGGCAGAGGTCTAATAAAGGAAAGGCAGTATACCTTAAGTATGTATAACTGCTAGACACATCAGGTCCAAAATTATTTAAAAAGTTAATGTGTACCCTTAAGAACTCAGGGAATAGGATGGCCAAAATGAAGAGCATGCATGTGACAAAGAATACATAACTTTCAAGTGGCTATACCACTGTGGGGGAAGGGATATAAATGCATCGCCTGCCATGCAATGAAACGCTACAGTATTCAATAACAGGTGTGAGTTAAACAGTGGTGATTGTGTTTGTATGGTGCACATAATATAAATAATAATGAAGACACCCATTGCATCTGGCCTAAAAATGCATTCTAAGGGAAGTTAACAGGTAGATCATAGGGCAAAGTCCACCTGGGGCTACATGGGAGCAGTTCAGTAACGTCCTTTAAATGACAAGTAAATAAGTTCAGGGAAAAAGTTACTAGCCACCGGGTAGGAGCTTAATGTCCTGAGTGCCCCATGAGCTGTCTTCTGCTAGCCTATGCCAGCGCGAGTGGGAAGTGCGACATCTCGGGTGACCTGGGACCCAAACACATACCTTGAAGCCATCGCCAAGCCCCCAGACCGCCAGGCCAAGTGGTTCCCTGCGATCTCAGCCCCGAGTTGGGACAACGATCGAAAATGACTTGTGGCGGTCATGGTATCAAGGTGGGCAGAGTAAGTGCAAGTAAGCCTGGGCATGATGGCCACCTCAGTAGCTGGAGTCAGAGATCCCATGAGCAAGATCGCCTTAATTTGAGCAGGGAAGATACTTGGTATGATCATCGGCGCGGGCAGAGGGATCAGAGTGACTAGAGCAGAGTTTACACCCGTGGTCCCTGTAGGTGTAAGGCCACAGAGCTCTCGGAGCAGCACCGAGACATGTCTGCCTGTATCTCCAGTGCCTATGTGGATACTCAGAGATGGTGACCCAGCTGCAATTTCCTCCTTCCACACTTCCAAGCCCACATCAGTTGATTCCGGCTGAGAGTTGTAAGGTGTGGGAAGTGAACACTGGTGCTTCTTATCAGTCTCTCTAATGTGCTCCGGAGAATCCAGCTTAGGTAGGGTAGGTGTCTGAGCGGAGCAGCCGCCATTAGAGCTCAGTGCTGCTGACAGTGATTCCTCAAATGCCACCAGGTAGTCAGCTAGTAGGGATCGCAGCTCCTCAAGAAAGCCCTCATTGGTATATGGTTCCATATTAGAAGCGTTAGGTGCTTATGTATTGAACAGCCCACAATGGGGGCTGCGCGACAGCGGTTACCCGTACGGGAGCCACTGGGGGGGTTCTGAAAAGGCCTCAGCCTCGAAATAGCTCCGGTAACCGAAAGTGCTGCACGATCCTAAGGAAGGAGGCATCAAATGAAAGACGAACTTTTTATAGTCTTGATTCTGACAATTTGAAGCCCAAATAATAGCGATTTCTTGCTATATTCTGTAATCTTAGTAGGAAGGTGTGAGCAGCTAGCAGTTTTGCATCCATAGATGGCCGCCGCCCGGAAGTTCCCCCCCGGTTAAGGCCATTTTAATGGCTAAGAGTTCACGATTACCCACATCATAGTTCCTCTCAGCAGGAGTGAATCATTTAGAAAAAAAGGCTACAGGGTGCGATTTGGAAGTGAGAGGGTCTCTTTGGGTAAGAACTGCTCCAGCCCCCTCCTCGGAGGCATCAACCTCTAAAGTGAACTGTAGGTCAGGATCAGGATGGCGGAGCACAGGAGCAGAACAGAAAGCCCTTTTCATACAAGAGAAGGCATTTATGGCCTCAGGAGGCCAAAGTTTACAGTCCTTATTCCGTCTAGACAATTCAGTGAGAGGAGCGACTGTTTGAGAAAAGTTCTTGCGGTAATAATTGGAGAACCCCAAGAACCTCTGTAATCCTTTAATGAGGTAGGTTGAGGCCATTCTAGTACAGCAGTGAGTTTAGCAGGATCCATGGCAAAACCCTCCTTCGAGATGACATATCCAAGGAATTGGATCCGGACTTGATCAAACTCACATTTTTCTAGCTTGGCTACCAAAGAGTTATCCCTGAGACAAAGAAGTACCTGTCTCACATGCCTGTGATGCTCCTCTAAAGTGGATGAGAAAACAAGGATATCATCCAGGTAGACGATGACAGTGCGGTTGAGGAGGTCACGAAAGATGTCGAGACTGCAGGGGCATTACACAGCCCAAAGGGCATTACAAGGTATTTGTAATTCCCCAATCTTGTGTTGAAGGCTGTCTTCCATGCGTGGCCTGGAGAGATGCAAATTAAATTGTATGCCCCACGTAACTCCAATTTAGTAAAGAAGCGGGCATCCTGGAGCGAGTCATACAATTTAGTGATCAGTGGTATGGGATAGCGATTCTTGATGGTTATGTTATTCAAGGCCCTGTAGTCTATGCAGGGTCTGAGTCCACCATCCTTCTTACCAACAATAAAGAAGCCAGCCCCAGCAGGAGAGGAAGAAGGGTAAATTAAACCTAAAGCTAGGTTCTCTTGGATGTATTCCTCCATGGATTTGGTTTCAGCCTTGGAGAGTGGATATGTCCTGCCTTTAGGAAGTGGGGCTCCGGGAAGGAGGTCGATCTTGCAGTCATAGGGACAGTGGGGTGGCAGCACATCGGCTGCCTTTTTCTCTAAGACATCAACAAAGTCTGTATATACCGAAGGAAGGATGGAGGGAGCCTGGATGCTGGCTATGGGAATGCGGAGCAGAGGAGTGACTTTAGCAAGGCAGGAGTGGAAACAGGAGGCACCCCAAGAGGCCAATTGTCCCTCAGCCCAGTCGAACTGTGGATTGTGTAAGCGAAGCCAAGGAAGGCCAAGGATGACAGGCTGAGCAGGGGAATGAATGACCTCGAACTGGAGCTGTTCAGTATGAAGAACACCAATGGTCAGGGTCAGGGGCACTGACTCAAAATGGATCAAGCCTGAGCCAAGGGGGGAGCCATCCAGGGTAGTTATCTTGAGACAATGTCTTTTCTGTAGAAGGGGTAGACCAGCTTCAATCATAAAATGGTGATCCAGGAAGTTGCCAGCTGCCCCTGAATCAATGAAGGCCTGAGTGTGGACAGTATTCTGAAGGAAGGTAAGGGTAACATGTACTAGGATCCAAGAGGACAGAGGGGATTTGGTAGAGATCATGCTTAGAGGTACCCCTGTGTTATCCTCTAAGCATTGGCTTTTCCTGGCCAAATGTCACAGTCTTTTAGTTGGTGGGAGTCAGAGCCACAATAAAAGCATAGTTTCAATCTCCTTCTTCTCTGTCTCTCAGACTCTGAGGGTTTGAAGGAGGAGAGGTCCATGGGTTCCTCCACTGAGGTAACTGGAGCTGCCGAAGGGGTGGAGGATATCACCTGAACCGGACGAACAGAGGGACGGGAAGGGAGGACCCTCCTTGTTCAGTTTCTCTCTGCTTGTCTCTCCTGAAAGCGAGAGTCCGGGCTGATACAAAGCGCTATAAAGTCATCCAAAGAAGAAGGAATATCCCGATAGGTGAGTTCATCCTTAATGCGTTCCTGCAGACCCCTCCTAAAGGCTGCCTTGAGTGCACTGTCATCCCAAGTGGTTTCAAGTGCCAAGGTGCGAAACTCAATGGCAAACTGAGCCACGGTTCTGTTGCCCTGGCGAAGATCCAGGAGGGAATACTCCGCAGCAGAGGTACGGCCTGAAGTCCCAAACACAGCAGAAAAAGCAGAAATGAAATCATCAGCATCATGCAGGAGTGGAGCATCCTGTTCCAGAAGAGGAGAGACCCAGGTCAGGGCCTTGTCTTTCAGCAAGGAAATGATAAAGGTGACCCTTGATTGGGGAGACTGAAAGGTGTTAGGATCATTACGGAAGTGCAGCCTGCATTGGTTAAGGAAACCCCTGCAATCCGTAGTACCTTCATACTTGTCAGGCAAAGGTATTCGGGGTATGCTTCCAGAAGTAGAGGGAGGAGCCACAGTACTGGGAGCAGGGACTGGCGGTGTAACAACAGGAGCAGAACTCCACGAAGTTACTAGTAAGGAGAGTTAAGTGGTGATAGCCTCTAGCTTGGAATCCATATTCTGCAATTGTGTAGTATGGGTTCCCAACATCTGTCCTTGGAGATAAACAGCTTGTGCCACCTCATCTGGTTTCATGGCCCAAGTATAATGTAAGGCTCGTGGGATACTCCTCTATCAAACCGGACTCGGCCAATAGTCTTGTTATCCCGGCATCGAGCCGGAAAGATAGGGAATATCCCAGAGCAGAGAATATTAGGAAAATGAGGAAAATGAGCGGCACTCACCACAGACTGGACAGCACAAGGCAAATTATGCAGACAGAGTATGGCAACAGAGAACCAGTCCAGCAGATTAGGGGTTAACCAGTAAGCGTAGTGAGACAGGCAGGGTTCAGGCAACAAGGTATCAGTCCAGCAGATTAGAGGTTAACCAGTTAGCGTAGTGAGACAGGCAGGGTTCAGGCAACAAGGTATCAGTCCAGCAGATTAGGAGTTAACCAGTTAGCGTAGTGAGACAGGCAGGGTTCAGGCAACAAGGTATCAGTCCAGCAGATTAGGGGTTAACTAGTAAACGATCTGTCACTCCCAGGAGCACAAGAAAGTAGCACCTATACTATATATATGAATGGCGCCAAGGGTCCGGCCAGCATCAGGAGCGTGCGGCGATGACGTCAGTGCCGCACGCCTCCTGATCGGACACAGCCCTAGGCAACAAGCATGGAGAGGATGCCACGCCCCTAGCAACGGTGCGGCGTGACAATCTTCCATTAGGGAGATGACTTCATCTACAGACTGAAAGTGAAGAATTCAAGACTGAAAGTGAAAACTCCCATACTGAAAGTGAAGAATACCAATGTGATCATGTCTGTGGCATTGTCTTTCAATTGTGATGACTTTGAAAAACATACAAAGACACTTTCACATGGTAAGTGGCGACAATTCTCTGGAACAAGACTGGGGATGTAGGATGTATCCTGTGAGACACTTATGGTTCATAATTTTTTTCTTTTAATTTTTAGATGGTATTTCCCAATCCTCTATTTTGAAAATGATGAATAGGATACCTAATGAAGATAAACTGATATTTTGAAGAGAATTTCCTTTCAAAGACCATATATCCAGGTTAGTTTGCACAATGCATGCTATTTAATAATCATAGGAGGAAGAATGTTTAAAGAATTAGGAATATATACATGTCCTTTAGTAGAATATGTTTATTTTAGATACATTACCCCTACTTTGTGCTAGAGAGGACTCAGATTCTGACCAATCAGACAAAGGGATACATTTTATAGTTGACATTTAGGTATATTATTAGAAGGGGCATGAAATATTACATTCAATTATGTTCCTCATACAATCAAATTAAAAAATATTATCAAAATTTTATATGCATTATTTTGTCTAATTTTGAATGCTAATGTGTAATTCAACTATTGATTAGACAATATAATGGGATTAATTTCAAATTATGGATAGATATAGATTTCAAGTCTGAATCTGTTTTTAATATCAAGACAAAAAATACATGTTAGAGCATAGACACAAGATTATTTTACAATTATTAGATTTAATGAATATTTTAAGACATGTGTTCATTAAATAACCTAAATGACTAATGTTTTTAATATTTCTTTTCTTTCTTTTTTCAGAGTTTCATTTGTGATGAATTCCCAAATTTTATTTTTGTTTTAAATACATTTATTTTCATACTATATATTCTATTTTTTTAATACATATTATTTGAGACATATCTCTATCACAGTAAGATAAGAAGAAATATATTCATCTAATATTCTGAAATGTAAACAAAATATTAGTCCCATGACTGTTAAAGTCATCTATTTTACAAGCACATGCCTGATATCAAATATACTAATTTAGTTTAATGTATTGAATGAAAAATATCAACACAGCTTATTCAGATAATGTTAAAATCAAGTATCTTGCAAAATTTAAGTTGGAGTTAAATACATCCATCTATGCTTTTATTGTGTGATTTATAGATGTTAAAATCATAAAATGTTTATGACGAGGATATGTAGTATAAATTATACATAACAACTTTGTTCATTTCACTTTTAAGAAATTAAAGTGTTTAACTTACATTAAAGTGACAGCGTAGTTTAATGTTAGATTTACATTCTAATCTCTATAATCTTTCTTAGGTATCCAAAAACATATAGGTTATTCTGTTTTAATTATTTTTAAGGTAATATGTTACCTTAAAAAACATTTAAATGTACTTCTATTATCTAATTAGATTCATTCTTTAGATATCCTTTGTTAAAGAAATAGCAATGCACATGAGTTAGACAATGACACAAGGCAACTATGTGCAGCCACCAATCAGCAGCAACAGAGCCTATCTAGATATGCTTTTCAGGAAAGAATATCAAGAAATGAAAGCTAATGAGATAATATAAATAAATTAGACGTTTTTTTAACAGTGTATTATCCATCTAAATCATGAAAGAACATATAGTTTACTGTCCCTTTAAGGTAAAGCTGTATAAATACAGCCATTGTAAGATATTTCATTCACAGTGGGGCATACAATACATAAGGTAATACAAATATGCTTTATTCTCATGTTATCCTAAGTTTGAGAAATGGAGATGCATAGGTTTATGATCAGCAAAGCATTACTAGGAAATATCTACTTATTTGTGGGTGGGCAACAATACATATTTACAATGTTTAGACAGATGTATTTAGATAAATTTAAAGATTGCATATTAGCTCATTAAAGGAACGGTAATTCAAAAGTGTTTCTTTCACAATTCCTAAATAAAATATATTTTTAAACATTAAAATGTACTTATATTATCTAATTTCCTTCATTATTTTTATATACTTTCCTTTGCAACCATATCTAGATATGCTCAGTAGCTGAAGATTGGTGGATGCACAGAGATGCCTTGTGTGATTGGCTCAACCATGTGCATTGCTATTTCTTCTGTAAAGAATATCTAAATAATAATCTAAGTAGATTTAGTTACATTTTAATTTTTAAAAATGTATTCTCTCTCCGGATCATGAAAGAAAATATTTGGGTGTAATGTCCCTTTAAAAATAAAAACGCGGGGCGGAGCTAGCCATCAAGCTGAGCAGAGGCAAAACACCAGTGCTCCGTGTAAATTTTATTATTTTTCACATCCCTGCATATAATTTGGGGATAAATCTCCCCCAACACTAGTGAGATAGTGCCCAACTGTCGTCTGCTACTTCAGATGTCACTTTGAGCATTCTGGGATGAGTATTTCAGAACCAGGAAGAAGCGAACCGGCACATAATCAGGAAAGGACGGGGCTTCGGCCTACAGCGGATCCCACGAACACAAGAAACCGACCAGTAAGGCTTCTAAGAGGGGCGATCCATGACAAATAAGCTTGACTCCCAATAACCACCTGGCCACAGGCCCGCTACATAACCAACTGAGCTCCGGAGGATTGGGGAGCAGCAATTACAAGCGGCGGCCAGCACCACACAACGAAATTACCCGGAGATCGCTCTCAGTAACACCGGGCTTCCAAAGCAAGTAGCCCCACAGAGGTAAAGTCGGCAGACTGGGAGGGCGATCACAGCCCTAGCTACTTACCGACATTTCTACAGGTGCAGCCTAGATCCCAAACAGCATCAGCAGAATCAGTGGTGCGAACGGCCACCATTTTCATCAGGCCCACACCGGCAGCAGAGGACACTTGTCAACCCACATCAGCAGTTTTTCAGAGGTTGGTGAGTACTGCTGACCCTCTGGGTGTTATTTTGTCCATCACTGTCCCTGGGGCATACTGGAGGGGAGGCAGAACACTACCCATCATTGCTACACTGATTAGCAGCGAGGTCATATTCCCCTACATAGTAAAACGCTGCACAAGAAAAGCCTGCTGCACTTGACACTGATGCCAATTTAAGTCAGTACACCCACTATAGAACTGAACTGTAATACCCACGCTATCAAGGACTGTACAGTGCACACAGGGCAGGGGCAATTGACCTTAGAGACTTCCCTTCTAATCATCAGAGACTGAGATGTTTTGGCCTAAGGTAGAGGCCCTGCACATATAACTCTTTTACAGTCAACAGCAAGGTAAAATCTCCCTATACTGTGCGCGGGGATAGTGAGCACCCACTTCTAAACACCTGTTAGACTCTGGCACAGAGGGCCCTTACTGCTGCGTTCTTTCTACCAGGGAATTGTTGCAAAGCTTTCTATCCCCACATTTGCCTTAAAGAAGAGCTTAACTGCTTACATGCACTGACAAATAAAGGGCAGATATCCCTGCAAGTTTCTTCACCAGGCGAGGGAAAAACCTTTTGTTTGATTATTCACTGGGACTCATTCTTCCAATATATTAAAAGCTGCTACACCAAATACATCAATAGATTGGGAAATAGCCTCTCACAGCTACCATATCTGTTCTCCCTCTCCTATAATAACGATATAACTCCTGGTGACATAACCACGGCTTGGCCCTGCAATACAGTTTAATACTACTTGGACTGAAGAAGCCCTCAGAGCCTTCTCCCCTTCCTTTTCCTGTCACCCCTTAAGGGAGGCAGGTCATATCCCCTATACCCTTTCCCGTGATCGTCCTGTGAGGACAACTGCCCTGGGGAGACGGTCACTTTCAGAAAACTAGGCCCTCTGTGAAATGTGAGCAACCACTCAAATTACACTGGGGATGAAGATACTCCAGCTAACATATCACTACAACACATCATGATTATTTTTGCTATGAATCTGAAGTAATAACCTGCCTATCTGCATATTTTCATGTATTGTCTGCCTCCATATCTTCATTAAAGACACTTCTGGGTTCCACTAAACATCATCAGTGTCTCTACAAAACAACTCTTGCAAACTAGCTGATTATTTGTCTTATCTGCACTCATTTATCTCCAAGATGGCGTCTAAGAGATCCACTAAAGGTGAGAAAACAATGAAATCATCAACTGTGTCAACATTCTTTAAACCCTCCCAGACAAACAAACAACTGCTGTACACAGAAATGGAAGAAGAATCTGACACCGAAACCCATCAAACGTCACAAGATGCTAGCCCACTAACAAAGGCTGACCTCAAAAATCTAGTGTCCAAAAAAGACATTGCTGACAACTTTGAAAAATTGTGGGAGAAAATTGATTCCATTCACTCATCAGTGACCAATAGCCTATCTGAAATCAAATCTGATCTTTGTGAAATGGGCAATAGAATGGAGACATTAGAAGACCAAAAGGATGCTATGGTGGAACAAATGGATGAAATGGCACAAACCATGTCTACACAACAACAAACATTTGAGGAACTCCAAGATAAAATAGAAGATTTGGAGAATAGGAGCAGGAGGAATAATATTTGCCTCAAAGGAGTTCCAGAGGAAGTGATCCCCACGGATATACCAGCATACCTCACCCAGCTCTTCACTCATATCACAAACTCTCCAACTGATTATGTCTATCATATAGAGAGAGCTCACAGAGCACTGAAGCCTAGGCCTAAACCAGGTCTACCCCCAAGAGACATTATAGTCAAACTTAAATTTTTCCCTGATAAAGACAAAATCCTACAAGCGGCAAGAAAACACCCAACTTTCAAATACCAAGGCAACATTATCCAGTTCTTTCAAGATCTCAGTATGCGAACGCTACAGAGAAGAGGAACCTTGCGCCCCCTTACCACCTTACTCAGAAAACACCAAATACAGTACAGATGGGGGTTCCCGTTTGCTTTATACATCATAAAAGACTCTAAGACGATTACACTTAAAGATCCTGAAGATATCCCAGAGATCTGTAAGATCTTAGCTCTGGAGACTCCTACTATTCCAATACCAAACCAAACAAACCCAACAAAAGACAAAGACTCAGGCAGGCAATCAGACCTATTTAAATGGTAGAAGATCAACCACAAGAAACAAAAGACCAAAGAAATAGGAGGGAAGACTTCCTAGGAGATTCGACCTGTAATTACTCATAATAATCGTTCTTCAAAGAAGAACATTTGAAAGGACTAAAGACTGAATTGAATCTGGTCTGCATTAAGAATACATGAGGATACAATCCTTTATGTTCTGACCTTCTATGGGTATTGCAGAAGTGTACTCCTACCTTTAAGGTTCCTCTCCAGGTTCTAATTTAAAAGGTTACATAGTGTGGTGAAGATAAAACTTCCCCCCAGTGTAATAGACTCTCATTTATTTATTTTTATGATATTTCATTGTTCACTTACAGAGGGTCCTAATGTTGAGGACTCTAAGCTGTTATTTATTAAGTGTTTATTATTAATGTTTTCTCTTTTTGACTCCTCCCCCCTCCCCTGTGACGACACAACAAAGACCACTACAGACAAAGCAGAAACCAATTCATGCAATCCTGATCTCCTGACCACAACTCAGCAAGGTATCCAATCCAGGGAAGTAAAGGTAAAACATTTCCTTTTACAACACCCACAGACACAGCACTATGAACCCTAAAATAAAGATATTATCCCACAATGTGAGGGGATTGAACACTAACGTTAAAAGAAGAATAGCAATGACACAATACAAGTCCCTGCAAGCTAATATACTGTTCCTCCAGGAAACACACCTACTTAAAGATAACATTCCAAAATATTGGGCAAAACATTTTGACACTCACTATCATTCCACAGCAAAATCCAAAAAAAGTGGCACATCCATTTTGATACATTCATCTCTCAATTTTACCCCAGAAGCCATAATAACGGATACTGATGGGAGATACCTAATTGTCAGAGGTAGGATACTAGACTCAGAAATTACACTATGTAATATATACGCACCAAATGAGAATCAGCATAAATTTTTTCATCATATATCACATTTACTCACGCAATGGTCACATACTTAAATATTCTTGGCAGGGGACTTTAACGTCACTATGCTACCTATTAACCCCACAGCCACCAAACCTCTGACCAATAAACAGACCAGACACAATCGTATAGTCAAGTCAATCCGTGATACCCTACTTCCTCATTCCCTGATGGAGACATGGAGTACCATGTATGGTCAAACAGATGACACAACATTCTACTCGGCAGCACACAAAACTTATGTCAGACTTGATTATATATATGTTAGTCAGATCTTACAACCTCTACTGAACAGCTCACAAATACACACCTGTGTGTGGTCTGACCACTCCATAATCACCCTACAGATTAACGGCATTAAGGATCCAGACAGAAACAGAAGTTGGACTTTTGATCCATCTTATGTTAAAAACCCCCAAACACACGACAGCATATTGCAACAATTAACCGAATACTGGCACATAAACACAGACACCACAACTAACCCAGGGATTACATGGGCAGCTCACAAGGCAGTCCTCAGAGGGATACTAATTAAAGAAAAAGCAAGACAGGTTCAAAAATATAGACAACAACTTCAACAGCTCCACACAGAGATTGAGGAGTTAGAAAGGCGACATAAATAAAGCTAACTTAAAATTACTCCAAACTAAAAGATCCGCTTTAGCCTCATTACTTCATACACAAGCTACTAGAGCCATTCATAAAATCCAGGCACAATACTTTATATTTGCGAACAAACCCGATAAATACATGGCACACAAAATTAGAGAAAGATGTAAGGACTCTGCGATCCCGCTAATTGAGACGCATAACAACACCACGACCTCACACCCACAAGAAATTGTAGACACTTTCGCAAGGTACTATGGAGAACTGTATAATGGGGAAAAAGTTACACGTAATCAAGAAACAGAGACAAAGTCTTCAAAATTCTTCTCCCAAACTCAATTACCAAATATAACTTTAGAACAGAGGGAAGCAATCAATGCCCCAATCTCCACAATAGAAATACTAGGAGCCATCAAAGACCTTAAAACGGGAAAAGCAGCAGGGCCAGATGGCTTCCCAGCTGAATATTACAAATTATTTAAAAATTCACTAACCCCACACAAAAATTCTGTAATCACATTATGGAAGGAGGAGATACCCCCCCCAGATCTACTAGCTGCCAAGATAGTTGTGATACCCAAGCCGGATAGAGACCACCAAAAATGCCAGAACTACCGCCCAATATCTCTTATAAATCAGGATCTTAAGATATTTACGAAAGTAATCGCAAACCGACTTAAGCACATCATCCCCCACTTGGTTCATCCAGACCAGGTGGGATTTATTAAGGACAGGGAAGCCCCAGACAACATCCGAAAAGTTACCAACTTAATACAATTCTTAGCAGAGACGCGAACGCCTTCTCTGCTCCTATCTTTGGATGCGGAGAAGGCGTTTGATAGAATAGATTGGGACTATATGTTCTTAACACTACACCATATGGGTTTCGAGGGAGGATTCATAAAAGCTTTAAAAGTAATATACTCGCGCCCAGAAGCCCAGGTTTCCTCAACAGGATATAAGTCGAAATCCTTTCCAATACGGAACGGTACCAGACAAGGGTGCCCCCTGTCCCCATTGCTTTTTGCACTCTGTATAGAGCCATTAGCAGTTACGATCCGCTGACATCCAGACATATCAGGAGTTAAAATAAATGCATCAGAATACAAACTATCTCTATTTGCTGATGATATCTTACTGACCTTGATGAACCCATTAATATCTCTGCCGAACCTCTATCAGACAATAAAGAGATTTTCAACCATCTCGGGATTTAAAATCAATCCAGACAAATGTGAAGCCCTGCCCATTGCGATACACCAACAGACTAAAACATTATTAGAAACACAATTTAATTTTAAATGGATGAATCACACACTAAAATACTTGGGAATTCAGATCCCAACTTGCTCCACTCAGCTATATAAAGTAAACTACATCCCATTATTTAAGCAAATAAGACGAGACATGACAAAATTGAAGAGCTTTAACTTCTCATGGCTAGGTAGAATAGCGGCGGTAAAAATGAATGCCATGCCACGAATACTATACTTATTCAGAACCCTTCCTATAAAAATAATAAAACCAGATTTAGAAACAATGCAAAAAGAAATCTCAGCATTCATTAGGGGAGATAAAATGAACAGGATAGCAAAATCTATCTTAACTAGACACAAGTCACTCAAAGGCATTGGAGCACCAAATTTAATAGACTACTACAATGCAGCCAGACTAGCTCAAGACTCACTACTCCTGAAAAGGTCAAGGGGAATTATATGGCCCAAGGTGGAAGCGAACATAGGGGGTTGGGATGAGGCAGATTTAATTATTTGGGACCCAGGGAGGGCGCAGAAAGACGGAAAGACATCTACACCTTACACCACAAACCTCACTGTAAAGACCTGGAAAACAGCGAAAATGAAATATAAACTGTTACAGCAGTATTCCCTATCAATACCACTTAGATACATAATGCCAGAAGACCTCTGGACTCAACTTAAAAAATGGGAAAACAAAGGTTTATACAGAGTGGCAGACTACTTAACAGGACGAAACATACTGACGTTTAACCAACTGCAGACAAAGATTGACCCGCTGAAGCTACATTGGTACATATACCTACAGATACACTCTGTCCTACAAACATATTTAAATCACCCTAGGGAAGAGACCACCACACCTATAGAAATCTTCTGTAAAACAGAAGAGCGCAACAAACACACCATATCTCTACTATATGTGTCTATACAGGCCAACCACAACACCTCCAAGACCTTGACTATGCTGGCCTGGGAACAAGAACTACTTATTTGTAAAGAAAAAAAGGACTGGGAATCAATGTTTCAAAACGCAGAGAAAGGATTGATTAGTGTAGATCTTAAGGAAAATGTTACCAAAACTATTCATCGGTGGTACTTAACCCCAACACGAACGGCCCACATGCACCCTCAAGGCAGTAGATTATGCTACAGGGGCTGTGGAGACATAGGGACTTACAGACACATGTGGTGGGACTGCAGGGAAGTGAGGGGGACATGGAACAGACTATCCACTTTCCTCAGTCAGATGCTAGAAGAAAACATCAATCTCACGATCCAACAGGCTTTATTACATGAACATTTCAGTAAATATCATAAACATATCAATACATTTATTAAGATCTTATGCACAATCATGAGGATATGCATAGCTAAATATTGGAAAACTGGAGCTCCAACTTGGACAGAGATATACAATAAAATTCAACATACATACACCATGTACGAAGCAGCGTCAAGTACACTAGATAACAGGGAAACAATCCAAGCAGTTTGGTACTATTGGATAAGTAATGGTTCCTCAACCCTGCGAGATAACTGGAGATCAGAGATCTAAGTGGCCATCAGACTATAGCCATACCGAACACATTGATATACATATATTATGGACTGAGACACAAGACAACGTCACTTACCCCTACTCCCCCTATCCCTACAACCCCCTTTTCAATTGTTAATTCTTAAGGTTTTAATTCCAAGTTACCCAACCCTATGTTTAACAGATTATCTACTCCAAGATACGGGAAACTGCTGAATACATAGGATTACTCTAAGTTAAAAAAGATTCAGCCAGAAATATTTATGTAGGGTAATACAGATATAAGAAGCAAGCTGTACCAGTGACTTGAAAGATGTAGTTCAAGGAAGAAAGCTAGACATAGTCTATATACTAATAATTTTTTGTTAGATTGATAACAGAACTTGATAACCTAAAGTTAGATCTATGATAGAACTACTCAGTGGTGAAAAACGGCGTAAGGATGAGATAGTTATGTGACCAATCAATAACACAGTATGTTTATGATTTATAACTTGTATGGCACTATACACATGTAACACAGTATTTCCAAAATCAGAGAACAACAGAAGAAAGGATAATTAATGTTATGTTATTTTATTTATGTACTCTTGTTCTTCGAAAAATATAAAACAATAAAAATTATTTAAACATAAAAATAAAGACGCCGTTGCCCAATAACATATGTGAGCAGTTCAGACAAAATCAAGCTCAAGGTTTATTTACTAATAATGAACAAACATGTATTTTATAAACAGATTATCCAAGTTCCGTAAATTATAAATACAAATTACGCATTTCAGAAATATAGCATGGGAAACGTATCTTGCAACACGAGATTTGCATCTTTAAAAATTCTATTTTAATGCCACGCACTAGCACACAATTGATGTGCATTATAAATACATTTAATAGAACAATGTCAATACGTCACAATATTTCTTTAATAAAAAATAAATGCATATGTTTACTATTTTCAAATAAAATGTATTTATATTAAATAACCTGATCGATATTAAACATTGAAATGTGTAAAACATTTACTAATGTGATTATATTTACTAAAAATCAAATAGAGATCAAATGTAAACTTAATATATTAATATTTAACGGATCAAGTATATTAAATCTGCGTCACAAATATCTGAATAACAGTCCCATGATTTACAAATAAGTCTACATGAAAAATGTAGTAACAGCACCCCCAGGCGGTATGTGTATGGAAGTTACAAAGATATGAAACATTAAGGAACTGCCAATCAGAGTTCATCACACAAACATAACTTGAGTTAGTATGGTCTCACAGACATGATAACAAAACTTCAAAATGTTATCCAATCAGATGTACAGATACCATGTCCCATGGTGCATATCATGTTTACTTCACCATATAAAAGTCCATTACATGTTGCCATTTTTGTCAGTTATCTAATGCCTGCAGGCAGTATTATATATATATTATATATTATTATTATATATTCTAAGGACTAGCAGGCATGACGTCTCCTAGGTTCTCACGGTTGGAGAGTACAGCACTCGTCAACGCCGTCGAGAACTTCTATCCGCAGCTGTTTGGGAACAAGAAGAAGTCTACGAAGCAGAATATTAGGAAGGCCCTCTGGTCATCTATCACCAATGATGTTAATTCGGTGTGTGGCATCCAGAGGACCACGGATCAAATCATGCGGAGGTTCGGGGATATGAGGTTGCGGCTAAGCAATAAAGTCACCCTTATAAAGGAGTGGGTAAAAGCCCATCAGAGGGATGGAAAGCAGGATCCACCCCCACAGAAACTGTACCTGCAACCTTATGAGGTGACTTTATGCGCACTCCTCAATCTCCTGGTCCCCCGCAGATTTAGATCCACTCGCTCCTCAACTTCTTCTTCCCTGCCAGCTGCTGGATCAGAAAGTCCAGACCCGGAGGCCAATGCAGCTGCTTCTCCAACTGATGACCTGGGAGAAGAAAGTCTAGAGGCTGAACCAGGTAAATATCAGACTTCATATAATATATTAATATTTGAGTATATATTTAAGCAATGTGTATATAGTCATATATTCAACCTATATAGATCTCACAACACACGCTACATATGTTTAGATATCTGAATTTAGAATCGTCACACATGAAACAGGAATGATGTTTCTTGCGCTCTCCAGAATATGCGTCACAGAGCTAAAATGAAATTGTGCATCAATGAAATCCCTATCATCCGCCATTTCATACATTGACTATCAAATCATACTACAGTTATAAATATTAATTGGTATCATTCAATATTAACAAATATACAATTGGAATCTCATAATACACCCAATTGGAAATATATTTGAAGTCTTTAGAAATGATACTCATCACACTACTATATCCAAATCAATTCTGAATCACAGATGCGCAATTCCGCTTTGAATCATTGAGCAATGATCACGAAAGATAGAATTGCGCACACACGTGAACATGTGTTTGCTGTAACAGTGGCATAACTTTAGACATGTTGGTCAAATCACGGATGCGCAATTCCGCTTTGAATCATTGCGCAATGATACGAAAGATAGAAATAATTATATTGACCAACTAGATGGTGTGTAGAGGATATAATAAGGTTATGAATAAAAGATACAAAGTGTGTATAAATATAGATACAATTTATTAAAACAAATGACTAAAACATTATGTCAAATAGTGAACATATACTAAAACATATCTATCTAAAAGTGCAGGGACGTCTCCCTTGATCGTTACTAATAGTAACAACTGATAAAAGAACTGATTTCAGTGTATAGTACTTGCGTTTCAAAGTGGAGCAATAATATGTCTCCTTGGATCTCCAATATAGAAGCAAAGGTAACTGTCGGATAGAGGCCGTGTTGTGTACGGCTTGGCGTTACCAGATAATGCTGAGTGCGCCTTTTAAACGGCTCCTATGTGACTGGTATGACGTCACTTATGATGGTTACGTGCGGTGTTTCCGTAGATGCCCCTATTCCACAAAAGATGTGGAAGTCTTGGGGGGAATTAAATATAATACTTGGCGGTCAAAATAAAAATGACTTGATTCTTCCTTATATAGGATTATGGGACTATGACACACACACTGAACACTTTGATTTAAACACAATTATGGTGGAATTAGAACATTTTTTAACAAGTGAGCTCAAACAAAAAACAGAGCTTAATTTTCTTAATTTATCTTTGCGGTCGTTTCAGGATGACTAAAGTTCTTTAGTTGGAATGCTTGGCGGTCGCTAGGTAGCGACTAGGGGATCCTTAGGTTACTTAACTTTGCGGTCGCTAGTAGCGACTCAGGTGTTCCTATATTACTGTGACCAGGCACAAAAAATAGGTGTAAACATCCTCCAAAGTGCAGTAATGATGAAATAAACAAAGACTAGTATTCAAACAGCACAGTGTCCAGTCAACGCGTTTCTCCCGTGGGCTTTATCAAGACATGTTATTCTGTGCTTTCACAAGAGTATTTGAATGCTTACATCTATTTTCATTGGTCATACAATTAATCAATTAAAGGTGGAATATACTGTTGAAATGATTCTTACTAAAGTTAGAAATACTATAAACTAACATAGGTCTTCAAGTAAAAAATGGGTATACAAATGCACTCATTTCAAAGAAATAGGATATATAGCTGCAAATACGTTAACTAACGTGTTTTACGAGAGGACCTATAATGTATTATAGGAGAATGATAGAAAGAGGTTCCACTAAAAATAATAAAATTAAAAACGAGTATGGGAAGTTGACTGTGTGGAATATATATAGAGAATAAATATCGATGAAAACAGATGGATATACATATATATGTGAGGAGTATCTGATTTATAGGAAAGGGGTGATATCTAATTCTGAATTTAGCCCTGTGGGATGTAGTGTGTCCATGTTATATATCATTTTGTCTTCTAGTTTCAATAATTGTTTCTCTAGGTTACTCCTCTCCAATTTAGTTTCACTTTGGCTAGGCCCCAGAATTTGAAGTGTTTCAAATTAGTATGATGAGTTTCTCTAAAGTGTGTGTCAAGATTCTCTCTATCTATACAGGAGAGGTGTTCCCTAATTCGTTCACGGAGGGTCCTAGTCGTTTCTCCGATGTAATATTTCTTGCAAGAACACTCAATGATATAAACTACTCCTTTGTCCTGACATCTTATGGTGTCCTCTATTTTAAATTTAAAATTGTTGACCTCGATTTCTTTCTTTTTGCAACTGTATTTGCAAGAGCGGCACCCAAAGCATGGAAAGAAGCCGGATAATGTTTTCCCTTCTAAGTTTATCTCATAACTCTTTCTTGTCAGCGGTCTTAGCTCACTTTGTGCCAGTTTATTCTTTAGGTTTTTTGCTCTTCTATAAATTATTCTAGGCTGTATTGGTAGTTTCTCTCCTATTATTGGGTCTGCTTGTACTAGGTGCCAATGTTTTGTTAGGATTTTTTTAATTAAGTTATTATTGCAATTGTAATTTGTAATGAATGATACATCTATTGTGTCTGGTTTCTCTTCATAATTTTGAGTCTGTTTATCTTTGTTCTTGTATGTGAGAAGTGTTTTTCTGTCTATTTTCTCTACCTCTTCCTTTGCCAAATTGATAATTTTCTCATCATACTCTCTTTCTCTAAATTTGGTTTCTAGAATGGTTATTTGTTTCTCATAATCTGTAAGTCTTGAACAGTTTCTTTTTATCCTTAAATATTGCCCTTTAGGGATGTTGTTCTTCCACCTCTCCAGGTGACAGCTGTTGTAATGTACAAAATTATTGGCATCTACTTTCTTGAAATGTGTGGTAGTGACGATTTGATCGTCTATTACTTCAATTTCAAGGTCAAGGAAGATAGCTTTATTTTTGCTGTATGTGTATGTAAAGTTGATGTTCCTATCATTTTTATTCATATCATCACAGATTTCTATTTGTTCATATTCTTCCCCCTTCCATACAAATATAATATCATCTATGTATCTTTTGTATAGTACAAGATTTGCACTCAGCCTATGCTGAGGGAAGAAAGACTCCTCCCAGTTTCCCATAAAGAGATTCGCATAGCTGGGTGCAAATCTTGTACCTATTGCAGTCCCTGTTTTTTGTAGGTAAAATTTCTCATTAAATGAAAAAATAATTCTGATTCAGAATAAATTTAATGCCCTCTAGTAAAAAGTCTCTCTGCTCTTTTACCAGTGTGTCATCTTTCTCCAGAAAAGTATTAACAGCTTGGATACCGAATTCATGATTTATGATAGTATATAGCGAAGTGACATCGCATGTCACTAGTGTGTAATTTGGCTCCCATTTTAGGTTGTTTAGAATTTGTAAAATTTCTGTTGTGTCTCTTAAATAAGAGGGTAATTTTTTAACATAAACCTGGAGAAACTCATCTAGATATTGGGACAAATTGGAGGTTAATGAGTTTATCCCGGAGATGATAGGTATCATGAACTAAATTCCTTATAGCAAAAATATTAGGCTTGTAGCTGATTCCTTATATTCAACTCATATACCTTTAGATGAGTGATGCATAAGGTATTAGCAGATTATATTAGTAGTTATTATAATATGATTACCCCACAAGTTATAACTTGATACTCTAGGGTTAACGAAGGTAATGATTTGTGATAGACTCATCAACTCTCTAGAGATAATTATGAATAAGACTGAGGTCAACAATGAGAAACATGGAAGTTCTGTTATATTCGGCAAATAAGTTTTAGGTTTTGAGAAACTATATGCACAGGTAACTTATAACATTTTACTTGAGGTAATAGTTCAATTTGAGAGCGCATACAAAAAGATACTTGCGGTTACTGAACAGTGGAGTAGCGTGGGGTGTTTAACCGGAGCGGCGTCTGACTCTGAGGCAGAGACGCTACTGTTTGTTTGCAGGGAAGCGTGTGCCGCGTAAGCTCTGAGCAGCGTCTGTTAGGTGGTAGTGGCTCAGATGTGAGGCGGTGATGGATGACGTCAGGAATTCCAGCTACGGCAAAGAGTGAACTCAGAATAGTTGATAAGATTGCTGAACGAGAGAAAACTGAGAATTCAGATTAGTTGTACACTGTAGATATACAAAGGTATAAAAGGCTGAGTAGGTTGAGGCTTGAAATTAGAATGAGCTGAGAGTTCAGGGAAACAATCCAGATCACAACTTCAATAATCAAGCAACAACCAGGTGTTGCTGATAGCCTTATATAGAGCAACAATAAAGGTGGACAGATAGAAGTTAAGGTGGAATTATGACAGATCCCCCCTCTCAAGGTGACCCTCCTGGGTTCACCGAGCCCGGTTTGGTTGGGCAACGAAGATGGAAGTCACGCAGTAGATCAGGAGCATGAACGTCTCGCAGGGGAATCCAAGAATCCTCTTCAGGACCATAGCCAGTCCAACGAACCAGATATTCCACCCGTCTCCAACGAATGCGAGAATCGAGGATCTTCTCAACCTCATATTCAGACTGATCTTCACATATAGTATCCTCAGAGACAACATCCTCAGGCAGTGTATCGGAACGTCCAGAGTAAGGTTTCAAGAGAGATACATGGAAAGATGGATGGATCCTTAGATTCCTGGGTAAATGGAGCACCACTGCATTGGGGTTGAGGATTTTCTGTATCCTGAAAGGTCCAATAAATTGATTTGCCAATTTTTTGCAGGGGACCTTCAGCTTCAGGTTCTTTGTAGACAACCAAACTCGATCACCAGGAGCATACGGAGGGGGTGGTAAATGCTTTTTATCAAAGTAAAGTTTTTGTTTGCTTTTTACATTCTCCAAATGTTTTTTCAATACAGGTAAAGTATTTTGTAACTCAGTAAAGTATGCTACGGCATATGGAGAGGAAGAGGAGGTTGTAGTGGTGGGTATTGTTCTCGGATGATATCAATAGGAGGCATAAAACGGGGACATTTTAGTGGATGTATTGATTGAATTATTGTAGGCGAATTCTGCCATCGGGAGCCAGTCAGCCCAGTCATCTTGGATATGTGAAATGTAGCACCTTAGGTATTGTTCCAACATTTGGTTTAGACGTTCTGTTAATCCATTAGACTATGGGTGGAAAGCTGTTGTGAACCTTGGTGAAATCTTCATAAGACGACACAATTCCTTCCAGAATCTGGAAGTGAACTGTGTTCCCCTATCTGTTACTATTGAAAGAGGTAGTCCATGTAATTTTACAATATGAGAGATGAAGTAGTTTGCTGTGGTTATAGCAGTAGGGATCTTCTTTAAGGGGATGAAATGTCCCATACGGGTGAGATGATCAACAACCACTAAGATACAAGTGTGATTCCTTGATGGTGGTAGATCTACTATGAAGTCCATTGATATCATTTGCCAAGGTGTGTCAGGTATGGGTAAGGGAGACAACAATCCGAAGGGTTTGTGTGGTATTTGCTTGTTTCGGGAACATATTTGACAATTGTTGATATGGTCACATATGTCTTGTTTCATGCTTGGCCACCAATACTCTCTATTCAACAATTCAAGGGTTTTGGTAATTCCTGGATGTCCTGATAGAGGGAGTAATTGTTTTCTCAGGGATGGCGGTACATATATCGAGTTCCCAAAATGAAATAAACCAGACTTGGTTTCTTTGGTACACATCTGGGGGATGTTGGAATCCATACGCTGAGCAGTTAGTAAGTCGGAATGGAATGATGTAATAGAGGCTAGAAATTTGTGAGAGGGAATGATGTTCTGTGCCCTTTCCTTTTCAGGGATATTTTGGAAAGTTCTGGATAGAGAATCAGCTTGGGTATTTTTGGAACCTGGTCTATATTGTATGAGGAAATTGAAACGATCCAGGAAGAGCGACCAGCGGACTTGTCGTGATGATAGTGTCTTGTTTTTCTTCAGGTACTGTAGATTTTTATGGTCGGTCAGGACCAAGAAAGGTTTGGATGTACCTTCCAAGATATGTCGCCAGTGTTCCAAAGCGACTTTTATTGCCAAAAGCTCAAGGTCTCCTACGGAGTAATTTCTTTCTGCGGGTGTCAAGAGACGTGAATAGAAGGCAACTGGGTGGTGAACTTGTGAACCAACTCGTTGTTGAGATAGAATAGCCCCAACCCCAACATTTGAGGCATCAACTTCTAAAATGTAATCTGCTTCTGGATCTGGAAGCTGTAAGATTGGAGCTGATGTGAAACTTTCTTTCAGGTTTTTGAAAGCTTCATTTGCTTCGTTTGTCCAGCTGAATCTGTTTTTTCCTGTTAACTTAGTTAAAGGTTGAGCGATAGAAGAATATCCCTGTATGAATCTTCTGTAAAAGTTGGAAAAACCTAAGAACCTCTGAAGAGATTTCAAACTAGTAGGTGTTGGCCATTCCAATACAGCTTTTACCTTGTCAGGGTCCATTTCTATGCCAGTTGGGGAGATGATATAACCCAAGAATTTGATTGTCTTTACATGGAATTGACATTTTTCAGACTTAGCATAAAGTTGATGTTCCCTTAATCTCATTAGGACCCATCTCACGTGTTTAATGTGGTCTGACATGGATTTTGAATATATTAAGATGTCATCTAAATATATCACTACGCAGATATCCAATAAATCCTTAAAAATCTCATTAATGAAAAATTGAAATGTCGCTGGGGCATTTGTCAAACCAAACGGCATTACATTATACTGGAATAAGCCATAACGGGTCTTGAATGCTGTCTTCCACTCATCACCCTTCCTCATGCGAATAAGATTATATGCCCCCTTCAAATCTAGTTTGGTAAAGATTTGGGCATCAGTTAATCTTTCTAAAAGTTCGGGGATGAGTGGAAGTGGATAGCGGTTTTTCACTGTGATGGCATTTAAACCCCTATAGTCAATAATTGGGTGTAAGGTGCCATCCTTATTGGTCACAAAAAACATTCCAGCAGCTGCTGGGGATGTGGATGTGGATATAAACCCTTTTCTTAAATTTTCATCGAGATATTCTCTAAGGTTTTGCAACTCTTTTTTAGACATAGGATATATCTTACCAAAAGGTATAGTGGTATTTGGCATAGTGTCAATAGGGCAATCAAATGGCCTATGTGGTGGTAAATTTTCTGCTTCTTTCAGGTTAAAAACATCTGAAAATTTGGTATATTCTGTGGGTATTTGAGGTTGTATGTGGTTCAAAGAGAGAATGGGGTAACAGGTTGTGGTACAGTATTGAGATGAGAATTGTATAGTGTTTGTATTCCAATCTATACTTGGGTTATGTGTCTGTAACCAGGGGAAACCCAGAATAATAGGGTGTATTGAGTTTGATAGTATATCAAATGTAATATATTCAGTATGCCCATTACCTGATGTTGTTAATAGGGGGATGGTGTGGTGTGTTATAGGACCTTTTAAATAAGTGGATCCGTCAATAACTTTCACATGCACAGGAAATTGCTTTAACACACTAGGTATTTTATTTACAGTTACATATGTTTGATCCATGAACATGCCGAAGGCCCCTGAATCGATCATTGCTTCATTCCTGAGAAGATGTTGATCCCACTGTAAAGACAATGAAATATTTAAGTGTGACATCACTTTAGACTTTTGTTGTGGATTAACTATCAAAATCTTACCCCTCTTTTGGCGTATCAGGTTTGGGCAAGTGGATACAGTGTGGTCTTTGTTTCCACAATACATACATAGATTTAAATTCCTTCTTCGTTGTTTTTCCTCATAAGATAATGGATTTTATTGTTCCAATTTCCATAGGCACAGGATTTGTAGTAGTTTTCTCCACTTGGGGTACGTGATACTTCTTGGGGTAGAGTTCAGATGGAGCTTTTTCCGCTCGGCGTTCCCTGTATCTCCTATCCATAGAGATAGAGATCTTTAGAAGTGACTCTAGGGTGTCAGGAAATTTAATACGGGAGAGCTCATCTTTTAGATGTTCGGACAATCCCAATCTGAACTGATTGCGTAGGGAGACTGAGTTCCACTGAGACTCCGTGGCCCATAGCTGGAACTCCGCGACGTAGTCTTCAACGGGTCTTTTACCCTGCTTCAGTGTTCTCCGGTTATTTTCCGCAGTTAATTGTGTATTTCTATCTTCATACAAGAGAGCCATTACTTTGAAAAATTCCTCCAGGGATCCTAATATGGGATCATTAACTTCAAAAAATTTATCCGCTCACAACCTAGGTTCACCACTTAAGTAAGAAATCACAGTGCATACTTTTACTCTGTCAGAGTTATATGTTTTAGGTTTCATTGAAAACATCAAATAACAGGCATTGCGAAACTCGCGAAAACGTGCACGAGTACCAGTAAACACACATGGAGGGTTAATTTTTGGTTCTGGGTGTTCAGCAGCCTTTTGCGTGATAAAGTCATTCAAAATACGTTTCAAAGTATTATTTTCATTTTTCAACTCTGTTAAACCCTGGGCTAATATTTCTACCTTCTGGTTTAGACTGGTTATTTCATTAGCCATAGCTGCAGGATCCATAGTTATTATTTGAATTCAAATAATTGTTTGGCTTGATTATTCTATCATGAACTAAATTCCTTATAGCAAAAATATTAGGCTTGTAGCTGATTCCTTATATTCAACTTATATACCTTTAGATGAGTGATGCATAAGGTATTAGCAGATTATATTAGTAGTTATTATAATATGATTACCCCACAAGTTATAACTTGATACTCTAGGGTTAACGAAGGTAATGATTTGTGATAGACTCATCAACTCTCTAGAGATAATTATGAATAAGACTGAGGTCAAAAATGAGAAACATGGAAGTTCTGTTATATTCGGCAAATAAGTTTTAGGTTTTGAGAAACTATATGCACAGGTAACTTATAACATTTTACTTGAGGTAATAGTTCAATTTGAGAGCGCATACAAAAAGATACTTGCGGTTACTGAACAGTGGAGTAGCGTGGGGTGTTTAACCGGAGCGGCGTCTGACTCTGAGGCAGAGACGCTACTGTTTGTTTGCAGGGAAGCGTGTGCCGCGTAAGCTCTGAGCAGCGTCTGTTAGGTGGTAGTGGCTCAGATGTGAGGCGGTGATGGATGACGTCAGGAATTCCAGCTACGGCAAAGAGTGAACTCAGAATAGTTGATAAGATTGCTGAACGAGAGAAAACTGAGAATTCAGATTAGTTGTACACTGTAGATATACAAAGGTATAAAAGGCTGAGTAGGTTGAGGCTTGAAATTAGAATGAGCTGAGAGTTCAGGGAAACAATCCAGATCACAACTTCAATAATCAAGCAACAACCAGGTGTTGCTGATAGCCTTATATAGAGCAACAATAAAGGTGGACAGATAGAAGTTAAGGTGGAATTATGACAATAGGTCTTCCGGGGGGATTAGTAAGGCTTTTATGTACCTTTGGGAGGTAATAAAATATTGGAATTTTGATTTGTTTTGGTAACAGGAAATTGTATTCTTTGTTATTTAAGATATTTTTAGTTTTAGCCATGTCAAGCATTTTGGATAATTTGGATGAGAATTTCTTTGTAGGGTCTAGGCTTAATGTTTCATAGGTGGTAGTGTCTCTTAATAATCTATGTGCCTCTTCAATATATTGTGACCTATTCATTATTACGACTCCTCCCCTTTTATCTGCAGGTTTAATTATTATATTCTGTTCAGATTGGAGGTTTCTTAGTACCTTTATTTCATTAAATGTCAGGTTATTGTTGTACTTATTTTTGATATTGGCTTTTTTGATGAATTGGACCAATTTCTCAAACATTTCAAGATTCTTCCCTTTTTCATTTGTTGGGTAGAAAGTTGATTTAGGTTTTAATTTTGAATGTTTGAAACCCCCATTATCATTCTGAATTGAATCAGTTGGTATTGGCTTTTGCCAGTTCCTCTCTATCGGATTTTTGAGGAAGTATCTTTTGAGGGTTAATTTTCTTACATATTGGCTTATGTTGATATGGGTATCGAATTTATTTAGTTTGGGAATTTTTAGAAGTGTTCTTATCATCTCCTGTGTGTCTTATTTCTTTGTTTGTGTTATCATTATTTTTAGTTGTTTCTAAATTGTAATCGTCTTTATCTCTATTCAGTTTTCTCCATTTCACCTCCTGGAGTTCATTATTTAAAGTAGTTAAATTACTCATGATTTCCCTTTGTTTGTTTCTAAATTCTTGGTGATCTTTTTTATCTAATAATTTTGTTTTAAGTGCAGTGATGTTTTTCTCTATGGTGTCTAATGAGATTTCTCGTGATTTTTTTAAAATAGTTAAAAATTTCAGTGATGCTGTTTCAAGTGCCTCATCCCATTCATTTTGTAAGGTTTCTATTAACTCAAATGTACAGATCTTTTTTAATCTTAAACCTCTTGGTATAATTTTCATTGCAATGTATTTGTCCAGAAAATTAAGCTCTGTTTTTTGTTTGAGCTCACTTGTTAAATTTTTTTCTAATTCCACCATAATTGTGTTTAAATCAAAGTGTTCAGTGTGTGTGTCATAGTCCCATAATCCTATATAAGGAAGAATCAAGTCATTTTTATTTTGACCGCCAAGTATTATATTTAATTCCCCCCAAGACTTCCACATCTTTCGTGGAAAAGGGGCATCTACGGAAACGCCGCACGTAACCATCATAAGTGACTTCATACACGTCACGTAGGAGCCGTTTAAAAGGCGCACTCAGCATTATCTGGTAACGCCAAGCCGTACACAACACGGCCTCTATCCGACAGTTACCTTTGCTTCTATATTGGAGATCCAAGGAGACATATTATTGCTCCACTTTGAAACGCAAGTACTATACACTGAAATCAGTTCTTTTATCAGTTGTTACTATTAGTAACGATCAAGGGAGACGTCCCTGCACTTTTAGATAGATATGTTTTAATATATGTTCACTATTTGACATAATGTTTTAGTCATTTGTTTTAATAAATTGTATCTATATTTATACACACTTTGTATCTTTTATTCATAACCTTATTATATCCTCTACACACCATCTAGTTGGTCAATATAATTATTTTTAATATTTACAACCCATACAGCACTTGTCACCTCTTGCTCTATTTATAACAGTCCTATTGGGTTATATATTCACACTACACACTGTCCCACTGCTTTATTCATTTTATAAGAATATAGTCCTCTCCTCAAACCCTCGCTTTTAGTGCTTAACTTAACAACTTTTTCATTAGCTCTTACTTTTCCTGTTTTCCTAGAGGGGAATTCACTAGTTAAGCTGGGTTTTAATCTCTAGCGCTTATAATTTAATTTTACATTGCACTTGTTTCTCCTCTAAAGGTGACCTTTATCACCGGATTATAAAAAGCTTAAGAATGGAGGATGATATTTTTATGTGGAGGGAAAAAACCCTTAAAGAAATCTTTGAAAAAGAAAACTATAACACACACACTGAACATTTTGATTTAAACACAATTATGGTGGAATTAGAAAAAAATTTAACAAGTGAGCTCAAACAAAAAACAGAGCTTAATTTTTTGGACAAATACATTGCAATGAAAATTATACCAAGAGGTTTAAGATTAAAAAAGAACTGTACATTTGAGTTAATAGAAACCTTACAAAATGAATGGGATGAGGCACTTGAAACAGCATCAGTGATTTTTAACTATTTTAAAAAAATCACGTGAAATCTCATTAGACACCATAGAGAAAAACATCACTGCACTTAAAACAAAATTATTAGATAAAAAAGATCACCAAGAATTTAGAAACAAACAAAGGGAAATCATGAGTAACTTAATTACTTTAAATAATGAACTCCAGGAGGTGAAATGGAGAAAACTGAATAGAGATAAAGACGATTACAATTTAGAAACAACTAAAAATAATGATAACACAAACAAAGAAATAAGACACACAGGGGATGATAAGAACACTTCTAAAAATTCCCAACAAAGAGAAAAATCTAATTACAAACCAAGATCGACATCAAACAATGGGTCTCATAATAGACAATTACCATATTATAACTCTAATTCTGGATATCACAATAGACCTACTTATAATAGAACTCCACATAATTACAATAGAGACAGATGGAGGGAGGATAACAGACACATATCCTTTAATGATTCATATCATTATGACCAAGAGAACTATACACAAAGAGAATATAATAGATACAAGAACAATATGCAATTCAATAGAAACCACAGAGAGAGGGATTACCCAGATGATCAAAGATCCTATTTTGAGCAAACTGCAGAATATTGGGAAGAACCAAAATATTATAGACCACAACATTCACAACACACACATGACAAAGATAGACAGAACAATGATTGGAGAGTAAGAACTTCTAATAGTTTTGAACCATTAAATTCAGAGTGTCAACAAAACGATGACAATCATTTTTTAGAGATAAGCCACCCAACACCAGAACTTCAAAAAATACAGAACACAAAACAGACCCACGCTTAAGAAAAAGAACAAGAGAGGCACCAGAGGAGGTAGAAAGGGAAAGAGACACAAAAAGAGTGAAATAGTATCGACATGTGGCATCTTTAATATAAGCGATAAAACACTGACTGAAGAAGAAAAGAGAGTACTTAATTTAGGTTTAAATTTTGCCCCATCTACAACACTAATTAAATTCGATACCCATATCAACATAAGCCAATATGTAAGAAAATTAACCCTCAAAAGGTAATTCCTCAAAAATCCGATAGAGAGGAACTGGCAAAAGCCAATACCAACCGATTCAATTCAGAATGATAATGGGGGTTTCAAACATTCAAAATTAAAACCTAAATCAACTTTCTACCCAACAAATGAAAAAGGGAAGAATCTTGAAATGTTTGAGAAATTGGTCCAGAGAGACATCAAAAAAGCCAATATCAAAAATAAGTACAACAATAACCTGACATTTAATGAAAAAAGGTACTAAGAAACCTCCCATCTGAACAGAATATAATAATTAAACCTGCAGATAAAGGGGGAGGAGTCATAATAATGAATAGGTCACAATATATTGAAGAGGCACATAGATTATTAAGAGACACTACCACCTATGAAACATTAAGCCTAGACCCTACAAAGAGATTCTCATCCAAATTATACAAAATGCTTGACATGGCTAAAACTAAAAATATCTTAAATAACAAAGAATACAATTTCCTGTTACCAAAACAAATCAAAATTCAAATATTTTATTACCTCCCAAAGGTACATAAAAGCCTTACTAATCCCCCCAGAAGACCTATCATCTCCGGGATAAACTCATTAACCTCCAATTTGTCCCAATATCTAGATGAGTTTCTCCAGGTTTATGTTAAAAAATTACCCTCTTATTTAAGAGACACAACAGAAATTTTAAAAATTCTAAACAACCTAAAATGGGAGCCAAATTACACACTAGTGACATGCGATGTCACTTCGCTATATACTATCATAAATCATGAATTCGGTATCCAAGCGGTTAATACTTTTCTGGAGAAAGATGACACACTGGTAAAAGAGCAGAGAGACTTTTTACTAGAGGGAATTAAATTTATTCTGAATCAGAATTATTTTTCATTTAATGAGTAATTTTACCTACAAAAAACAAGGACTGCAATGGGTACAATATTTGCACCCAACTATGCAAATCTCTTTATGGGAAACTGGGAGGAGTCTTTCTTCCCTCAGCATAGCCTGAGTGTAAATCTTGTACTATACAAAAGATACATAGATGATATTATATTTGTATGGAAGGGGGAAGAATATGAACAAATAGAAATCTGTGATGATATTAATAAAAATGATAGGAACATCAACTTTACATACACATACAGCAAAAATAAAGCTTTCTTCCTTGACCTTGAAATTGAAGTAATAGATGATCAAATCGTCACTACCACACATTTCAAGAAAGTAGATGCCAATAATTTTGTACATTACAACAGCTGTCACCTGGAGAGGTGAAAGAACAACATCCCTAAAGGGCAATATTTAAGGATAAAAAGAAACTGTTCAAGACTTACAGATTATGAGAAAAAAATAACCATTCTAGAAACCAAATTTAGAGAAAGAGGGTATGATGAGAAAATTATCAATTTGGCAAAGGAAGAGGTAGATAAAATAGACAGAAAAACACTTCTCACATACAAGAACAAAGATAAACAGACTCAAAATTATGAAGAGAAACCAGACACAATAGATGTATAATTCATTACAAATTACAATTGCAATAATAACTTAATTAAAAAAATCCTAACAAAACATTGGCACCTAGTACAAGCAGACCCAATAATAGGAGAGAAACTATCAATACAGCCTAGAATAATTTATAGAAGAGCAAAAAACCTAAAGAATAAACTGGCACAAAGTGAGCTAAAACCCCTGACAAGAAAGAGTTATGAGATAAACTTAGAAGGGAAAACATTATCCGGCTTCTTTCCATGCTTTGGGTGCTGCTCTTGCAAATACAATTGAAAAAGAAAGAAATCGAGGTCAACAATTTTAAATTTAAAATAGAGGACACCATAAGATGTCAGGACAAAGGAATAGTTTATATCATTGAGTGTTCTTGCAAGAAATATTACATCGGAGAAACGACTAGGACCCTCCGTGAACGAATTAGGGAACACCTCTCCTGTATAGATAGAGGGAATCTTGACACACACTTGTATTCACACTTTAGAGAAACTCATCATAATAATTTGAAACTCTTCAAATTCTGGGGCCTAGCCAAAGTGAAACTAAATTGGAGAGGAGGTAACCTAGAGAAACATTTATTGAAACTAGAAGCCAAAATGATATATAACATGGACACACTACTTCCCACAGGGCTAAATTCAGAATTAGATATCACCCCTTTCCTATAAATCAGATACTCCTCACATATATATGTATATCCATCTGTTTTCATCGATATTTATTCTCTATAAATATTCCACACAGTCAACTTCCCATACTCGTTTTTAATTTTATTATTTTTATTGGAACCTCTTTCTGTCATTCTCCTATAATACATTATAGGTCCTCTCGTAAAACACGTTAGTTAACGTATTTGCAGCTATATATCCTATTTCTTTGAAATGAGTGCATTTGTATACCCATTTTTTACTTGAAGACCTATGTTAGTCTATAGTATTTCTACCATTAGTAAGAATCATTTCAACAGTATATTCCACCTTGAATTGATTAATTGTATGACCAATGAAAATAGATGTAAGCATTCAAATACTCTTGTGAAAGCACAGAATAACATGTCTTGATAAAGCCCACGGGAGAAACGCGTTGACTGGACACTGTGCTGTTTGAATACTAGCCTTTGTTTATTTCATCATTACTGCACTTTGGAGGACGTTTACACCTATGTTTTGTGCCTGGTCACAGTAATATAGGAACACCTGAGTCGCTACTAGCGACCGCAAAGTTAAGTACACCTAAGGATCCCCTAGTCGCTACCTAGCGACCGCCAAGCATTCCAACTAAAGAACTTTAGTCGTCCTGAAACAACTGCAAAGATATACTTGTTAACTCTAGTCGTTTAAACGACCGCCAAGTCTCTACACCTAAGGATCTACTAGTTGCTACTAGCAACCACAGGAAACAAATCCTGCTTTCAGTCACTATATCGCGACCGCACAGCCTACACAATCTGAGGATCACCTTCCCATAATCCTATATAAGGAAGAATCAAGTCATTTTTATTTTGACCGCCAAGTACTATATTTAATTCCCCCCAAGACTTCCACATCTTTTGTGGAATAGGGGCATCTACGGAAATGCTGCACGTAACCATCATAAGTGACGTCATACCGGTCACGAAGGAGCCGTTTAAAATGTGCACTCAGCATTATCTGGTAACGCCAAGCCGTACACAACACGGCCTCTATCCGACAGTTACCTTTGCTTCTATATTGGAGATCCAAGGAGACATATTATTGCTCCACTTTGAAACGCAAGTACTATACACTGAAATCAGTTCTTTTATCAGTTGTTACTATTAGTAACGATCAAGGGAGACGTCCCTGCACTTTTAGATAGATATGTTTTAATATATGTTCACTATTTGACATAATGTTTTAGTCATTTGTTTTAATAAATTGTATCTATATTTATACACACTTTGTATCTTTTATTCATAACCTTATTATATCCTCTACACACCATCTAGTTGGTCAATATAATTATTTTTAGTATTTACAACCCATACAGCACTCGTCACCTCTTGCTCAATTTATAACAGTCCTATTGGGTTATATATTCACACTACACGCCGTCCCACTGCTTTATTCATTTTATTAGAATATAGTCCTCTCCTCAAACCCTCGCTTTTAACGCTTAACTTTCAACTTTTTCATTAGCTCTTACTTTTTCTGTTTTCCTAGAGGGGAATTCACTAGTTAAGCTGGGTTTTATTCTCTAGCGCTTATAATTTAATTTTACATTGCATTTGCTGTAACAGTGGCATAACTTTAGACATGTTGGTCAAATAAAATAAGAAAAAAACAGTTCACAGAGTGAAACAGAAAGACTAGGGGGAGCTGTTACCATGCGCAACTGGCAGGGAGTGTATGAGAAATAAACACTGTTCATTCAGGATTTCAACTACCAAGCCAAAATAAAATAAAACCGTTATGTCCCACACAATAATAATGGCACACTGGTCCTAATACGGTAAAACTCTGAAGTAAGGATGATATTGCAAGTCACAATGAAGACACAACATGCATGAAAGTGATCATAGCCACACTTCAGTGACTTATATGATTGCGTGTATACCGCTTTAAATATCCAGGCTGTATCAGCTAAAATTGCTGCATGACGTATCCAAAGTCAGCTGTCAGCAAAAAGCACAGTCTGCAGATAATTCACAGCCTTAAACACAATGTTGTCAATAATTCAAAAGAATGCATGAGAAATTGCTGTGTTAAACGTTACTGTATGATTTCAGTGCCTCTTCTCTTGTGTAGGTGTAGTCCGGTGTAAGCAGTTCATAATTGGCTGGAGTCACAATAATTATTCATATACTCACTCTGCGCGGCTCCTCACTAAGAGTCCAATGCCTCCCAAGCAAGTAGTGACGTGTCAGGCATCCTGAGCTCCCAAATAATCCTGTAGTGCTAGGAAAGGAAGGAATCCCTGATTTCCTTATGTAATGAAACAAGAAAAAAAGAACCCAGCACATAGAAGGTAGGATCCAAATGATGAATAAAAGTTCCAGTGAAAAAAAGGATAATAAAACGTAGCCTTTATTCAAGTCAGTAAGACTTATACATAAAACCTGCAAAAACACATCTGACCGGTTTCGGCGTGGATAGCCGTAATCCTAGATGTACAATTAGTCACACCTGAGCACCTTTTTTTTTTTTTTTTTTGAACAGCTTTATTGCGTTTAAAATAGAGTTACAAGAGGGTGGAGACGCAGCTCCAAGGCTTACAATGCAATAATAACTGTGGGTTTTATAGTAAACAATATGTAGTGTCATAGAAGGAAATTAGGATAAAGTAACTGGGGGGGAGAAGGGGAGGGAGATCTGTGTGCCTGTTTGGGGCAGGATAATGACCCCTAGGTCCCTCTCCCAACTTTCTAAGAATGATAGTATGTGGCCAGGTGGCGTGTGTGTCAAAATTTTATAAATTGTCGATAGAGTATGTCTTATTGGGGGCTTTTGGACACAAAGGGATTCGAAGTTGGTCAAGGGTCTGATCATATTTCCATGGCCTGGGTGTTTGTTGATGTAGTGTATTGTTTGTCTATAGGTAAACCAATTGGCAAAGCACTCATGTCCTCTAGAAATTAGCTCAGTTTGTGAGAGTAGTGTTTCGTTGTTGGTTAGTGTGTGAACTGTGAGGTCTCTGTTTGTTTGGGGTGTCTACCGTGGTTTTGGGGGTGAGGGGTCTAACCACAAATTCATCGTTTTCTATCAAGGAGGTCAGTGGGGAGGGGACCGACGAAACAAAGAGCGTTGTGTTGATGGTGTGTTCCCACATTCGGAAGGTCTCTTGTATGATCGGGTTATCAGTTTTGACCTTTCTAAAAAAGTTAGGGTTGCTCCAGCATAATCTTCCCAGATGTGGCCTGCCCATTATAAGGTGTTCAAGAGGTACCCATCTTTTGTGTGCGTAATGGATGTTCCAGTCAACCAGCCGTTGCAGGAATATGTCGTGGCGATAGGCGCTAAGATTCGGAACACCCATACCTCCCTGAACTTTAGAAGTTTGCATTATTAAACTGTTAATTCTAGGCGGCTTTCTGCACCATATGAAGTCACTAAATGCTTTTTGTATTGATGGTAGGAACGGTTTGGGCAAGGGGATTGGTAGGGTCTTGAGAAGGTAAAGAATACATGGGAACACATTCATTTTAACGACTTCAATGCGTCCTAGCCAAGACAGTTTTTTGGAGCCCCATGATGACAGGTCTCGTATAATCGTATGTTTAATGGGTGTGTAATTGAGTCAAAATATATCATCTAGCCTGGGTGATAGATGTATCCCTAGGTACTTCAGAGAGTTGGTACACCACGTGAAGGGGGAGACTTGGTGGGTGGCTGCCAGAGATGTGTTTGTTAGGTTAATATTTAATATTTCTGATTTGGACATATTTATTATGAAGTTCGATAGAAGTTGGAAAGTGCGGAATTCATCTAGGAGATGTGGGATTGAGATTTCTGGTTTGGTGAGGGAAAAAAGCAAGTCGTCCGCGAACAGTGATACCACATAATGTTGGTTTTCTATGGTGATTCCAGTTATCTGGGGGTTCTGTCTAATGCTGGTCGCTAAGGTCTCAATGATGCATGCAAATAGGAGTGGGGACAATGGACATCCCTGACGTGTCCCGTTGGTTATGGAAAAAGTAGGGGATAGGGTGCCGTTGACTAGGATTCTCGCTGTCGGGTGGGAGTAGAGCGAAAAGACCCTATCAAGGATCTTTGTCCCCAACCCCATGTGGGATAAGGTGGCTTTCATGAAGTCCCAGGCAACACGGTCAAAGGCCTTTTCCGCATCTGTGGAAAGGAGTACAGAGGGAATATTTTTGAGTTTAGCTTAGTGGATCGAATTGAGGGCCCTGACCGTGTTGTCTTTCGCTTCTCTCCCTGGTATAAACCCGACCTGGTCAAAATGGACCAGGTCCAGAAGAACCCTGTTCAGTCTATATGCCAGTATCCTAGCATAGAGTTTAACATCAGTATTTAGTAGCGAGATGGGGCGGTAATTACCGGGGGAGTCTCGGGATTTGTGGGGTTTGGGTATTAGTATTATATGAGCCTCTAATGCTCAAATGCCTTATGTTCATCTATGGATTGGAAATAGTCCAACATGTAGGGGTTTAGGATATCCTGGAAAGTGGTATAGTATTTATGGCTGTAGCCATCTGGACCCGGAGCTTTTTCGGTGGGCAAATTTTTAAGGGCTAACTTCAATTCACTTAATGATATGGGTTTTTCCAGTTGCTCTTTTTGCAAGTCTGTAATGTGTGGTAGTTGGAGTTTCCTAAGATATTCCCCTATCAGTTGAGTCCTATGTTTGGCAGGGTTAGGGTTGTTGGTATTTGTGTGTTGGATGTTGTATAGTTTTTGAAAATATGATTTGAAGGCGTGGGAAATTTGGTGAGTTGATTTCTGAAGGAGGCCATTGTTGTTTCTGATCTGCATGATATCTTTTTGATGTGCTTTTTGCTTAAGGTATCTGGCCAATGATCTGCCTGATTTGTTCCTTCCCTCGTAGTGCTTTTGATGGGTATATAGGGTCTGTCTTTTGTGCGTTTTGTTGAGGTGGGAGGCTAATGTTTGTCTTTCTAGGGTGAGTTTGTTAAGTAGATCTTTATGTGTCGGTGTAGTCTTGTGTAAGGATTCTAAGTGTTGTATGTTTGTTAGTAGTGTATTGGTTAGTTCCCTTTTGGATTTGTTCATTTGTGCTTTTATAGCTATCAATTCTCCCCTAATAACAGCCTTGTGGGCTTCCCATAACGCGTGTTGGGTGGTCTCAGGTATAGAGTTGTGTTCAAAGTATTCTAAGATTGCTTTGTGATTCTAGAAGTCACTAGGGGGTCGGTCAACAAAGATTCGTCTAATCGCCAAATGTAATCTTTTAGGGGTTTTGAGGGCCAGATCATAGTGCAAAGTACAGAGGCATGGTCTGACCATGTAATTGGGGAGATTTTTGCGGAATTGAATAGGGAGAGCCCTCCTACATCTGCAAGATGTAGTCTATGCGGGTATAGATCTCATGGGGGTATGAGAAGGTGTAGTCTCTTTGTTGGGGGTGAAGTGTTCTCCAAACGTCTTGCACTACTATGTTTTTAAGATATGATTTAATTTTTGATGTTCTTGAATTTGGTATTGAGGAACGTTGGTCTGAACAGTCCATACTGGGGTCAAGAGCGACATTGAGGTCTCCTCCCATGATGAGTGTCCCCTTTTGGTGTTCTAAAATTAAGTTAGTTATTTTTTTAACAAAAGAGTGTTGTGCTGAGTTGGGGGCATATATTGAGGCCAATGTCAGCGGTCTACCATAGAGAAGCCCTATGAGAATAAGATATCTCCCTTCTTTGTCCCTAATGATCTGTATGGGTGTAAAAGGGATGTTTTTCCTAATTAGGACCCCCACCCCGTGTTTTTTACTGTGGGGGTGAGAGGCCCAATAGCAAGTGCCATATGTGCGGGCAAATGTGTTTGGTTCACGGCCCTTGCGGAAGTGGGTCTCCTGTAGGAATACCAAGTCCGCTTTATGTCTATGAAGGTCTCTGGATGCTAGCGTTCTTTTGCAAGGTATGTTCAGACCTTTCGCATTGGCGGAATAGATGTTTATGTGGTTTCCGGCTTGGGAGTGAAAGTTCAAATTAGCCATTATCTAGGTGATGGGTGTTGAGTATGAGTCGTAGGCTTGGCGGTATATAGATAGGTAGTGTAGTAAAGGCAGAACACTGGGGCACTGGGCGGGCTGGGAGCAAGGGTACGCAATCAAGTTTGATTACGTATAAATGCAAGTTTCCAGGAAATACAATAGCAACGTTAGTGAGAAAAAAAACAAAAACAAGAAAATAACATAATGCCAACATTAACTTCATGTTGGCAATGAGGGTAGCGCATCCCTGATGCAACCCCGCTCTGAGAAATTAACCCCTGGGGGGATTATACTATTGCAAATGAGTTTGGGTGAAGCCCCAGGGGATTTGCAGTTTAGGGGGCAGAACTTCTGTTAACAATATCGCTGTAGCAAACCCTGTGTGACCATAGATAACTGGATCGGAATGAGATCCATAATAGAAGTCTAACTAATAACAACGTCAAAATTTAAACATTTAGCAAATAAACTATAACTAGGTTTGCGGCAAACAAGCCTGGAGTCCAGTTCAGATATTTGGGGGTATAAGTTCCATTATAGTAGGGTGAGATAATGCATTCTGGCAATGATATGTCCTTTCGCTGCGCAGTTTCAGGGGGTACATTCTAGATAGCAGCCTTGGCTTTTAATTATCAATTTCTGATTATTATGTATTCAATTGTCTGGTTCTCTCCTTTCTTAATTAGCCTCTTTTTGGGAGTTACTAAAGTTAGCAAGTTAAGGGGAATACACAAACAAAGTGAGTACATTTTCCATGAGTAGGGAGAAAAAAGAAAAAGACACATCAACATAATTTCTTACTATTCTATAATGATATACCAAACCACGTTTAAAATAATATAACATTACATCTGTCAAGATCAATATATTGTACTTATCAGGTTCTAGCAGAGGTGATATGCGTCCTTTCATAACAGAATGTTTATTGGGGTTCCATGCAACAGGAACCAGGTTCTGTGTCTAGGTCTGGATTGTTCGTGGTTTACAATAATTAAGTAGCATGAGTTTTCACTATGTCGTAGCTACCGTCCAATATAATGTTACTTTTCCAGGGCTGAAAGGAACCTGCTCAGCCGTCTAGAGTGTTAAGCTTTTTCCTTTTGCTGGCTGATGACCACTGCGGTCTTTGGGCTTTGGGTGCAATGTCCGCTTGTTGTGTGGCTGGTTCCATTGGTCTTGAGGTGGGGGGGGGAAAGAGATGTTAAGGTCCCTTGAGAAGAGTTCGAGGTCGTCTGGGTCTTTATAGATGTGGGTTTTTCCTTCCTTTTGAACAATGAGGCTGAAGGGAAAGCCCCAGCGGTATTTCACCCCCCGTTCTTGTAGGATTTGAGTGATGTAACGGATCTCCCTGCACCTTTCAATAGTGGCAGGGCAAATGTCCTGGAATACCTGAATGCTGTAAGTCTGGAATCTAATTTCTCGCTGCAGCCTAACCTGTTTCCAGATAGCCTCCTTGTCCAGAAAACTTGCAAATTTAATAATAATGTCTCTTGGTGGATTTGGAGGTTTCGGAACAGGGCGTAATGCCCTATGTGCACGCTCTATGGAAGTTTCAGTGAGTTTGAGTGATGGGGCGATATATTCAAACAATTGTATTAAGTAGGATATTATAGATTCTTGAGTCGCCTCCTCTGGCACTCCCCTGATCCTGAGATTGCTTCTTCGGCCTCTATTGTCGAGGTCTTCAATTTTTAGTTGGAGCGACTGCACAATAGCTTCGTGTCTCGTTATTTGGTGGTTAGCGTCAGACACTATGTTGTTCAGAGTGTCCTGTTCTTCCTCCAGACTTTCTATCCTCGACCCTAGCTCATTGATGTTTTTCCTCAACGAGGTCATTTCAGTTTTTATAAATGACTTTAAGTCGGCTAGGTCTGATTTTGAGGGTAGTTGGGCTATAGTGGTTTGAATTTGAGTGAGTTGGGCAGCGTGGGGGGTATCCATCTGATCAGGCGGTATTTGAGAGGATGAATGTGTAGATTCATTGGGTTCAGTTTCACAGCCCTGTTTTTGAAAGTAAGAGTTCATAGTAGTAGAAGGTGTTATGGGAGCTTTCTTGTCAGCTCTGGGCTTTTGTCTTGTTGCCATTAGAGAGTTTCCAGGCAATCTGGTATATGGTTTTAGTTAGTGCAGCACCTTCACAGACCCTGCATCAGGGTGCCCAATTTAATTACTCCTATGCCTAGTTAATAGCCCGGTAGAACAGCACAAAGTAGTGGGGGAGGGCAGGTTTCCAATAAGGCCAGGGATGTGGATTTCCTTTCAGGTAGGTCCTGTTTCAGGGAGTATGGGGGTTACCCTGCTATCGGAGAGGCCGTGCAGCTTGCGGTTAAGATCGGGTATGTTCTCTGGCCGTCCGGCGCCCTAAGTCAGCTGGTAGTTGGTCGCCGTCTATGCAGGCAGTTAAGTAAAGGTCACTGTCTTGGGCCGACTTACTTTGCTAAGTGTGTATAGAGGCCGCGGGATTCCGGGTGGTTGTAGTGGCGGCGTAAAGAGAATCTGCGTGCCACGTGGGAGCTTCAATGGCGGATCGCTGAGTCTTTGCGCCCTGGGCTAACGGTCTCCGGGTTCACTTTTCAGGCTGCCCAGATACTCAAATAGCGGGGGTTGTCCCAGGGCCAGGAGTGTTGCTCCACCGCGGAGGGGGACCAGGGGGATGGCTAGGTGTGCGGTCTGAGCTGGTTCCGTTTTAGTTTGTACGGAGCTGCCAGCAGTGTCCGGTAAAACAGGTGGCTGTGTTTTGGGGTTAGTCTCTAGGAGCTCTCATGGGGATTAAGCGTAGTTGTGCCCAGAATATCACCAGGTTAGAGCGGGTTGACAGGGATACACTTCGGAGCTAGTTCAATGTGCAGCCATGTTCCTGCACGGCTACGCTCCGCCTCCACACCTGAGCACCTTTTTATGCATAGGAGTACCTCCCTTTGGGAGTGGTTAAAAACAGCAGAAACAGAAGCAGGTGTAGAAAAATTTACATATGCATACATATAGCCAGAATAATAGTGTAGCCAATGAGTACGGTTGCAAAAACAGTTAAACCTTAATACTATTTGGCTGACTAAACTATGTATGTATAAACTTTGAAACAGATCTAGATAAACCATGAATGAAAAAAATATGTATTAAACAACTATGAACAGCTATATTCTTATTAATTAAAGCTGAGCAATGGATTCAATAAATATATAAATATGAATATAAAGTGAGCAAATTAATGGCAGGCTAGGAGTAATGCATAGCAGACTGAGGGTATATATACATATTCTCAAAATTTGGCTGCTAAAAAGATGTCTAGATAGTAGTGAATACAAAAATGCAATTTAAGTTAAACACATAGTAGGATCATATCAAAGGAGCCACAAAAATGAAACTACCATGGAGGCAATAACTATATATGATTACATGTTAACAATATAGTGATCTTATTCAATGCATACACACATTAGAAAAATATGTTTGTGTTAAACACATGGTAGGATCATAACAAAGGAGCCACATGTTAAATGAAACTACTATGGAGGCAATAACTATATATAATTACATTTTAACAATATAGCGATCTTATTCAATGCATACACACAATAGAAAAAGATATTTGTGTTAAACACATGGTAGGATCATAACAAAGGAGCCACATGTTAAATGAAACTACCATGAAGGCAATGACTATATATGATTACATGTTAACAGTATAACGGTATTATTCAAAACTTATTCAAAAATTCAATTTTTGTTAAACACATGGTAGGATCATAACACAGGAGCCACATGTTAAATGAAACTACCCTGAAGGCAATAACTATATATGATTACATGTTAACAATATAACAATCTTGTTCAGTGCATACAATTAAAGAGATTATAATCACGTTAAAAAAATAAAAATAAATTATTTTTGTTAAACACATAGTAGGATCATAACAAAGGAGCCACATGTTAAATGAAACTACCATGAAAGCAATGACTATATATATTTACATGTTAACAGTATATCGATCATTTTCAGTGTATACATAAAAAGAGATTATAAGCGCATAGTAAAAAAAGATATATGGGAGCCAAAAGGTGTTAAGGTCCCAATACATCTATTACATATTAAATAAAATCAGACTATATGAGGGGACATAGGTGTGAAATGTATATTGGTATGAAATATATATATTGAACGATCATAAGTTCATCTATGCCAGTAATTGATTATATCGAACTCTGAGTTGAAACCCCCAGGTAGCAGGCTACCGAGCTTGTGTATCCAATATATTTCTTGTCTTTGGAGTATTTGTGACTTATCATCACCACGACGTGGTGTGATAATTTGCTCGATAGCCTGCCACCTGAAGGTGTCAACTCTTCCGTCATGAACTTCAAGAAAATGTCTGGCTAATGCCGATACTGCTCTGTCTTGAGATACATAGGACAGATGTTCTCTAATACGTTTTCCAACTTTACGTGAGGTCTGACCAACATACTGTCTAAGGCATTGTGTGCACTCAATTAGATAAACGACATATTTACTGCCGCATTTGATACAGCCTCTTGTTTCAAATTTTTACTGTGTGGTAGCTGAAATAAATGTTTTTGACACTTGAATATGGTCACATGATGCACAACATCTTTTGCCACATCTGTAGGTACCCTTGACAGTAAGCCAAGAACTGCCACTTTCTGATTTGGGCAACAAGCTTGGTGAAAGCATGTTGCCTAATGAAAGATTGCGTTTGTATACAAAGTTACAACCATCCTCTAAAGTCTTACGTAAGACTGTGTCTCCACGTAGGATTGGAAGGTTTCTTTTAACTATTTGACAAACTTGATGATATTGGTTTGAATAGGCCGTGATAAGAGTGGGCCTGGACCTGTCCAATGTTTGTAACTTGGCATTCGGTGTTTTAGGTTCAAGTAGTTTCTTTCTGTCAGTTTGGTTTACTTCCCAATAGGCCCTATTAATGATAGTTTTTGAATAGCCTCTGGCATGGAGTCTTTTCTTTAAGTCATTACTCTCTGATTGGAAGTCCCTATCTGAGGAACAATTTCACTTTATTCGCAAGAACTGGCTTTTGGCTATACCCCTAAAGACATGTCCGGGGTGACTACTCCGGGCATGCAATAGTGTATTACCAGAAATTGGCTTCCTGTATAGGGATGAAGAAACACTACCAGAGAGATTGTCTGCAGACAGAGTGATGTCCAAATAGTTTACACTATCCTGGTTCCACTCAAAAGTGAACTTTAAACCTACATTGTTATTATTGAGATACTTCACCAATTCATTGGCTTCCTGATAACCAGCTGACCATACAATCATCATCTATGTATCTCATATATTTAACAAAATGCTTGGCAAAACAATTTCTACCTCCAAAGACGTGGAAGCGCTCCCACCAACCCATGAATCAATTTGCGTATGATGGGGCAAATTTCGCTCCCATGGCGGTTCCACGTCTCTGGAGGTAGAAAGTGTCAGAAAACATGAAAAAGTTGTGATTGAGAAGAAAATCAACAACTCTGATGACAAACTTCCTGCGTTCCTCTGACAAATCCGTATATGTTTCGAGAAAGAAGGACACTGTCTGCAGGCCAAATTTGTGGGGTATACAAGAGTATAAACCTACCACATCAATGATAATCCAGCTGTAACTAGGCTCCCAGACTGTGCCCTCCAATTTGGACAATACGTGTGAGGTATCTCTCACATAACTGGGTAGAGATTGTACCAGTGGTTGCAGGAACTGGTCCACCCACTTGGACAAAGGTTCCAAGAGTGAACCAATGCCTGCCACTATCGGTCTACCCTGTACTTCTACCATACTTTTGTGGGTCTTAGGAAAATGGTGAAAAATGGGCAGTATCGGGTTATCAACCACAAGACAGTCGAGGGTCTGTGTGTCAATAATGCCCATTTGAACACCATCATCCAATAGATCTCTAAGTACATCAGAAAAAGATGCAGTGGGATCTCTAGGCAAAATAGTGTATGCCTCAGCATCACTCAATTGTCTGAGAGCCTCTCTATTGTACATGTCTTTGTCAAGAACTACAACACTTCCGCCCTTGTCAGATGGGCGAATGACTAATTCCTTGTTTTGTTGAAGTTTAATTATTGCTTCTCTTTCTGACCTAGATAAGTTGGAAGGATTTCTAGATTCAGACTTAGCTAGTTCGTTCAGATCTTCTACCACCCTCTTATGAAATACTTCCAAACTTTTTCCTCTGGAATGTATTGGATAAAAGTTGGATTTGGATCTCATTAGAGCGGGTACTGGTTCTATTACATTAGTTGCTAGGGAACCTTCACATGACAGATCTTCTAGATCTATTAAGGTGCAGATATCATTAAAGGGCATATCATACTGTGGTACCCTCTGATCCTTGATCAATCCATCGTCCCCCACCCTATTCTCATGGCCAGAGAAGAACCTCCTCAAAGTAAGATCCCTCACCAATTTGTTAATATCCAGAATATTCTGGAACAAATCAAAATTGCGTGAGGGAACAAAATTCATACCATAGCTGAGGACCTTCCTCTCCGGCCCTGACAGACTATAGGACGATAGATTGATCACTGTATGATCCCCTATTGATATCTGTGTCCCTGCACATTCTGATTGTCTCTCACCGGGTATCTCTGCTGGGGTGTGTCTGTGTATGGTTCCCTCTGTCCTCAACCCCTTCTCCCCCCTCCTCTGGGTCATCTGGGGCCCACTGAAAAACCTGAGGAGAAGGTTCTGATTCATTTATCATACAATCTCTTGTTAAAGTACTCTGTATATAATGAGAGCGACCTCTTCTTTGTTGTCCTCCCCTCTTGGGTATAGCCCCACTATTTTTGGGGTCCTTTAAGATACCCCTGGGTTTATTCATTTTTTCTATATTATCTGAGTTATTTATTTGAGCTTCTTCACCTTCAGAAGTAGAACACCCATCATCATTATCAAAACTTGAGGCAAACCTCTCCTCATCGGTTTGTTCTGGTTCTGAATCTGAAAAAACTACCTTTTTGGGGGTTGGTGCATATGTCCGAATTGTTTTATTATCTTGTTGGTGTGGTGTATTCTCTATTGTAATATTGGTATCTGTATTGTGATTCTCCCTTCTCTTATTTCTTTGTGACCACAACTTTCCCCTTTGTCGCCTACGCCATATGTATACTGTACCATTTGAATAGTCCTTTTGATCTCTTAGGAACTTAGAATGTTTAACTTGTATAATTAGTTTTTTAGATTCCTCCATTACCTTTTTAAGAATTGTATCAAATTGAGGATATATGTCACAGTTTTTAAATTTCAACATATCATTTTGTATAGCAGCAATCTTATCCCTAATTTCAGCTAGTAGCATATCTTTATATTCAATAAGTAAACCAATAAGTTTTAAAGAACAGTCCGTCAGTGCCTGATTCCAGCGTTCAATGAATCCTTGGTCCTTGATGTCATATGTCGGGAATTTATTTATTCTAAGACCCCTGGGAATCATCTTTAGGTTGGTATATTTGGTAAGAATCCACTTGTCCCATCTTAATTTTTGTTCTTTTTTCTTTAATGTTTCTAAGTCATAGAAGTGGTCTCCCAATTGTGTATTTGGCACATCCTGTTCAAATACATCAGATAGTTCTAAGTTATCCAAATCCTCATCTTCTATCTCTTTAAGAGAATAGAAGGTTTCTGTATGTATGAGACTGTCCATAGTGATGGAATACAAAAAATGTATATATCTGTTTAAAGATCTGTGTAAAATAGGCTGTAAATATCAATGTAATTATTCACTGCAAAGTTCCATGGATCCCTGTGCAGGGAGCATTATTCAATTGAAAAGTCAGAATAGACTGTATAAGTGCTTGGAGGCAAAAATAGGTTCAACTCTGATTCAGGGGAGTAACAACAAAATAAGAAAAAAACAGTTCACAGAGTGAAACAGAAAGACTAGGGGGAGCTGTTACCATGCACAACTGGCAGGGAGTGTATGAGAAATAAACACTGTTCATTCAGGATTTCAACTACCAAGCCAAAATAAAATAAAACCGGTATGTCCCACACAATAATAATGGCACACTGGTCCTAATACGGTAAAACTCTGAAGTAAGGATGATATTGCAAGTCACAATGAAGACACAACATGCATGAAAGTGATAATAGCCACACTTCAGTGACTTATATGATTGCGTGTATACCGCTTTAAATATCCAGGCTGTATCAGCTAAAATTGCTGCATGACGTATCCAAAGTCAGCTGTAAGCAAAAAGCACAGTCTGCAGATAATTCACAGCCTTAAACACAATGTTGTCAATAATTCAAAAGAATGCATGAGAAATTGCTGTGTTAAACGTTACCGTATGATTTCAGTGCCTCTTCTCTTGTGTGGGTGTAGTCCGGTGTAAGCAGTTCATAATTGGCTGGAGTCACAATAATTATTCATATACTCACTCTGCGCGGCTCCTCACTAAGAGTCCAATGCCTCCCAAGCAAGTAGTGACGTGTCAGGCATCCTGAGCTCCCAAATAATCCTGTAGTGCTAGGAAAGGAAGGAATCCCTGATTTCCTTATGTAATGAAACAAGAAAAAAAGAACCCAGCACATAGAAGGTAGGATCCAAATGATGAATAAAAGTTCCAGTGAAAAAAAGGATAATAAAACGTAGCCTTTATTCAAGTCAGTAAGACTTATACATAAAACCTGCAAAAACACATCTGACCGGTTTCGGCGTGGATAGCTGTAATCCTTGATGTACAATTAGTCACACCTGAGCACCTTTTTATGCACAGGAGTACCTCCCTTTGGGAGTGGTTAAAAACAGCAGAAACAGAAGCAGGTGTAGAAAAATTTACATATGCATACATATAGCCAGATATACTGTTAACATGTAAATATATATAGTCATTGCTTTCATGGTAGTTTCATTTAACATGTGGCTCCTTTGTTATGATCCTACTATGTGTTTAACAAAAATAATTTATTTTTATTTTTTTAACGTGATTATAATCTCTTTAATTGTATGCACTGAACAAGATTGTTATATTGTTAACATGTAATCATCTATAGTTATTGCCTTCATGGTAGTTTCATTTAACATGTGGCTCCTGTGTTATGATCCTACCATGTGTTTAACAAAAATTGAATTTTTGAATAAGTTTTGAATAATACCGTTATACTGTTAACATGTAATCATATATAGTCATTGCCTTCATGGTAGTTTCATTTAACATGTGGCTCCTTTGTTATGATCCTACCATGTGTTTAACACAAATATTTTTTTCTATTGTGTGTATGCATTGAATAAGATCACTATATTGTTAACATGTAATCATATATAGTTATTGCCTCCATGGTAGTTTCATTTAACATGTGGCTCCTTTGTTATGATCCTACCATGTGTTTAACACAAACATATTTTTCTAATGTGTGTATGCATTGAATACGATCACTATATTGTTAACATGTACTCATATATAGTTATTGCCTCCATGGTAGTTTCATTTTTGTGGCTCCTTTGATATGATCCTACTATGTGTTTAACTTAAATTGCATTTTTGTATTCACTACTATCTAGACATCTTTTTAGCAGCCAAATTTTGAGAATATGTATATATACCCTCAGTCTGCTATGCATTACTCCTAGCCTGCCATTAATTTGCTCACTTTATATTCATATTTATATATTTATTGAATCCATTGCTCAGCTTTAATTAATAAGAATATAGCTTTTCATAGTTGTTTAATACATATTTTTTCATTCATGGTTTATCTAGATCTGTTTCAAAGTTTATACATACATAGTTTAGTCAGCCAAATAGTATTAAGGTTTGACTGTTTTTGCAACCGTACTCATTGGCTACACTATTATTCTGGCTATATGTATGCATATGTAAATTTTTCTACACCTGCTTCTGTTTCTGCTGTTTTTAACCACTCCCAAAGGGAGGTACTCCTGTGCATAAAAAGGTGCTCAGGTGTGACTAATTGTACATCTAGGATTACGGCTATCCACACCGAAACCGGTCAGATGTGTTTTTGCAGGTTTTATGTATAAGTCTTACTGACTTGAATAAAGGCTACGTTTTATTATCCTTTTTTTCACTGGAACTTTTATTCATCATTTGGATCCTACCTTCTATGTGCTGGGTTCTTTTTTTCTTGTTTCATTACATAAGGAAATCAGGGATTCCTTCCTTTCCTAGCACTACAGGATTATTTGGGAGCTCAGGATGCCTGACACGTCACTACTTGCTTGGGAGGCATTTGACTGTTAGTGAGGAGCCGTGCAGAGTGAGTATATGAATAATTATTGTGACTCCAGCCAATTATGAACTGCTTACACCGGACTACACCCACACAAGAGAAGAGGCACTGAAATCATACGGTAACGTTTAACACAGCAATTTCTCATGCATTCTTTTGAATTATTGACAACATTGTGTTTAAGGCTGTGAATTATCTCCAGACTGTGCTTTTTGCTGACAGCTGACTTTGGATACGTCATGCAGCAATTTTAGCTGATATAGCCTGGATATTTAAAGCGGTATACACGCAATCATATAAGTCACTGAAGTGTGGCTATTTTCACTTTCATGCATGTTGAGTCTTCATTGTGACTTGCAATATCATCCTTACTTCAGAGTTTTACCGTATTAGGACCAGTGTGCCATTATTATTGTGTGGGACATACCGGTTTTATTTTATTTTGGCTTGGTAGTTGAAATCCTGAATGAACAGTGTTTATTTCTCATACACTCCCTAACAGTTGCGCATGGTAACAGCTCCCCCTAGTCTTTCTGTTTCACTCTGTGAACTGTTTTTTTCTTATTTTGTTGTTACTTCCCTGAATCAGAGTTGAACCTATTTTTGCCTCCAAGCACTTATACAGTCTATTCTGACTTTTCAATTGAATAATGCTCCCTGCACAGGGATCCATGGAACTTTGCAGTGAATAATTAAATTGATATTTACAGCCTATTTTACACAGATCTTTAAACAGATATATACATTTTTTGTATTCCATCACTATGGACAGTCTCATACATACAGATACCTTCTATTCTCTTAAAGAGATAGAAGATGAGGATTTGGATAACTTAGAACTATCTGATGTATTTGAACAGGATGTGCCAAATACACAATTGGGAGACCACTTCTATGACTTAGAAACATTAAAGAAAAAAGAACAAAAATTAAGATGGGACAAGTGGATTCTTACCAAATATACCAACCTAAAGATTATTCCCAGGGGTCTTAGAATAAATAAATTCCCGACATATGACATCAAGGACCAAGGATTCATTGAACGCTGGAATCAGGCACTGACGGACTGTTCTTTAAAACTTATTGGTTTACTTATTGAATATAAATATATGCTACTAGCTGAAATTAGGGATAAGATTGCTGCTATACAAAATGATATGTTGAAATTTAAAAACTGTGACATATATCCTCAATTTGATACAATTCTTAAAAAGGTAATGGAGGAATCTAAAAAACTAATTATACAAGTTAAACATTCTAAGTTCCTAAGAGATCAAAAGGACTATTCAAATGGTACAGTATACATATGGCGTAGGCGACAAAAAGGGGAAAGTTGTGGTCACAAAGAAATAAGAGAAGGGAGAATCACAATACAGATACCAATATTACAATAGAGAATACACCACACCAACAAGTTAATAAAACAATTCGGACATATGCACCAACCCCCAAAAAGGTAGTTTTTTCAGATTCAGAACCAGAACAAACCGATGAGGAGAGGTTTGCCTCAAGTTTTGATAATGATGATGGGTGTTCTACTTCTGAAGGTGAAGAAGCTCAAATAAATAACTCAGATAATATAGAAAAAATGAATAAACCCAGGGGTATCTTAAAGGACCCCAAAAATAGTGGGGCTATACCCAAGAGGGGAGGACAACAAAGAAGAGGTCGCTCTCATTATATACAGAGTACTTTAACAAGAGATTGTATGATAAATGAATCAGAACCTTCTCCTCAGGTTTTTCAGTGGGCCCCCAGATGACACAGAGGAGGGGGGAGAAGGGGTCGAGGACAGAGGGAACCATACACAGACACACCCCAGCAGAGATACCTGGTGAGAGACAATCAGAATGTGCAGGGACACAGATATCAATAGGGGATCATACAGTGATCAATCTATCGTCCTATAGTCTGTCAGGGCCGGAGAGGAAGGTCCTCAGCTATGGTATGAATTTTGTTCCCTCACGCAATTTTGATTTGTTCCAGACTATTCTGGATATTAACAAATTGGTGAGGGATCTTACTTTGAGGAGGTTCTTCTCTGGCCATGAGAATAGGGTGGGGGACGATGGATTGATCAAGGATCAGAGGGTACCACAGTATGATATGCCCTTTAATGATATCTGCACCTTAATAGGTCTAGAAGATCTGTCATGTGAAGGTTCCCTAGCAACTAATGTAATAGAACCAGTACCCGCTCCAATGAGATCCAAATCCAACTTTTATCCAATACATTCCAGAGGAAAAAGTTTGGAAGTATTTCATAAGAGGGTGGTAGAAGATCTGAACGAACTAGCTAAGTCTGAATCTAGAAATCCTTCCAACTTATCTAGGTCAGAAAGAGAAGCAATAATTAAACTTCAACAAAACAAGGAATTAGTCATTCGCCCATCTGACAAGGGCGGAAGTGTTGTAGTTCTTGACAAAGACATGTACAATAGAGAGGCTCTCAGACAATTGAGTGATGCTGAGGCATACACTATTTTGCCTAGAGATCCCACTGCATCTCTTTCTGATGTACTTAGAGATCTATTGGATGATGGTGTTCAAATGGGCATTATTGACACACAGACCCTCGACTGTCTTATGGTTGATAACCTGATACTGCCCATTTTTCACCATTTTCCTAAGACCCACAAAAGTATGGTAGAAGTACAGGGTAGACCGATAGTGGCAGGCATTGGTTCACTCTTGGAACCTTTGTCCAAGTGGGTGGACCAGTTCCTACAACCACTGGTACAATCCCTACCCAGTTATGTGAGAGATACCTCACACGTATTGTCCAAATTGGAGGGCACAGTCTGGGAGCCTAGTTACAGCTGGATTACCATTGATGTGGTAGGTTTATACTCTTGTATACCCCACAAATTTGGCCTGCAGGCAGTGTCCTTCTTTCTCGAAACATATACGGATTTGTCAGAGGAACGCAGAAAGTTTGTCATCAGAGTTGTTGATTTTCTTCTCAATCACAACTTTTTCATGTTTTCTGACACTTTCTACCTCCAGAGACGTGGAACCGCCATGGGAGCAAAATTTGCCCCATCATACGCAAATTGATTCATGGGTTGGTGGGAGCGCTTCCACGTCTTTGGAGGTAGAAATTGTTTTGCCAAGCATTTTGTTAAATATATGAGATACATAGATGATCTGCTGGTTGTATGGTCAGCTGGTTATCAGGAAGCCAATGAATTGGTGAAGTATCTCAATGATAACAATGTAGGTTTAAAGTTCACTTTTGAGTGGAACCAGGATAGTGTAAACTATTTGGACATCACTCTGTCTGCAGACAATCTCTCTGGTAGTGTTTCTTCATCCCTATACAGGAAGCCAATTTCTGGCAATACACTATTGCATGCCCGGAGTAGTCACCCCGGACATGTCTTTAGGGGTATAGCCAAAAGCCAGTTCTTGCGAATAAAGCGAAATTGTTCCTCAGATAGGGACTTCCAATCAGAGAGTAATGACTTAAAGAAAAGACTCCATGCCAGAGGCTATTCAAAAACTATCATTAATAGGGCCTATTGGGAAGTAAACCAAACTGACAGAAAGAAACTACTTGAACCTAAAACACCGAATGCCAAGTTACAAACATTGGACAGGTCCAGGCCCACTCTTATCACGGCCTATTCAAACCAATATCATCAAGTTTGTCAAATAGTTAAAAGAAACCTTCCAATCCTACGTGGAGACACAGTCTTACGTAAGACTTTAGAGGATGGTTGTAACTTTGTATACAAACGCAATCTTTCATTAGGCAACATGCTTTCACCAAGCTTGTTGCCCAAATCAGAAAGTGGCAGTTCTTGGCTTACTGTCAAGGGTACCTACAGATGTGGCAAAAGATGTTGTGCATCATGTGACCATATTCAAGTGTCAAAAACATTTATTTCAGCTACCACACAGTAAAAATTTGAAACAAGAGGCTGTATCAAATGCGGCAGTAAATATGTCGTTTATCTAATTGAGTGCACACAATGCCTTAGACAGTATGTTGGTCAGACCTCACGTAAAGTTGGAAAACGTATTAGAGAACATCTGTCCTATGTATCTCAAGACAGAGCAGTATCGGCATTAGCCAGACATTTTCTTGAAGTTTATGACGGAAGAGTTGACACCTTCAGGTGGCAGGCTATCGAGCAAATTATCACACCACGTCGTGGTGGTGATAAGTCACAAATACTCCAAAGACAAGAAATATATTGGATACACAAGCTCGGTAGCCTGCTACCTGGGGGTTTCAACTCAGAGTTCGATATAATCAATTACTGTCATAGATGAACTTATGATCGTTCAATATATATATTTCATACCAATATACATTTCACACCTATGTCCCCTCATATAGTCTGATTTTATTTAATATGTAATAGATGTATTGGGACCTTAACACATTTTGGCTCCCATATATCTTTTTTTACTATGCGCTTATAATCTCTTTTTATGTATACACTGAAAATGATCGATATACTGTTAACATGTAAATATATATAGTCATTGCTTTCATGGTAGTTTCATTTAACATGTGGCTCCTTTGTTATGATCCTACTATGTGTTTAACAAAAATAATTTATTTTTATTTTTTTAACGTGATTATAATCTCTTTAATTGTATGCACTGAACAAGATTGTTATATTGTTAACATGTAATCATATATAGTTATTGCCTTCATGGTAGTTTCATTTAACATGTGGCTCCTGTGTTATGATCCTACCATGTGTTTAACAAAAATTGAATTTTTTAATAAGTTTTGAATAATATCGTTATACTGTTAACATGTAATCATATATAGTCATTGCCTTCATGGTAGTTTCATTTAACATGTGGTTCCTTTGTTATGATCCTACCATGTGTTTAACACAAATATATTTTTCTATTGTGTGTATGCATTGAATAAGATCGCTATATTGTTAACATGTAATCATATATAGTTATTGCCTCCATGGTAGTTTCATTTAACATGTGGCTCCTTTGTTATGATCCTACCATGTGTTTAACACAAACATATTTTTCTAATGTGTGTATGCATTGAATAAGATCACTATATTGTTAACATGTACTCATATATAGTTATTGCCTCCATGGTAGTTTCATTTTTGTGGCTCCTTTGATATGATCCTACTATGTGTTTAACTTAAATTGCATCTTTGTATTCACTACTATCTAGACATCTTTTTAGCAGCCAAATTTTGAGAATATGTATATATACCCTCAGTCTGCTATGCATTACTCCTAGCCTGCCATTAATTTGCTCACTTTATATTCATATTTATATATTTATTGAATCCATTGCTCAGCTTTAATTAATAAGAATATAGCTGTTCATAGTTGTTTAATACATATTTTTTCATTCATGGTTTATCTAGATCTGTTTCAAAGTTTATACATACATAGTTTAGTCAGCCAAATAGTATTAAGGTTTAACTGTTTTTGCAACCGTACTCATTGGCTACACTATTATTCTGGCTATATGTATGCATGTGTAAATTTTTCTACACCTGCTTCTGTTTCTGCTGTTTTTAACCACTCCCAAAGGGAGGTACTCCTGTGCATAAAAAGGTGCTCAGGTGTGACTAATTGTACATCTAGGATTACGGCTATCCACGCCGAAACCGGTCAGATGTGTTTTTGCAGGTTTTATGTATAAGTCTTACTGACTTGAATAAAGGCTACGTTTTATTATCCTTTTTTTCACTGGAACTTTTATTCATCATTTGGATCCTACCTTCTATGTGCTGGGTTCTTTTTTTCATGTTGGTCAAATGAATACATTAATTAGTATATATGTGAAGAATACAGTTTCCTTATTTACAATATTCTACATTATAAAAGCTATACTAGCAAGATCAAAATAAAAATTGAACATTCTCTATCAATTGATGACAACGCAAGAAGACACAAAATGACTTAAAGCAACAGTCAACAACATAAAAGATTGAAAATAAGAATACATGATCTCTTTATTTATAAATTAATTTAGGAAACAATGAACTCACGTGAATACAAATATAATTTTACTTTGTCAATTAGAATTTAAAAATCTGATTGTTAATGTCCATGGCCTGATTTCTATTAAGGATATCCAATCCTGATTGAATATTTTACAGATATGGATGTTGGTGCTGGAACCTCGAGCCTGTGTTAGTCACAGCATAGTATGTCTCATTTTAATTTACCTTTGTCTTACAAACTTGGACATAACATTACATAATCCATTCACATTGATCTATATTTATATGGATACTCTAATTCTCTTTTCTTGTTATTTTAAAATAAGAATCACAAATCAGAGTTGGGATTCCATTGTAATACAAATCTCAATTTATGAGTATTTGAAGATATTCCTTAGATTCTCGATATCTTCATTTTACTGTAATCTTAGGGTCATGGCCATTTTATAGTCTGTCCCTGGGTAGTACTTGACATGTTTTGGCTACATTTAGACAACAATAACATATTTTTACATATGTGCAGATTAGAGAAATATACATCTCATATGCTTTGATATTTTCTTCTTATCATTAAAGGGACATGAAACCAACATTTAACTTTTATTATTTAGACACAACATGTGATTTTCAAAAACTTTAAAAGTTGCTTCTATTATCTACATTGCTTCAGTCTATTGATATCCTTAGTTGAAAATCATATCTAGGTAGGCTCAGGATCAGAAATGCATTACTGGGAGTAACCTGCTGATTGTTTGATGCACAAAATTGCCTATTTTCATTTTTGCAACACAGATAACAGTAGTATATAGTTGCTACTTTAAAAAAACTTTCTAAGACAATGAAGCAAAATAGAAAAAAAAAGTATATTTGAAAGGTTTTTGAAATCACAGTCTGGATTTGAATCATGAAAATTAATACAATTACACATTTGGAGTTTCATGTCCCTTTAAGAGAGAAGGATAATTAAATAATCTTGATGATATCCTTAAATTACATATTTGATTGTAATTGCATGCTCCATCCCATTCATTACATCAACATATGGACTAGACAATTCATTAACAGCGACATTGTCAAATAAAGATATTTTAATATTTAATATTAAAGGGACACTGAACACAAAATTTCTCTTTTGTGATTCAGATAGAGCATGCAATATTAATAAACTTTCTCATTTACTCCTATAATCAAATTGTCTTCATTCTCTTGGTATCTTTATTTGAAATGCAAGAATGTAAGTTTAGATGCTGGTCCATTTTTGGGGAACAGCGTGGGTTGTTCTTGCTGATTGGTGTATACATTCACCAACAAATAAACAAGTGCTTTTCATGGTTCTGAACCCAAATACTGCTTAGCTGCCTTATTTTTCAAAGAAAGAAAGCCAGAGAATGAGACAAATTGATAATAGGAGTAAATTAGAAATATGCTTAACATTGCATGCTCTATCTTAATCACAAAATTAAAAATTTGGGTTCAGTGTCCCTTTAATAATAAATATCTTAATTAATCCTTACACTGTTTTGATGAAACAATATTGATATCTAAATCACATATTCACTCTTGGACTTCCTTTATATATATATAAGCATACTCTAACAGCACCATGATGACATATTTTTACAAATATCTTCTGTTTTGCATTGTGATTTGTGATCAATATGTATTGTATCCTAAAACAGATTACTGTATATTGCACAAATGGATCTATGTGCCACATGGCTTAGGTTCGATTTGTCACCAGTTGTTATTCCAAGTGTTGTGTGTGTATTATTTTAAAAACATGGATCAATAGTTATATTTAGATATGCCATAGAATCAAATTAGAAGAATCGGCTGTCTAATATAGTAAGAAATCAAACATATGTGAAAGACATAATTTTCTTTACAATCACCTTGATTAACTCATGCATTTATTGTTCATATTAGTGCTCTATTCTTCACATTTCTAAGTATATTGATTTAGTGATGTCCAAACTGTGTTCACTAATATATTTTAATATAATTAATAGATGTAGTTGTTGTGGCGAGCACAGAGGGATCCAGCACCAATGGGGACCTGCCTTTGCAGGATTCTGTGCATTGTCTAATTCATATGTCATTGAAAGTGTATTTTAAATAAATATTATGATCATGATTCTGATGAAGCATTCCATTTGAATAAAACATAATTTACTCCTCTGATTATATATATATATATATATATATATATATATTTAAGATTAAGATCTCAAAGCTTCTTAGTCTACACCTTTGTGCTTCAGAACATGTCTAGCATATGTTTCTTTTAATATAAATGTAGACAACAATCATCAACTTATACACACATGAGAACTCTTAAATGTTCCATGTACTCAGCTTTTAAGAATATTTTAAAAATACAGACACTAAAATTTAATTATTACTCATCAATAATTACAAATCTTATTTCATTTGTATACTCCATCAAAATAATGTAATTCCTAACTTTGGTTCAGTATCTTTTTAATGCAACATTGATTTGTGTCCTTGAGCAAAAGTAACATATGTTAGAATATTGGATTTTAACGTGTACACAATATTTTATGTTTTACAGAGATTGATGTAACATGTGAGATGGAGGAGGAAGTGGCTCCCTTGGAGTCTGATGGTATGTCAAATATATATAACATGTATCGAACATGTATTATTGTTTAAAAAAACATTTTCTGGAAGAAAAAGAAAGTCTACAGCTTTGGCACTTTAAAATGTATTATTCCATTATTTTTACAATACACTACTGCCCCCTTTTCTATATCATGCAACATGAACAAATGTTTTTATTTTTTGCAAATTTATGTATGATTTGTCATTAATGACATCATGATGTCACATGCATACTCCATGCAAAACCACAATAATCATCTTCTTATTGTACAGGCCGTCATTGCTATTCATCTGAGTGCCTAGATGCAGACCATATCCTTATGTCATCATTGTTTATAAATTCTAAACCACTTCTAAGTATACATAAAACATAATCATGTTGAAATTCCTTGATTTAATTTCATGATGTATGATATGTAAATATATTTAAAATATATTTATGTGTAGACTGTCCATTTCAATCCAACAAACATTAATATTCCACAAAATTAAAGCATTGATGAATGTGTCTATTAATATTGGGATGACATACATTTAATCCTAATGTAAAAGAGAGATTCACAACATTAGTCCAAAATAAACTTTCATGATTCAGATAGGGCATGTAATTTTTAACAATTTTCCAATTTGCTTTTATCACCAATTTTGCTTTGTTCTCTTGGTATTCTTAGTTGAAAGCTTAACCTAGGAGGTTCATATGCTAATTTCTTAGACCTTGAAGGCCACCTCTTTTCAGAATGCATTTTAACAGTTTTTCACCATTAGAGGGTGTTACTTCATGTGATTCATATAGATAACACTGTGCTCATGCACGTGAAGTTATCTGGGAGCCAGCACTGATTGGCTAAACTACAAGTCTGTCAAAAGAGCTGAAATAAAGGGGCAGTTTGCAGAGGCTTAGATACAAGATAATCACAGAGGTTAAAAATATATAAATATAACTGTGTTGGTTATGCAAAACTGGGGAATGGGTAATAAAGGGATTATCTATCTTTTAAAACAATAAAAATTCTAGTGTAGACTGTCCCTTTAAATAGACCCCTAAAGGTCAATATCACCTTTCTTAACCTAAATTCAGTTCCCATATATGATCAGATCTGGTGATTTTCAAAAAAAAAAAAATTCACATTTCAAGTTTCTAGGGATAACCACCAGAGGAGTTCCTCTTTTGCTTCTGAGAAAAATACATTTTATGAGAGTAAGAGAGAACCTTGTGTAATTTCTTTATTATTTATTATTATTTTTATTTTTTTTAAAACAGTTTTTATTAAGGTTTTATATGATAAATCCAAAAAATAAAAGAGCAAAGTTTGCCCCATATACAATAAATAAACATACTGTACATTAGTTTTTCAGGCAACAAAAGAAAGAATTATCAAAGCTCACAAATATATGTGTGTTTTTTGTATCACAGTATAATGGTCAAATAATAGCCAGGTATGCAATTATTTTTTAATTATTTTTTAAACATATTTTTTTTTTTATTAAGACAAAAAGGAACCAGCAATATACAAAGGAAAAAGAGGTACATCCCAGTGAGGATCATGTTTTGGAAACATATTTAGACATTATTTAGATCATCAATAAATTTAAAAACTAACATCTATACAAAGAAAAATTTGTACTAAAGATCCTCAAGTCTTGATAGGGAGAGGAAAAAAAAGAGAAAAACTAAATATGAAATTTAGGTATGCAATTGAATATGTATTACTCAAAAGTGTACACATCTCTATTCCATTAGGAGTGACAGAGTAACAGTGTCTACCTGTCTATGAAGAATATTAAATTAGACCAGCTTAATAACAATAGATGCCTAAAACCTAAATAACCATTGAAAAAAAAAAGCTGGACAAACATAGTTGAAACCTCATTTTTCTTTTAAAACAAGAATGTAAAGTAACTACTGCATTGGTCGCCTTGAATGTGAATAGTATGGCAAATGGCAAATGGTAGTTACTTAGGGTAATTATATAGATGTATAGATGTATGATAAGATAAATGTTGCGCAAAATATTAAGGAAAGGAGTTCAGCGGGCAAGAGCCGCTTATATAATAGAGGAAACGGGAAAGAGGGGAGGAGGGCGTGTCCTAGTACGAAAATAGAGTGACAGATGTTTTCCAGTAAGTAGGCTGGCTAAGGTTATATCAGGGTAAATAGATATCTTAGACCCTATTGTATTTAATAAAGGAATGTCAATGTATATGAAGTTCCATGGTTATGTATCACAAAAGTTACATCGGTGTACCAGTATTCTCTTTAGTTATGGGATATGTGAAGCAGTTAACTTCCTGCATATAAACTTAAGCTTATAGAATATCTAGAGGGAATAATATAAAATATAGGCTTACTAGCACAGTTTGGGATATATGTATTATAAGGGCTAAATGTTTAGGGGGGTAATATATAGTACAGACATACTAGCGTAGTATAATATACATGTGTCAGGAACGCTAAATATTTAGAGGAGGTGATATCAGTCAGAGAAATACAGGGGTAGTAAGATATATATGTCATGAGAACTAAATATCTAGAGGAGGCAATATTGATCAGATCTTGGGAGTGATATAAAAGTGGGATAGGTGGTACTATCTCCAAGTGTTAAGCTAGGTATCTGCCTCAATGGACAGTTAGATATTCCTGATATTAAATAAGAAAATATATAATGTGCACTACAGAGGTTACTGCTGTTATATATGCTGGTACTACAATACTGTACTATCTCAAGGAACATAAGGGGTGCATGGAAGGTATCTAGTGCAAATACATATTTGTAAAAGTCAAATCCTGCTGTGTAAATGTAAAGTGGCCCATATCTGGGGATTGCACTTCGCAATTTAATTGCATAGATCTCGCCTGTCGGAAGCTCAAGAAAGAACTGCATTGTTCCGGATACCACCTAAGCTTTAATTTATATGCACAGTAAATACTAGGTTTAACATAAAAGGTAGCTAACCTCCTATATTTACTAATGTGACATCTAGTAAGGGTGAGCTTCTTTTAAGCCCCACTTAGGAAAAAAAAAAGATGATCCTTAAATACACATGAAGTTAGGGAATACATACAGTGAGGTGCTGCGGTTTTGTTGCCCGCGGTCAGAGGATGTGATTTGATTTCGCAACTAAAGCACTTAGCCTAGGGTTTATTTAGGACATAATAAGCTAAGACAGGAATACTAAAGCATCAGTATTATTCCCCTCTCTATACAAACGGAGACTTAAACTCTAAAAGGTATAGACATAAACAACTGTAATAGGAACTATAGATATTAATTACTAAGGAAAAACTGTACTCAGCTGAAAATTTAAACATAACAGTCTTCATAGATGGCAACATCTTTGTGGGGGTAAGAGAAGTGTCCGGTTCCACTGCGACATGTGGAAGTGTCCCCATTTATGAATAGCTGCGTTCAACCTACACCGATTTTCCGACTCCAGCGGGTCTGCAATTGGTATCCCATCCCAGACCGTATCAGACAGTTCATGATCTCTGAGCGGAGACTCTTAGTGAGGGGATGCTCTTGAATATCTGTCTCTTGCTGGGTCACAGTGGAGTGGCAAAGATCTTCCGAAAATTGAAGGTTGCAGCCTTGCTGCATGGATCCACTCTGCACGATGCTCCGACCTAAGAAACCTATGTGCAAGCTTAAGGGAAACGCACCAGCGAGAGCCAGTTTCAGAAGTGGCCTTTCCACTCTGTCTCGAACCAGATCCTTCTGTAGCTTGTAGGTGGTCTGCAGGTAGGTCTCGGGCCCAATGATCCACTCTGTAGGGGAAAAGTAGAGGGCATCAATGACATCTTGTTACCATAGGGGTTCCCCTCACTCATGGACTGTTTCTCTCGAGGGTCGGCTGTAATTCTCATAGGAGGGGTTAGTAATGGGTGAGATGATCCCTCTGGCGAGAACTCTAGAACGCATAGGCTGTTAGCACATTTTTCCTCTAGCGCTATGTCTTGATGCTGCGTCACTGACTCCATCTTTACATCTAGTCTGCCTGTACTCTTAGTTAGAATGGGATCTTCCCAGGTAGAAGACAACTGTAAAAGCTGAGTCAGGCTATGGAAGCTGTTAGTAATTTCCCCCTCGAATTCCATTAACAGGGTCTTTATTGCAAAGTAAAAGTCCTCCATTGTGTTTGTAACGGGTCAGAACCGGAGCCTTTATTCTTAGATGGCCAGTATAAAGATCAAAGAAGCTGGGTTGGAGAGCTCTGCTGTGAGAAATATCGATATCAGAGTAATCCTTAGAAAATCCTCTATATCTTAATAGATTTTCAGTAGCTGGATGGTTTATCGTTGCATTGATTTTGTAGTGGAAAGTAAGTCCATTAGGCAGAGCTCCCAGAAAAGCTGCCACCCACGGCCATGATCCAGACACCCCCCCCCTTTTTTATTATTTTGAGACATTGAAATGCATGGAAATATGTCTTGAACTGAGGACAAAAGTAACCCTACAATTTGAGCAAGATTCCTGATAGGAAAATAAGTTTTTTTAGAAGGTTAGATATTTCTTTTTTGCCAGCATGGAGAGAAATCACAATAAAAAACTTTTTCTTTGCATTTTATTATAATGTTTATTTCTCTCCTTACAGAAATAAACAGCCCTCAAGCTAAAATTTGTGTTTGCTAATATTTTTGAGGAATTTTGCAGTACTAACAATACTTCTTATATAATCTTAACAGATCACAGAGCTTCAGAGAACTGGGCCCTTAATATTAAAAATGACCTTTTGTCTTTTCTATTTTGATGTTTATTCTGACATTAAGCCAGATTATGAGTTTTGCGTTATGGCTGGCTCGCTAATTACTTGCAAGTTATTTCCACCGTTCACCTTTAAAGGGACAGTAAACACCAGAATGTTTGTTGTTTAAAAAGGTAGATAATCACTTTATTACCCATTCCCCAATTTTGCATAACCAAAATTGGCCAAGTTTACATTTTTAGCCAATCAGTGCTGACTCCTAGGAGCTTTACATGACTGAGCTCAATGTTATCTATATGAAACACATGAAATAACGCCCTCTAGTGGTGAAAAACTGTCAAAATGCTTTCAGATTAGAGACAGTCTTCAAGGTCTAAGCAATTAGCATATGAACCTCCTAGATTAAGCTTTCAACTAAGAATACCAAGAGAACAAAGCAAAATTGGTAATGAAAGTAAATTGGAAAGTTGTTTAAAATTACACGCCCTATTTAAATCATGAAAGTTTCTTTTTTACTTTACTGTCCCTTTAATAGCGCTGCTATTACAGGTTTGCAAACAAAATGGCTTGTGCGGGCGATATGGTTGCGTTGAGCTCCATGCTTCACCCAAATACAAGCAGCGTTTTGACGTGCTCGTGCACAATTTCCCCATAGACATCAATGGGGAGAGTCGGCTAAAAAAAAAGCCTAACACCTGCAATCGCGGAGCGTAAAGCTCTGTAACGCAGCCCCATTGATGTCTATGGGGAAAAAAATATATGTTTAAACCTAAAACCCTAACATAAACACAGAGCCTAAACACCCCTAATCTGCCGCCCTAACATCGCTGACACCTACATTACACTTATTAACCCCTAATCTGCCGCCCTAACATCGCCGACATCTACATTACACTTATTAACCCCTAATCTGCCGCCCCCAACATCGCCGTCACCTACATTACACTTATTAACCCCTAATCTGCCGCCCCCAAAGTCGCCGCCACCTACATTACACTTATTAACCCCTAATCTGCCGCCCCCAAAGTCGCCGCCACCTACATTACACTTATTAACCCCTAATCTGCCACCCCAATGTCGCCGCCACCTACATAAATGTATTAACCCCTAATCTGCCACCCCCAATGTTGCCGCCGCCACTATACTAAAGTTATTAACACCTAAACCTCTGACCTCCCACATCACTAACACTAAATAAATATATTAACCCCTAATGTAACCCTAAGTCTAACCCTAACCCAACCCTAACACCCCCTAACTTAAATATAATTAAAATAAATCTAAATAAAACCTACTATTAATAACTAATTCCTATTTAAAAACTAAATACTTACTTACCTGTAAAATAAACCCTAAGCTAGCTACAATATAACTGTTGTATCTATCTTAGGTTTTATTTTTATTTCACAGCCGAGTTTGCATTTATTTTAACTAGGTAGACTAGTTAAAAAATAGTTATTAACCATTTACTAGCTACCTAGTTAAAATAAATACAAAGTTACCTGTAAAATAAAACCTAACCTGAGTTACACTAGCACCTAACATTACAATAAAATTAAATAAATTAAATTAACAAAATACTTTTATCTAAATTACAAAAAATAATAAACACTAAATTACACAAAATAAAAAAAGACATTATCAAAAATAATAAATAATTACACCTAAGTTCCCCATTGCCCTGTAAAGGGCATTTGGATGGGCATTGCCCTTAAAAGGGCATTTAGCTCTCTAACTGCCCAAAACCCTAAGCTAAAAATAAAACACACCCAATAAACCCTTAAAAAAACCTAACACTAACCCCCCGACGATCCACTTACAGTTTTTGAAGACCGAACATCCATCCTCATCCAGGCGGCAGAAGTCTTCATCCAAGCGGGCAGAAGTCCTCATTGAAGCCGGCAGAAGTCTTCATCCAAGCAGGCAGAAGTCTTCATTCAGACGGCATCTTCTATCTTTATCCATCCGGCGTGGAGCGGGTCCATCTTCAAGCCATCCGGCGTGGAGCATCCTCTTTTTCCGATGTCTGTTAAAGAATGAAGTTTCCCTTTAAATGATGTCATCCAAGATGGCGTCCCTTACATTCCGATTGGCTTATAGAATTCTATCAGCCAATAGGAATTAAGGGGGGGGGAATCCTATTGGCTGTTGCAATCAGCTAATAGGATTGAGCTTTCATCCTATTGGCTTATTGGATCAGCCAATAGGATTGAGCTTGCATTCTATTGGCTGATTGGAATAGCCATTAGAATGCAAGCTCAATCCTATTAACTGATCCAATCAGCCAATAGGATGAAAGCTCAATCCTATTGGCTGATTGCAACAGCAAATATGATTTTTCCCCCTTAATTCCTATTGGCTGATAGAATTCTATCAGCCAATCGGAATGTAAGGGACGCCATCTTGGATGACATCATTTAAAGGGAAACTTCATTCTTCAACAGAGGCTGCTCCACGCCGGATGACTTGAAGATGGACCTGCTCCGCGCCGGATGGATGAAGATAGAAGATGCTGTCTGGATGAAGACTTCTGCCGGCTTCGATGAGGACTTCTGCCCACTTGGATGAAGACCTCTGCTGCCTGGATGAGGATGGATGTCCTGTCTTCAAAAAATGTAAGTGGATCATCGGGGGTTAGTGTTAGGTTTTTTTAAGGGTTTATTGGGTGGGTTTTATTTTTAGCTTAGGGTTTTGGGCAGTAAAAGAGCTAAATGCCCTTTTAAGGGCAATGCCCATCCAAATGCCCTTTTCAGGGCAATAGGAAGCTTAGGTTTATTTAGATAGGATTTTATTTGGGGGTTTTGGTTGTGTGGGTGGTGGGTTTTACTGTTGGGGGTTTGTTTGTATGTTTTTTTACAGGAAAAAGAGCTGATTTCTTTGGGCCAATGCCCCGCAAAAGTCCCTTTTAAGGGCCATTGGCAGTTTTGTGTAGGCTAGGGTTTTTTTTTATTGGGGGGGGGGGTTATTTTGATAGGGCTATTAGATTAGGAGTAATTTGTTTTTATTTTTGATCATGTCTTTTTTTATTTTGCGTAATTTAGTGTTTATTATTTTTTGTAATTTAGATAATTGTATTTTGTTAATTTAATTTATTTAATTTTATTGTAATGTTAGGTGTTAGTGTAACTCAGGTTAGGTTTTATTTTACAGGTAACTTTGTATTTATTTTAACTAGGTAGCTAGTAAATAGTTAATAACTATTTATTAACTAGTCTACCTAGTTAAAATAAATACAAACCTAGCTGTGAAATAAAAATAAAACCTAAGGTAGATACAATGTAACTATTAGTTATATTGTAGCTAGCTTAAGGTTTATTTTACAGGTAAGTAAGTATTTAGTTTCAAATAGGAATTAGTTAGTTATTAATAGTAGGTTTTATTTAGATTTATTTTAATTATATTTAAGTTAGGGGGTGTAAGGGTTACGTTAGGTTTAGGGGTAATTAGGTTTATTATAGCGGCGGAGTTGGCGGACGGCAGATTAGGGGTTAATAATATTTAAATAGTGTTTGCGATGCTGATTGTCCTTTAAAGTAGGTATTTATCATTGTATTATTTAATTTTATTTTCTACAGCTAGGTGGCAGTATGTACTTGACTAATTAAATGTACTTACAGTAATTCTTTATTAGCGTACAAAAGGGAGCCAACAATAAAATGAAATACAGCTGAGCAACAGACAAGGTTTTCTGGTCAAAATGATACTTTTAGATACTACAGCAACAAAAGCCAAGTACATTCCTTTCTTATACATTTTAAGGCAGTGTCTTCAAGATCTTTGTAGTTTTTCCAAAATATACAAACAACAATTTTATTTGTTAAGTGTGTTGAGGTCTTTACAGGACATGGATTTTGTCAGTAGTATATTTTTTATCTTGTTATTTACAGAATGGTAAATCAGCTGAATGTGTGCATTATGTATAATTAGAAGTTGGCACCATTTATTATAAAAAATTCACATGAAATAACATACTAATGAAAATATTTTGTGAATGACAGTAAGATTATGTATTTGTGCTTAGAAAGCTATCAGTATTTGAAGGGACATTAAAGGGATATAAAAATGCAAAAATAAAATGCACAAGTGTTTGAGCATTTTACAACTGCATTATTACTTGCATATATGCAGACAGTTTAAACACATAGTTAAAGTCAGCTCCTTAACAGCAATGCACTTCTGGAAACTAGCGGAACATATCTGGTGAACCAATGACAAGAGGCATATGTGTGTAGGCACTGATCACCAGCTAGCTCTCAGTAGTGCATTTCTGCTGCTGAGCTTACCTATTATGTATGTTATCAACAGAATAAAGTGAATGTTATAACAGAAGAATATAGAAAAATATATTTTATGCTCTGAATGAACCACAAATGTTTAATTTTGACTTTCATCTCCCTTTAAATACCCCATGTGTTAAACTTGTAACTGTGCAACACTCAATAGTTAGTACAAACAATAGTAAACACCTTGAGATTTTATTATTATTATTATTATTATTATTATTATTATTATTATTATTATTATTATTATTATATTTCCCTATGTGAGAGGGTTAGGGTGTATGGAACTCAGAATGCAGGAACAGATACATCAGGGCTGCCACTATAAATTGTGGGGGCCCTGACAAAACTCCCCTCTTTGCAATTTGTGGCCAAGTGACTAAAAACAAATGTCCACAGAACAAAGACACACACAAACACACAAATGCACACAAAGCCACAGAAACACACAAAGACACACACAAACACACAAATGCACACAAAACCACAGTAACACACAGACACACACAAACTCACACAAATACACACAAAACCACAGAAACACACAAAGACACTCACAAACTCACACAAATGCACACAAAACCACAGAAACAGACAAAGACACACACAAACTCACACAAATGCACACAAAACCACAGAAACACACAAAGACACACACAAACTCACACAAATGCACACAAAACCACAGAAACACACAAAGACACACACAAACTCACACAAATGCACACAAAACCACATAAACACACAAAAACACACACAAACACACAAATACACACAAAACCACAGAAACACACAAAGACACACACAAACTCACACAAATGCACACAAAACCAAAGAAACACACAAACTCACACAAATGCACACAAAACCACAAAAACACACAAAGACACACACAAACTCACACAAATGCACACAAAACCACAGAAACACATAAAGACAAGTGACTAAAAACAAATGTCCACAGAACAAAGACACACACAAACTCACACAAATGCACACAAAACCATAGAAACACACAAAGACACACACAAACTCACACAAATGCACACAAAACCACATAAACACACAAAGACACACACAAACTCACACAAATGCACACAAAACCACAGAAACACCCAAACTCACACAAATGCACACAAAACCACAAAAACACACAAAGACACACACAAATGCACACAAAACCACAGAAACACACAAAGATAAGTGACTAAAAAACAAATGTCCACAGAACTAAGACACACACAAACTCACACAAAACCACAGAAACACACAAAGACACACACAAACTCACTCAAATGCACACAAAACCATAGAAACACACAAAACACACACAAACTCACACAAATGCACACAAAACCACAGAAACACACAAAGACACACACATGCACACAGAACCACAGAAACACACACAAACTCATACAAATGCACACAAACCACAGAAACACACAAAGACACACACATGCACACAAAACCATAGAAACACACAAAACACACACAAACTCACACAAATGCACACAAAACCACAGAAACACACAAAGACACACACATGCACACAGAACCACAGAAACACACACAAACTCATACAAATGCACACAAACCACAGAAACACACAAAGACACACACATGCACACAGAACCACAGAAACACACACAAACTCATACAAATGCACACAAACCACAGAAACACATGCTCACAAACATGAACACTCACAGAAATTGACACAGACAACCCTATACACAGACACATAAAATAAAAATGTAATCACAATTATACATTTTATGGAGAACCACATGTTTTATGTTAACAATGGGGTTTACCCCACCCCTTTAGCTTTGCCCCTGTATGTACAGAAAAAAAAAAGAAAGAAAAAGATGAGATTATCAGGGTAGGGAATTTGCATCAGTTATCTTGACTTTTCCTGTCACTAATGTGCAAGGCAACCCTGAGATTCCTCCTGCAGACCACATCCTCTCCTCTAGATGAAGATTCAGTGTGTCCCATTTTCACAAAGAACACTAATTCATTGTGTCTGACCCCACACAAATGCTGCACTGAGGTGGCCACTTGGCCCTTTTGAAACCTTGATATATTGTCCTATCATTGCACTATGAAAATGAAACAGACAGTGGGGTATGGAACAATGAAAATATGCCCCCCCCCCCTTTTTATTGCAATTGCAATTTTTATAATATATGGAGGAGTGTTATTATTTAAGCTGTTATTCTGAGAATTTTCTTTTACCTAAAAATTGTCTAGTGGGGTTTGGACATGGGAGTTAAGGACTGAGGTTAACACGTATGGCCAATATAATTCTAGTGTGTTGTTTAATAATTAGTGGAGAGGCTGCAGTTAAGGTTAACTTGTATGGGCCTTGGATAGGGGTTATTTGCTAGTGGATGGGTGATGTACGCAATACATTAAATTGTGGAGGGGTTTTCGGGGATGCCTATTTATATGTTGGGGTCGCCTTTACTTTTCAGGGACTGATAGGTATGCAAATCACACAGTACAATAAATTGTAAGCTTCTTGGTCCCCAATGCCCCCTCATCCTTATCATCACCTCGGTTCCCATAGGGGCTACTATATTTACTACAGCAATCCATATCTAGTGCAACAAGACTTATATAATAGAGCAAACCATAAATAGTACAACAGGACATATATACCGCAGCAAAACATAAATAGCACAAAAGTACATATATTCCACAGCAAACCATATATAGTGCAACAGGACATATAACACAACAAACCATATGTATAACAGGAAATATATACTAAGCAAAGCATATATAGTGATGGACTGTCAGATGTCCCTAGTGTATTGTGAGTAGCGAGGTATCACTAAAACTGAGATTTTATACCAAATTTTTTTTTAAAATTATACCGCTCCTTATTTGTGTAGATGCTCCATTTTAGCAACTCACATAGATGTCCTGATAAAATGTTACTTTAAGTTAAATGTAAATCCTACCCACAAGGAGCTCTCATCCTGCAAGTTCGACATGATGATCTGTGTCACCTGATGAGCGATTCTACCCCCTCAGGTCCCTACTGTCACTTCCTTGCAAGTTAGTGCTTGGTCAGCCCCAGAACATCGTCACTGTGATGTTAGGAGTAGGAGCTGCGGACAGTTCACAATCTGATGGGTTTTTCACAGGGCTCTGCTACTAACCACTCATCCTGATGCTTGACATCACACAGCATGTCTGCGTGGGGACCCCAAAATACGGGAAACCTCCCTCCCTGCCTCCACTTCATATTTGCTGCACAGCATTCTGGAACTTATAGTTCCTAGCCTTGTAGCCTAAAAAAAGGCCCAGCTACACCGTACTAAATTTGCAGCAAGTGGCATTTAGAGGCAGACCCCATGGAAAGCCCCAAACCAAGATGCCTTTGCCAGTACTCTGTCAAGGCCCAGGCCCCTCTGGCTCAACTGACCCCTGACTAGAGTCACCCTTTTCACCCCCTGATGATGGTCCTGAGATACACTGAACAACAAAAGTATTTTAAAAGCTTTAGTGGTTGATTAGCAAAATAACAGTTGGTAGTTTAAATTGAATATCTCAGAAAGAGCAAGTTTGAACATAAGCTCAATGCAGAACACTTAAGTCCAATATGAGGTTCAAGATACTTTAAATAGTTTGCAGGAACAAAGTCCAATGAGCATTGTTTTTTTATTTAAACAGTAAAGGGAGAGGTTGTCACAAAATACCTGGAAGGTACAGCAGGCACAGCTAGTAAAAGGAAAGCAGACACAGGATTATCAGCAGGCACATGATACCCAGCGGGTATTGTTGGGGAGACTGTCACGGGATACCAGATAGGTAAAGTTTCAGGAACAAGGTGAGCATACACAGGTATCAGGCAAGTCTGCTTGGCTTTGAGGAACCAGGAGCGTATATACAGGTGCAAGATAGTTATGTTTGGTCTCTGGAACAAGGTGAGCATACACAGGTATCATGTAAGTATGCCTAATCTCTGGAACAAGGTGAGTATATGCAGGCACAAGGTAAATACACTTGATCTCTAGAACAAGATGAGCATACACAGGTATAAGGCAAGTCTTCTTGGCTTTTAGAAACCAGAAGAGCATACGCAGGTGTAAGGTAAGTTTGCTTGGTCTCTGGAACAAGGAAAGCATACACAGGTATCAGGTAAGTATGCATGGTCTCTAGAACAAGGTGAGCATAGGCAGGACAAGGTACAATGGGTATTGAAAATAATCACCCCCTTGAACATAATCACGTTTTGTTGCTTTACAGCCTGAAATAAAGACACACACAGTTTTTGTTTATCAACTTGTAATTACTCAGTGCAACTTATAACATCCATATAAAAAATATAACACCAAAATGTCAGGCAAAAATGAAGACAATTCAAAAACAGAATCACTGAGTTGGAAAAAGGTTCACTCCTCCTAAAGTTATTTGGAAACTCAATCAGGTGTAGCTAATCACCTTCTCAACAACACACACAAAGCCATTTGACCTTCAACTGTGATCAGCTGTGGACATATTGATTAGCTCAGCATGAATAGAGCTTTCCTGGAGCATCTCAGTCCCTGGTAGTGCAACTGAAGCAAACACTCAACTATGGGTGGCAAGGCACTGTCAAAAGATCTCCGGGATAAAGTTGTGGACAGGCACAAGTCAGAAGATGGATACAATTAAATATCAAAGACTTTATCAATGCCTAGAAGCACAGTGAAGTCTATTATTAAGAAGTGGAAGGTATTTGGAACAACACAGACCCTCTCTGGATCAGGACGTTGCTCCAAACTGGATGAAAGAGCCAGGAGGAAACTGTTCAAAGAGGCTTCCATGAGGCCCACAGCAACTCTGAAGCAGTTGCAGGAACTTATGACAGAGAGTGGTCATTGTGTGCATGTGATAACAATATCATGAGTTCTCAACATATGTGGCTTGTATAGGAAGGGTTGCAAGAAAAAAACCACTCCTCAAGACAGGCCAAATGTAGTCACAACTGAGGTTTGCCATAACCTACCTTGGAGATTCTGAGGCCACATGGAAAAAGGTATTATGGTCAGATGAGACTAAAATGTAATTATTTGGCCTCAACACTAAACGATATGTCTGGAGGAAATCCAATACTGCTCACAATCCAAATAACACCATACCTAGAGTAACGTATGGCTGTGGTAATATCCTATTATGGGGTTGTTTCTCTGCAGCAAGCACTGGAGCAATTGTCAAGATAGAAGGAATAATGGATGGGGCAAAATACCGAGGAAAATCTGCTGCCCTCTGCCAGGAAGTTGTCAATGGGAAGATGGTTTACCTTCCAACATGACAATGACCCAAAGCACACAGAAAGACGTAAACCCTATTGAATATCTGTGGCATGACTTGAAGACTGCAGTACACAAATGGTCACCATCAAATGTAACAGAACTGGAGCAGTTCTGCAAAGAAGAGTGGGCAAATATTGTACAGTCTAGATGCGCAAAGTTAGTAGACACATACCCCAACAGACTAAAGGCTGTAATTAAAGCAAAAGGTGGTTCAACAAAATACTGACACAAGGGGGGATCCTTTTTACAACTCAGTTATTCTGTTTTTGAATTGTCTTTATTTTTGTCTGACATGTTGGTCATATATCTTTCACTTGGATGTTATAAGTTGCACTGAGTAAATACAACTGGATAAACAAAAACTGTGTCTGTCTTTATTTCAGGTTGCTAAGATGTGATAATTTTCCATACCCACTGTAAGTATGCTTGGTCTCTGGAACAAGGAAAGCATATGCGGGTCTCAGGTAAGTATGGTTGGTCTCTGGAACAAAATGAGCATACACAGGTACAAGGAAAGTATGCATGTGTCTCTGGAACAAGGTGAGCATACACAGGCGGCTTTAGCTAACAGAAACCAGGAACAAGGTTGCAAGGCAATAACTTGGCACACATTCAAGGGCAGAGTGAGCTTTTATAGCAACTTCCACACCTAAATCCTCCAGGTGGGAGTTCCGGTAATTAGGACATGGCCCCTTTTAAATCCCAACAGCATGCAGCCGCGCACGCCTATGGAAGCTTGCAGCAGGAGCAGGAGGAGATGGGTCTTGGCGTCCCTCTACGTGGGATACCGAGGCTACAGCAGTTACTCTCAGCATTCAACAAGACCAGAGGGACCATACCAGACTGTCATAACTGACAGTAACTGCAAAATAATGCACCTAATATTAAGATAATGAGCCTTATTTATATAGCCTTATTATCTGCAAACTCAAGGTTGGATTGGTGGGTGGAATTTGACTATTGAAACAAAACTTGCAGCAAACAAGATGTTTATTTTGTTTTAAAAATGTTTACATATGGCTAATATGTTATTCTATGGCAAATAACAGAAATGTTTTGTAATTTCAAGGTGTTTACTGGCCCTTTAAAGGATCAGTAAACTTTTTTTTTCTGTACACTTTTTAATCAGCGTATCCTTAATATAGATAATTAGTTAACACTATGCATATGATTGCTTTTTGATAAAATGTTATAATAAGGAATAACCACTTTCTTTTAAATATTGCGTTATAAAACTCAAGCCATCCTCCAAAAAATTCTGGGTTCGGCATGGCACAGCTTAATTTAAATAAAGCTAATCGCTGTGCAGTAATTAAAGATCCATTTGCATAATTTGGTTATACAGGCTTGCAGGCTTGCTGCCAAGTGCATGCGCAGCTCTCTTATTCATGGCTGCATGCTAATTTTTATCCTGTTTCTTCCTCTGTTAATTTATGGTGACGGTCACATGACATATTTCAAGCACTGAGTGCAGCTTTGATATGCTGAAAAATCGATAAATAGCTCAGTGTCTACACAGTGTTAATAATCTGAGATTAGGTTGCATAGGAATCCACATCAATGTTTTACAGTCATGTGATCATCCATATTGATGACGGCAGGGCCGATGAGTGCATGTTCCGTGAAGCCAGGGGTAACATTCTGCATATTCACACTCTCCCTAGCCTGGCACCCAGGTAGCCCTCTGTGATAGGACATGAATAATGAGTATTACGGCAGGCTTGGAAATGACAAAATATGCAACAAAAAAGTATTAATATAAGAAGAAAAGTTTTAAAACATATATATTTAATATTTATTATGCAAAAAACACACTTCGAAGTAATACAATTTATTTTACTGTCCTTTTAAGTGCTCCAGTGTCATAATTAAGCAAAATCGGAGCCCAGGTAGGCATTGCAGATTTTCTATCTCTTTGCAGGCAAACACCATAACAACTAATAGAGATATACCTTTAAATCATACAAGAGATGAGGAAGTCTTAAATAAATGTCATTAAAATGGTAGAGGAAACAATTTCGAGGACATTAGATTTTATGTTAAAAGTCCTATTGAATGTTCATTTTGCTATTTCATATATTTTAACCAAATCTTTAAAAAAAAAAAATTCAAATTAAACAATCTAATGATAATGATTTGTATATTTATCTATTTTGAATGTTATATTCAACACTAACATTCAATTCTAGCCAAACATTTAGAAAAGCAAAATGAACATTCCATGGGGCCTATGTATCAAAGGTCTTGTGGACCTGATCCGACAGTGCGGATCAGGTCCGCAAGACCTCGCTGAATGCGGAGAGCAATACGCTCTCCGTATTCAGCATTGCACCAGCAGCTCACAACAATGCCGCCCACTGCAGATTCGCGGCCAATGGGATACTAGCAGGGAGGTGTCAATCAACCCGATCATACTTGATCTGGTTGAATTGGGGCGATTCCTGTCCGCCTGCTCAGAGCAGGTGGACAGGGTTATGGAGCAGCAGTCTTTAGACCGCTGCTTCATAACTGCTGTTTCTGGCGAGTCTGAACACTCACCAGAAACACGGGTCCACACAATTACACCTAACACTACACTATAATTAAATTAATTACCTACATTAACTACAATTAAATAAATTAAATAAAATTATCTAAAGTACAAAAAAAAAAAACCCACTAAATTACAGAAAATAATTTTCCCACAGGAACGTATTCAGGTAAACTAATTACACCTAATCTAATCCCCCTAACAAAATAAAAAAGCCCCCAAAATAAAAAAAGCCCTACCCTACACTAAATTACAAATAGCCCTTAAAAGGGCTTTTTGCGGGGCATTGCCCCAAAGTAATCAGCTCATTAATCTGAAAAAAAAGTACAATACCCCCCTCAACATTAAAACCCACCACCCACACACCCAACCCTACTCTAAAACCCACCCAATCCCCCCTTAAAAAAAACTAACACTAACCCCTTGAAGATCACCCTACCTTGGGACGTCTTCACCCAACCGGGCCGAAGTCCTCAACGAAGCCGGCGAAGTGGTCCTCCAGACGGGCAGAAGTCTTCATCCAAGTCGGGCAGAAGAGGTCCTCCAGACGGGCAGAAGTCTTCATCCAGACAGCATCTTCTATCTTCATCCATCCGGCGTGGAGCGGGTCCATCTTCAAGACATCCGACGTGGAGCATCCTCTTCCATTGACGTCGACTGTAGAATGAAGGTTCCTTTAAATGACGTCATCCAAGATGGCGTCCCTTCAATTCCGATTGGCTGATAGAATTCTATCAGCCAATCAGAATTAAGGTAGGAAAAATCCTATTGGTTGATGCAATCAGTCAATAGGATTGAAGTTCAATCCTATTGGCTGATTCAATCAGCCAATAGGATTGAGCTTGCATTCTATTGGCTGATTGGAACAGCCAATAGGATTGAACTTCAATCCTATTGGCTGATTGCATCAACCAATAGGATTTTTAGGGGTTTAGGGGTTAAACACTTTATTTAGTTGCGGCGGGGTCCGTGAGCAGCAGGATAGGGGTTAATAACTTTATGTAGGTGGCGGTGGTATAGGTGGCAGAAGATTAGGGGTTAATATGTATAATGTAGGTGGCGGTGGGCTCCAGGAGCGGAGATGTAGAGGTTAATACATTTATTAGAGTTGCGGTGGGCTCCGGGAGCGGCGGTTTAGGGGTTAATAACTTTATTTAGGTGCGGCGGGGTCTGGGAGAGGCGGTTTAGGGGTTAATACATTTATTAGAGTTGCGGCGGGGTCCGGGAGCGGCGGTATAGGGGGTAAACAGTATAGTGTGGGTGTTTAGTGACAGGTTACCAAGAAAGCTGTAAAAAAGCCGAAAAACAGCGAGATCGATGACTGTTAGTTAACAACAGTCCGCTGCTCATCGCACCGTACTTGGTGCGCGGCTTTTTGACAGCTTTTTTGATAACTTTGGAGAACGTATTCAGGTCCGCAGCAGCGGTGTTAGGCGATCTTAGGCGAGCGTATTGGTGCTGTTGAATGTAGGTAAGTTGACGGCTTGATAAATAGATGCCTAATGGTGCAGAATCCATACTACTTGTGAACTGCTCTGGTATTACAAGTAAATGGTTAATATGTATCATGCGGGGGGCGGAGCAAGCTGGGCATCTGATCGGTCGCACTCCAAGAGAGCTCTGCTCAAACTTATTTTTATCATATAATCAGACCGTTCAGTTCTGCCCAATATTAAACAAAATCACAGCTGAAGACCCACAGACCCATACTGAGAAGTTCAAGGACTCAGAAAGAACCCGAAGGGACACACTGGAACATTTTTATTATCCGCAGCACACACATGAACTGTGAACAGAGAGGCCATGCTGTAAGCCACATGGAATCTGCAAAGACGGCTACTAGGTGCATGCTAGTGTTCCCCAGCCTATCTATTGAGACATAGCGCCAGACAGTGTTATCCCCACACTTTATTTTATAACCCACAATGACAACTCTCGAATTAGAGAGCTCTATCGGGCACAGCCCGACTCTGATGGACTCTATGATGCACTGGGAACGTAACACACTTCGCACATTAGACCGTAACTACCGAGACCTCAAACAGCATTTCCAGGAGCTCATCGCTACCTTACAAGAAATGGTTCCCCCAGCACCCCCTAACATTTACGGGGTGCTGTAACACCTGATGAGCCGCGTCGCCTGAGAGGCAACTTCACACATGCAGCACTATTCTCTCTCAAGATCGGAACAAGCTACATACCTCTAGATCGCGGAGTAAGAGGATCTACTCAGCCCCTGTTAACCACGATGCAGAGCGGGATCAGGATATGTGGACTCTCATTACGGAACTCAGTGTCACCGCAGGTAGCCACTCCACGGAGCTCTTCCTCACCTTCCACTCTCCAAGGTAAACTTTCCCTTCACTTACTAAGGAACACCCGGAACTTGAGATCTTATCAGTCGGGTTATGATGTTAAGGAGGAAGCCGATAGTAAGGGTGCTAAACAGCGCATAAGTTTGAGATATACCCCGGCCCCTCATAATGCATATAACATGTGCTTTTCTTGGATTCCTACAAAAACGGACAGGGTCTTACCTGCCTACTATTTGTTTGCTGACAAAATATACCCCAGCAGATATGCTGGACAAGCTCACATAGAAGGGCACTTCACCCTCCATTTTTTACCTTTGTTGAGAGCAGGAATCGGTTAGTTTACTTTTAATGGTCTGGACTCATGTTCTCCCACTGCTGAAACTGGAACTGGTACTGTCTCATCTTGTCATTTAATGCCCTCCATTAGAGAATTTGAAGCTTAAGACACTCACCATTTACAGACGCTTAAGTCATTTCTCTATGTATGCTGTTCCCTAGGTTAAGAAGCTTGGACGTTATCTTTCTTGCTACCCCTAATACGGACCCAATGTATAAGATTTGTTTGTGTGTTAATTGGTTGTAACTTGTTCCTTAGATTTTTATAATTGCCTATACGTTAGTTTGATGTGCTACCTAATTAAGAGGTACTATAGATATCTTTAAAAGTGTCCTACCCAGGTATATGTTATCTAACAGGGGACATAAGTTAATGATACTTTGTGTGATGATTGTTATCTATTAGATGTTTTAGCAATTCCTTGCTATACCTCCCCTTCCCTTGTCTCACACAGTTTTTTAGTCATCATAGTGTGTATGATATACCAAAAGGTCTCCTTCTCTACAATAATGGCCACCTTTACACAAAGACATATCTGATAAGCTCCTATCAGTACAAAATGTTCACTTTTATCCATATGCTAACGATATCATGCAGTCCTCTATGTATTTACTGGGCTTGAGACAAGTAAACCTCTATCTGTATTTTAGTAGCCTGCATTAGTCCTGATGGGTAGTGGGTAGTGCATAGTCCTATAGGGCTTTATATTGTTCTGCCTATTATAACTTTGTTGAGATGCTATCTTACTGTACTACCTGCTTGCTCCTAATTCATGTAGAATAGTTATGCCTTAGCTTTATAAATAGGGCTTGTTGAACCCCTCTCATATCAATTACAACTCACTGTTATACTAAAAGGTTGTCCCCTCAAATGAAAAGAACTTGGAATCTTGGCTGTAAGGACAGTGCTAGATAAAATTCTTGTTATTTTTAGGGGAACCATCCTATAATGACTATGACTTCACTCTTGCCTTTGAGGCTTGGATATCTTAACCCACTGATCTGGAGACACTTATTATCATTTTGCAGACAAGCACTTCTCTTAGAATATTCCTTATATCAATTGTATAAGCTCACTCACTAGTTGTCTCCTATTTCAGAGGTAATTTTATTAATTTGAACATTTACTTTATGTCCTACATAAACTTGCATTTAGAGGCCATTACCCTATCTATTAGAGCAGTTATAGAAGGTTTTTTCTTAATTAAAGTTTACAATGCATAGAGGAACTCAGTTATGTTTACTCCATTAAGACATGTATAGACACATCAAATAGTATTTAAACCTCCTGATTCAACTGCTTTATCCCCAAAAGGTCTGCAGATCTAAAAGACTCGCTCGATAGTCAATTTAACTAGCTCCGCCCCCCCTCCCCCTCCTCATCCCCTCCACTTCCCCTCCTCTTTCCCACCCCTTCCCACACACCCCCTCTCCCCTTCCCCCGCCCATTACCCTTCTCTTACTTTCTTAACTTGAGCGGCTCTTGCCCGCTGTAATTCTTTCTTTTCTTCTTTCCAATAAAACCATAAAGCTAGCTCCCTTCTATGCCTTAATTGACTTCTAATAGATAAACCATATTTTGATTGGTATAGGGACTCAGGGACCACTCTCACCACTAATAAAACGAAATGGAGGCATCATGATGGTATGCCCAGACACTAATACTAATTATACATTAGATACTAACTCTAACTTTATATATCTCAAGTAATACAACAAGAACTTTAGGTCTTATATTATAACACATATCGGATACTACTCCCTTATCGATAAACCTGTGATGTAATATATCTGAAGCTCTCTTTAGTATATTTAGTATGTGGTATGCCAGGGCTTTAGGTGCAACAGTAGTAATGGTAATGCTTGTACTTTAAGGTTTGGACAATGTTTTACTTCATTTTATGTATGTGAAATGTATATTTAACCTTACCATTTTCAATTTGTGCCTGGACATATATCCTTGTTATGTAAACATTATTTATTGCCTCAATAAAAAATATATATATAAAAAAATAAAAAAAAATATGTATCATGCAAGCATTAGTGGGATGCCGCGCTATAGTGATCATGTCAGAGAGCACAGATGCATAAAGCCATCTAAGCACATTAATTTCCCACAGGTTTTAGATTTCTATTAGGGTTTGCACTAAAATGCAAATAATGCAAATATGCATTGTTTTTTGTTATATATACTTTCCATGTTAGTGTAATTGTATAGATTAAAGTTAACACTGAGGCCCATATTTATCAAGCTCCGTACGGAGGTTGAAGGGCCGTGTCTGAAGACTCGCCAGAAACACAAGTTATGAAGCAGCGGTCTAAAGACCGCTGCTCCATAACCCTGTCCGCCTGCTCTGAGCAGGCGGACAGGAATCGCCGGAAATCAACCCGATCGAGTACGATCGGGTTGATTGACACCTCCCTGCTGGCGGCCGATTGGCCGCGAGTCAGCAGGGGGCGGCGTTGCACCAGCAGCTCTTGTGAGCTGCTGGTGCAATGTTAAATGCGGAGAGCGTATTGCTCTCCGCATTTAGCGAGGTCTTGCGGACCTCATCCGCACTGTCGGATCAGGTCCGCAAGACCTTTGAAAAATAGGGGCCTAAGACTCTTGACCCTTTCCCTTCCTCAACATATCAAACCTTTTGTTAATTAACCTTTGTTCACTGTTTCTTTAGCAAAATGAGTGTGCTACTACTGCATTTTGCTTTTATGTAAAATTACGGGGTGTGATATATGTATAGGGGGAAACCAAAGGCAATATGTATAGGGCACAACAAATGCTTAGGGCAGGGGTGCCCAATAGGTAGATCGGGATCTACCAGTAGATCCCAAAGGCATAGCTGGTAGATCTCGGCTGATGTGATCAAAATGATGTGGTCAGGGTGTGTCTTGATTGCGGTCATGATCAGCAGCAACTTCATGAAGCTCCTCAAGTAAATTTAAAAACATGTTGTGTATCTCCTCTTAAACTTGACATCCTGCACTGAAACTTATTAAGCTCACAACGGAGAAGATACAGAGTTGAATGACACCTTTATTTTTATGATCTCCCCTGCTGGGCTCAAACAGATAGAACCTGGAATGTAGGCACCATCACACACATGCATCACCCCCCCCCCCCGGATACCCAAGTTACCCGAGTAGAGCAGTATTAATCTGCTATATCTTATAGTACAAGCCAGAACATCACATACAGCTAATAACATACTATGTTTCATACTATGTTTCAAGCTAAGAGGCTTTGGGACAATTGATAGACTGCAGGTTTACTGATTTAAGAGACATTTACAGGACATCGAGTCCAATGGGCTCACTGCCTGAAGTACAAGGAAACATTCAGGGGAATGCAGACACTGCATGGCCTGATAAATCTACAGACCCGCGACCTGGGCCGACCTCATGTGCTGAGTCACACATCCCTAACCAAACGTCTCAATCCAAGGCAATTAAAATAATCATTTCTGCGGTACAAGACACAAACCGCTCATCGTTGGCCTCGGCTCCTCTGGGAGGGGACGCGGCTGGTCCCCACGGGGGTGATGAGGGTATTGCAGCCAAGCTGGAAAGGAGACCTTCGGCTATTACCAGGCACCTAGATGTGTTGGGGGTTCTGGCCCGCAGTGTGCAGTGGAGCGGCTACATTATGGGGCTACAGTCAAGTGAGCCGTCTAGGACCTGGTCCGCCATATCTCTTACCGGCAACTATGCATCAGGCAGGTTTGCATTACAATTTGAGTACAACTTACCTCCTAATCACTACACAAAAGTTGGAGTTGGGTAATGCTGGATGCTTCGCAGCAGAAGCCATGCTTACCCATTCCCACATCAGGCTTCTTGATAATTGTGACTTTTAGACACTCTAATGAGAATTATGATATTAGATATATAGGCCCTTATTGCTACACACATAACCATGTCACTTTTTATTTTTTCTGCACAACCCTATGTTTAGTGATTGCATTTTGCAAGTAATGGGTAATATCAGGTATGTGACTAGGTTTGCCATTAACGTTGTATGCAGATTCTACCTAGCCTGTTGAGCGTGTATTTTATTTTTATATAATTGAGATCACCGAGCCATACTGCATTTATTAGTTTCTGATGGTAAATATTCTACCTCCCAGATTTAAGAGTTATACAGCATATACCTGAAACATACTAAGCCTCAATAGAAGCCCTTTATACCTTAATATTGGTCCTTATAACCACATACATAACTATGTCACTTTTTTATTTTATGCACAACCTTATGTTTATTATTCACAGTTTGCAAATAAGGGGCAACATCATATGTGTGACTGGACTTGCCTTTAATGATGAATACAGATTTTCCCTAGCTTACTGAGCATGTATTTTTATATATAATTGGGATCGCTGAGCCAGACTGCATTTATTAGCTCCTGGTGTAAGTGTTCTGCCTCTCTGATCTGAGCTACACAGCATATACCTGAAATATACTAAGCCTCAATAGACATCCTCTTTGTAGTATATATAACTAAAGATGTATAATTGGCCGGTCACAAAGTAAGTGTCAGACTGATTAGAAAGAGATATAGGGGCATTATTCTAACCATACTATTTTCAAGTCTGTGTTATATAATCTTAGGGTGACTATCTCAGGCTCTCTATTTTTGACTGCAAATACTTTGCCTTATATTATCCCAATCATGTCTTGGTTTTAGCTGGGGCACTTTATTATGTCCTCATAATATTTCAGATCTGCCTACTATACATCGCACCTCTGTTATAGGGACCCTAAAATATTTTTGTGTATATATGACAGCTCCCTTATAAACACCCATATGGTGATGTTCCTCAAATAGTTACCTATGTATAAAGTTTTTCGCTGTTTGCAGGGTATATAATTATCTCCATAAATGGGTTTACTAATATAAACGACACCTGTCGGTTTCTGGTTGTAAATATCTTGCCTAGCTAAGATCTATGAGTTATGAATAGGGTGACCATATTGCCGCTTTAAAAAGGGACACATATGAAAAACACATATGTCAGGGCTCTTTTCAGGGCTGTTTAAAGAAATGTTTTGTATAAGATCCCTGACATATGTGTTTTTCATATCTGTCCCTTTTTAAAGCGGCAATATGGTAAGCCTAGTTATGAACCGTGTAGCCGAGACGTATTAAGTCTTAACAGAAGCTGTCTTTAACATATATTATACATAGCTTGGTTATTTATATGTGATCAAGATATGTTATCTACTGGGTTGTCTATATTTTGTGGTACTGTTTTCTTTTTGTTCCGTGTGTACAGACTGTTACTTATCGGAGATGTTATGTATATCATTGCAGTACTCATATTGTTATGCTAAATACCTTAATAAAAGTCTTTGATTTAAAAAAAAAAATGATGTGGTCAAGTTACATGATCTCAACACTAGGGAGTGAGCAGTGGCGTCACTAGGGGGGGGCGGGGGGGGGCGGGCCGCACCCGGGTGACACCCTCCAGGGGGTGACACCAAAAAAAAAAAAAAAAAAAAAATTTTTTTTTTTTTTTTTTTAAATTTTATTGAAATTGAAAGAAATACAATGTTGAGATGCATAGATTTTTTTTTTATTAGAGGGTCTGGCATTTGGGAACATTGGTGGGACTGGGGAAGTTGTAGACACACAATTGTTTGCCCCTTGAGCCAGTGCTGCAATTTCAACAAATAGTTTTCCCGGCTGCTTTTGCTTGTTTGTACTTTGCTTCTCCCCTGCCCAATTTCGCTATGAATGTTGTGGGCATGCCGTGGGGCTTGCAAAGTTGCGCTGCTAGCCTAAACCTGCCTGCCTATCTGTGCTCACTGCTCAGTGACATGTGGAGCAGTGGAGTCACTCACTGCTGTGCTGTCTCTCTAAACGGGAATTAGCAAATCATGAGGGGATGCCTGGCACCTGACCGCATGACTGTTTTACACTGTCTTTAAAGTGAAGGAGCCACGTATGATGCCCACCAGACCATTACGGTTACGGTACACTAAGTGCACACTGAACAGGTAGGAGGGCGGGCGGGGGTCTGGGGGTGGGCAGAGTGCAGAGGTGATTGGCCATAAGAAGCGGTAGGCACGCGGCCCGGGGCTGTGCACTGACAGGCTTAGAACAGAGTCAGAGAGCAGATTTTTCATAGTTTGCGCCTAAACCTTTTCTTTAGTGATTTATTTTTAGAGTGCTCTGTTTATTTTTCATTTGATGCTCTGCTGAGCCAGGGAGCAGCTCTAGGCATGAGCTTCATAATTAATGCAGTGCAGTTTACATATTTTGTAAGTGTGTGTCTGAGTTTTTGTGTGTGTGTGTCTGAGTGTGTTTCCGAGTGTTTGTGTGTGCATCTGAGTATGTTTTTAAGTGTGTCTGAGTGTTTGTATGTGTGTGTGCCTGTGTTTTTGTGTGTGTCTGCTTTCCGGGGGGGGGGGGGGTGACACCATAACTTACCGCACCGGGTGACACCAACCCTAGTGACGCCACTGGGAGTGAGTAGAGTATGAATGCTAGGGATATTGCTTTATCTACCGCAGTGTGTGAAGGGACAGGTCATTAAACAGTTTGATGGTCAGACACGAAAAGTGCTACAGGATTGGATCTTGAGGGACAGCGATTTTAACCAATCAATGTAGATGATTTTTGAACGACAACACAATTGGCCTATTAAAAGCATGGTTGAGTGAGTACTCTCCCAATGGATATGGTGGTATAGTATAGTTAGGAGAGTAAGCGTCATTAGATATAAAAAGTAAAGGCAGAGGCTGCTGTACTATGATAAAGGAACAATTCTGATTGACGTCTGGCAAATGAACGTCTTGAACCAGTAAGAAATGGTCTGCATGGCACGCTATTGAAATTTATTTGTGTAAGCCTCACTGGGTCATATCAGGCCAAGCCCACGGCGCAAAGTAAAGGGGGTCAGTAACAGTAATTTGAATGCAGGGTTTTGTAACATGGCACAAGGGGTTGCTCCTGTTAACCAGAATTAAAGTCAGTGCTACTTTTGTCGTCAGGATTAATCTGTTGTTTCTTTATGCTTTTGCACATCCATGTGTTGCTAAATCATGCAACCTTAAAGGGATATGAAACACACATTTTTCCATGATTCAGATATAGAACATGCTATTCTAAACAACTTTCTAATTTTCTCCTATTATAATCTTTTCTTTATTCTCTTGGTATCTTTATTTGAAAAGGGAGGAATGTAAAGCTTAGGAGCCGGCCCATTTTTAGTGGGTAGATCTCGTTAAGCTAGTCATTTGAAAGGTAGATCCCAACACAAAAAGTGTGGGCACCCCTGGCTTAGGGTAAACCAGATAACCAGTAACTTGTTATATCACATTGAGCGGGTCTAGGAGCAAAATGCTCTTTGTCTTAACAACTGTGTTTGATTTGTAACCATAACCTTTATTTATAAGACTCACAATACAGAAAATAAGCACTGTGTGTGTTACAAATGGTGTGGGATAAAGGAGAAGTAAAATCTTCTCTGCAGTGGCACATAACTATATATAGGGCCAGATTACAAGTGGCGTGCTAATGATACGCGATATCATTGGACCGCCCTAACATTAGCACATGACTTCGTATTACAAGCTCATGGTAAATCACATTTACCATAGAAGGGTTAGCGTGGCTGACGTTACTCTAGCGCAACTTATACTTCCAATGGAGATCATGAATGTGCTAACTACACAAACAATTATTATTTATGTATCTCGTAATTTATTGTAAGAGAATGAGACGAATTTGATATTGTACCTCGTTTAGAGAATACTTCCTTGTTGTGATAAGTTATACTTTTTTAACTTTGTATTCTATTTCAAAGAGCATTTGTATAACATTAAATACTATTGGCTAGATTACGAGTTTTGCATTATGAGGGGTGCGGTACTAACTTGCAATTTATTGTCACCGCTCACTTCCCTACAGCACTGGTTTACAAAAACCCGGCGTTAACAGTCAAGAAGTGAGCATAAAGCAAAATTGTGCTCCATACCGCACTCCAATACCAGCGCTGCTGAAAGCCGCGGTGAGCTGGTTTTACGTGCTCATGCACGATTTCCCCATAGACATCAATGGGGAGAGCCGGCTGAAAAAAAGTCTAACACTTGCAAAAAAGAAGCGTTAAGCTCCGTAACGCAGCCCCATTGATTCCTATGGGGAAACTAAATTTTTGTTTACAACTAACACCCTAACATGAACACTGAGTCTGAACACCCCAAATCTGCCGCCCCCGACATCGCCGACACCTACCTACACTTATTAACTCCTAATCTGCCGCCCCTAATGTCGCCGCCACCTACCTACACTTATTAACCCCTAATCTGCCCCCCCCGACATCGCCGACACCTACATAATGTTATTAACCCCTAATCTGCCACTCCGGACATTGCCGCCACTTTAATAAACATACTAACCCCTAAACCGCCACACTCCCGCATCACAAACACTAGTTAAATATTATTAACCCCTAATCTGCCGCCCGTAACATCACCACAACCTACCTACATTTATTAACCCCTAATCTGCTGCCCCCAATTTAGCGGCCACTATACTAAATTTATTAAGTCTAACCCTAACCCTAACACACCCTAACTTAAATATAATTAAAATAAATCTAAATAAAACCTACTATCATTACCTAAATAATTCCTATTTAAAACTAAAAACTTACCTATGAAATAAACCCTAAGCTAGCTACAATATAACTAATATTGTTGCTAGCTTAGGGTTTATTTTTATTTTACAGGTAAGTTTGTATTTATTTTAACTAGGTAGATTAGTTAGTAAATAGTTATTAACTATTTACTAACTACCTAGCTAAAATAAATACAAATTTACATGTAAAATAAAACCTAACCTGAGTTACACTAACACCTAACCTTACACTACAATTAAATCCTAACTAAATTAAATACAATTACCTAAATTAAATACAATTAACTAAATTACAAAAAAAATACTAAATTACACAAAATAAAAAAAGAAATTATCAGATATTTAAACTAATTACACCTAATCTAATAGCCCTATCAAAATAAAAAAGCCCCCCCCCCAAAAAAAAATATAAAAAACCCTAGCCTAAACTACCAATAGCCCTTAAAAGGGCCTTTTGTGGGGCATTGCCTCAAATTAATAAGCTCTTTTACCTGTAAAAAAAATACAAACAACCCCCAACAGTAAAAGCCACCGCCCACACACCCAACCCCCCAAATAAAATCCTAACTAAAGAAACCTAAGCTCCCCATTGCCCTGAAAAGGCCATTTGGATGGGCATTGCCCTTAAAAGGGCATTTAGCTCTTTTTCAAGTGCCCAAACCCTAACCTAAAAATAAAACCCACCCAATAAACCCTTAAAGAAACCTAACACTAACCCCAGAAGATCCACTTACAGTTTTGAAGACCAGACATCCATCCTCAACGAAGCCGGGAGAAGTCTTCATCCAAGCAGCAAGAAGTCCACAACGAAGCCGGGAGAAGTCTTCATCCAAGCTGGCAGAAGTGGTCCTCCAGACAGGCAGAAGTCTTCATCCAGACTGCATCTTCTATCTTCATTCATCTGGCGCGGAGGGGTCCATCTTCAAGACATCGGGCGCGGAGCATCCTCTTCTTAAGACGGCTCTTCTGGAATAAAGGTTCCTTTAAGTGACGTCATCCAAGATGGTGTCCCTTGAATTCTGATTGGCTGATAGAATTCTATCAGTCAATTGGAATTAAATCAGACAATAAAATGCGAGCTCGATCCTATTGGCTGATTGGATCAGCCAATAGAATTGAAGCTCAATCCTATTGGCTGATTGCATCAGCCAATAGGATTTTTTCACCTTTAATTCTGATTGGCTGATAGAATTCTATCAGCCAATCGGAATTCAAGGGACGCCATCTTGGATGACGTCACTTAAAGGAACCTTCATTCCAGAAGAGCTGTCGTAAGAAGAGGATGCTCCGCGCCGGATGTCTTGAAGATGGACCTGCTCCGTGCCGGATGGATGACGATAGAAGATGCCGTCTGGGTGAAGACTTCTCCCTGCTTCGTTGAGGATGGATATCCGGTCTTCAAAACTGTAAGTGGAAGTTAGTGGGGGTTAGAGTTAGGTTTTTTTAACGGTTTATTGAGTGGTTTTTATTTTTAGGTTAGGGTTTGGTCACTTGAAAAAGAGACAAATACCCTTTTAAGGGCAATGCCCATCCAAAAGCCATTTTCAGGGTAATGGGGAGCTTAGGTTTCTTTAGTTAGGATTTTATTTGGGGGTTGGTTGTGTGGGTGGTGGGTTTTACTGTTGGGGGGTTGTTTGTATTTTTTTTTTACAGGTAAAAGAGCTGACTTCTTTGGGGCAATGCCCCACAAAAGTCCCTTTTAAGGGCTATTGGCAGTTTAGTTTAGGCTAGATTTTTTTTATTTTAGGGGGTCTTTTTTATTTTGATAGGGCTATTAGATTAGGTGTAATTAGTTTAAATATCTGATAATTTCTTTTTTTATTTTGTGTAATTTAGTGGGGGGGGGGTTGTAATTTAGGTAATCGTATTTCATTTAGGTAATTGATTTAATTGTAGTGTAAGGTTAGGTGTTAGTATAAGACAGGTTAGGTTTTATTTCACAGGTAAATTTGTATTTATTTTAGCTAGGTAGTTAGTAAATAGTTAATAACTATTTACTAACTAGTCTACCTAGTTAAAATAAATACAAACTTGCCTGTGAAATAAAAATTAAACCTAAGCTAGCTACAATGTAACTATTAGTTATATTGTAGCTAGCTTAGGGTTTATTTTACAGGTAAGTATTTAGTTTTAAATAGGAATTATTTAGTTATTCATAGTAGGTTTTATTTAGATTTATTTTAATTATATTAAAGTTAGGGGGTGTTAGGGTTAGATTTAGGGTTAGGTTTTAGGGGTTAATATGTTTATTATAGTGGCAGCGATGTCGAGAGCGGCAGATATGGGGTTAATCATTTTATTTTAGTGTTTACGATGCGGGAGGGCCCCGGTTTAGGGGTTAATAGGTAGTTTATGGGTGTTAGTGTACTTTTTAACACTTTAGTTATGAGTCTTATGCTACAGCTTTGTAGCGTAAAACTCATAACTACTGACTTTTTAGATTGCGTTACGAATCTTGCGGTATAGGCTGTACCGCTCACTTTTTGGCCTCCCAGAAAAAGCTTGTAATATCGGCGCTATGGAAGTCCCATTGAAAAAAGACTTTACACAAATTGCGTAAGTTAATTTGCGTTGCGGCCAAAAAAGAGTGCGGTACGGCTTTTTTTGACAAGACTTTGTAATAGCAGCATTAGTGAAAAAGCAGCATTATAACCCATAACGCTGCTTTTTCACTCATAACGCAAAACTTGTAATCTAGCCGTATGTTTGTTTATTAAATTGAATTTAGCATGAAATATAACATTAAGTGTTTTTGAACATTTTAAGAATAGAATGTCTAAAAAGCATATGTAAATAACATCAATAGAACATAGTCAATTGATTAAACAAAAACCACCCTGCCAACTGCTAGTTAAGAAAAAGTGGGCGTAAAACCTCAGAGGAAGCAGAGGTAATTCAACTTAGTTTGTTCAAGATGACGGAGAGGCCCTGCTCTTGTGTGATTGGTCATGAAAAATAGGGACAGCACTGCACTGTCTCTCCACTTTCTGCTTGCCTGAAACACAGGAGGATATGTTACCTAACTACAAAAAATATGTAGGGGGCGCCCTTGAGAGCACACTCTATGATTTGAGCAGATTTGATTGGTTTTAATTACTCTCTATATAGACATATACTCTCTATATAGACATATATATCACTACATATAATGATATAGTATGTATATAGATAGATGATTTTTCACCATATAGTGCACCTATAGGTGTAAGAGTGTAATAGATAGATTAAATACTATACAATATATATAATAGCAGGTGAGTACAATATATATTCCAATAATTGTATATAATAGGCACTATATTAATCCGGGAACTATATGAAGTTAGACAACAGATATGGATATCAATTATATAAATGATTAGATAATGTCCTTTGTGTGGATCTTGATAGTAGATTTACAGAGGCAGCAATCTGTGATGCTCCAGGCCAGGATCCAATTACAGCAATCTATAACAACAAACAAGACAGATGCGCCACATGGCCCAATATTGTTGGTTCCAAAGATATTTGAATATTGCTATATAGTTGCACTCACATGTGGTGAAGCACCTCAATTGGTGCAAATGACACAGTCTGGGATCTATAACAGTCACCCAGCAGACCAACCTCCCGATTTGTAGCAGGGTCTGTGTGAGATAGAAAGTACAAAATAGCCTATATGGCCTAGTATTGTTTGACTAGAGTGGTGTCACAACAAATAGTTATATAAAAAATTAAACTCACATTTGGTGGAGCATCTCCAATGATGCTATAGGGACAGGCTGGGATCAATTCAGTCACCCAACAGACTTAATACCATGGCATGCAGCATTCAATAGTCCTCTTGATGGTCAAAGGTCAGTCATATCCTCAGATAATAACCAATTCAAAGGCAGCAAGTGTTTTTAGTATAAGTAAAATCACTTTAATAAAATATATAAAAGAATTGTGACGCGTTTCTCAGTCTCAGACTGTTGCCTGAGGAAACAGTCTGAGACTGAGAAACGCGTCGCAATTCTTTTATATATTTTATTAAAGTGATTTTACTTATACTAAAAACACTTGCTGCCTTTGAATTGGTTATTATTTGAGGATATGACTGACCTTTGACCATCAAGAGGACTATTGAATGCTGTATGCCATGGTATTAAGTCTGTTGGGTGACTGAATTGATCCCAGCCTGTCCCTATAGCATCATTGGAGATGCTCCACCAAATGTGAGTTTAATTTTTTATATAACTATTTGTTGTGACACCACTCTAGTCAAACAATACTAGGCCATATAGGCTATTTTGTACTTTCTATCTCACACAGACCCTGCTACAAATCGGGAGGTCGGTCTGCTGGGTGACTGTTATAGATCCCAGACTGTGTCATTTGCACCAATTGAGGTGCTTCACCACATGTGAGTGCAACTATATAGCAATATTCAAATATCTTTGGAACCAACAATATTGGGCCATGTGGCGCATCTGTCTTGTTTGTTGTTATATGTTACCTAACTGGTAACATTGTCATCTTGAAATTTAATAGATAAGGCCCATATTGCACATATTCTTTATAGAAATTATAACTTTTACAAATAAATTTAAATACATATTATTGCTACATATATGATTCACAGCAAGAATCATACATAATTTTTAAGAGCATTGTAACAGTACAATAGACAAAGAAAATAAATACCCTTACAGAATCTCAAACAATGAGCAGCTGTTAGAGAAAGGACCTTATTTTCAAACATAACATTTTATGAAATGCATTCTTTCCTCTATTTGGCCTCGTCAATTATGCTAACAATCCTTACAAGTTTCCAGTGCCTCACAAGGAAGATCATCCCAGACACATCACATTTATTAAGTTGTACAATGAGATTGGAACAATGTTTCAGGAAGATGACTAATGGGATTTTGCATTTCATGGCAAAATCCAAATGTAAACTGATGTGATGGATTTCAGCTATGACTTTCCCATCACTATTCAATGAGGCCCAGTATTGCTAAGCTCTGGAGCACCCAGGTAAAAACACCAACCTTCTTGCAAAGTTGTCAATATATAATATATTTGAAGGTGTTCCAGTGGTTGAGTCAAGACTAGGCTTTTTTATCGACAAATCAAAGGTAACGTTTCTGAAGTTTCATTTGACACTATAGAAAACTGTGTATTTATTCTGGTATGTAGATATCTGAAGATTGTCACTGTCACAATACATTGTTTTGTGTACTGTTCAAGTATATAACATTTATTTAAAGTTCCCTTATTAATGTTGTTAATAATCCAGATTGTATATTATACATTAACTATTCTAATTGCACAATTGTCATGTTTACCAAAGCTTCTATTAACACAATCTATTAATTTAATTTCTTACTAGTTTAAAAATAGTGGACACATCTCCAGTCGAATATCTACAGTGCCTTTCAAACATATTCACCCCCTTGTCATTTTCCCTATTTTGTTGCATTATAACCTGTAATAAGAATGGATGCTTTGGGAGTTTGTATCATTTGATTTACACAACATGCCTAACACTTTGAAGATGCAAAATATTTTTTATTGTGAAGCAAACAAGAAGTGAGACAAAAATAAAACAGAAAATGTGACTGTGCATAACTATTCACCCCCCCCCCCCACACACACACACACACACACACCAAAGTCAATACTTTGTAGAGGCATCTTTTATAACAATTACAGTTGCAAGTCTCTTTGGATACCTCTCTATAAGCTTGGCACATCTAGCCACTGGGATTTTTGCCCATTCTTCAAGGCAAAACTTCTCCAGCTCCATCAAGTTGAATGGGTTCTGTTGGTGTACAGCAATCTTTAAGTCATATCACAGATTCTCAATTGGATTGAGTTCTGGGCTTTGACTAGGCCATTCCAAGACATTTAAATGTTTCCTCTTAAACCACTTGATTGTTGCTTTAGCAGTATGCTTAGGGTCATTGTCCTGCTGGAAGGTAAACCTCTGTCCCAGTCTCAAATCTGTGGAAGACTGAAACAGGTTTGCCTCAAGAATTACCCTGTATTTAGAGCCATCCATCATTCCTTCAATTCTGACCAGTTTCCCTGTCCCTGCCGATGAAAAACATCCTTACAGAATGATGCTGCCTCGACCAAGCTTCTTGTTGGGGATGGTGTTCTTTGGGTAATGAGAGGTGTTGTGCCATAGAGTTTTCCTTGATAACCTTCTTCCATATGTTTAAAAAAAGAAGGAAGCAGCACCACCAAATATAGTTTCAAGCAGGTTTATTCAGCTTGTAAGACAGCCAGACCAATAATCTAATACAACGTTTCGGACACAACTTGTATAGATCAGGTGATTATGGGTGGGGCTTCTTTAGCATTTAAGGCATGTTCTATGTTAGTTAGCCATACATCACTAAGGACTGTGTCTGAAATGTTGTATGAGCTTATTGGTCTGGCTGTCAAGCTAATTAAACCTGCTTGAAACTATTTTTGGTGGTGCTGCTGCCTCCTTTTTTCATTTGTATTGGGGCTTATGCAGGACCCTGGTTGTGAGCACACACTGAACTATTCCCAGGTGCTGGATACTTTGAACTTTGATTCTTCCATATGTTTAAGTAGTCTGCCACATGCCTTTTGGTGAACAGCAAATATGTTTGCTTATTTTTTTCTTTAAGCAATGGCTTTTTTCTGGCCACTCTTTCTTAAAGCCCAGCTCTGTATAGTATATGGCTTAAAGTGGTCCTATAGACAGATACTCCACTGTGGAGCTTTGCAGCTCCTTCAGTGTTATCTTTGGTCTCTTTGTTGACTCTCTGATTAATTCCCTCCTTGCCTGGTCTGTAAGTTTTGGTGGGCGGCCATCCCTTGGCAGGTTTGTTGTGGTACCATATTCTTTCCATTTTTTAATAATGGATTTTATGGTGCTCATTGGGATTTTCAAAGTTTCAGAAATTTTTTATAACCCAATCCTGATCTGTACTTCTCCACAACTCTGTCCCTGACCTGTTTGGAGAGCTCCTTGGTCTTCATGGTGCCACTTTCTTGGTGGTGTCCCTTTCTCAGTAGTGTTGCAAACTCTGGGGCCTTATTTAGAACTGGTTTATATATACTGACATCATGTGACAGATCATGTGACACTTAGATTGCACACAGGTGGACTTTATTTATTTAATTTATGTGACTTCTGAAGGTAAATGGTTGCACAAGATCTTATTTAGAGATTCTTAGCAAAGGGTTGCTAGGTTGTAATGCAACAAAATTGGGGAAATGCCAAGGAGGGGGGATTTAATACTTTTGGAAGGCACTGTATGTGTTAAATCTCTCCATAAGAACAGGCATAATTTAATCAGCCTTTAAACATGCAATATTTACACTCAAGAAACCTTCACTCTCCTGCTACTGCTGTATCTCTCTCATTCCCCTTGCCTTCATTTTTACAAGAGTTTTGTGTACAAACAAGCACATTTCCCCTTATCATGCATATTTCCTCACTGCTTGCAATCCTGGCTTTTAACTCAATACTCCACAGATACTGCACTTGCTATGGAAACAAATCACTGCTTGCTGGTAAGTCTAAAGGCCACTTCTATAAAAGTAAATTAACCTGTGCTAAATGTTTAGTAAACTAATTAAAGGGACACTGTACCCATTTTTTTTATTTTGTAATTCAGAAAGAGCATGCAATTTTAAGCAACTTTCTAATTTACTCCTATTATCAAGTTTTCTTCGTTCTCTTGCTATCATTATTTGAAAAAGAAGGCATCTAAGCTTTTTTTTTGGTTTCAGATCTCTGGACAGCACTTTTGTATTAGTGGATGAATTTATCCACCAATCAGCAAGGACAACCCAGTTTGTTCACCAAAAATGGGCCGGCATCTAAACTTACATTCTTGCATTTCAAATAAAGATACCAAGAGAATGAAGAAATTTGATAATAGGAGTAAATTAGAAAGTTGCTTAAAATTTCATGCTCAATCTGAAAATTTTTGGGTACAGTGTCCCTTTAAAGGGACATTAAACACATTGGCCCGGATTACAAGTCACGCAGCAAATCCCTCGTGAACACACCGCTCGCATTGTGGCTTTTTCGCAATTTGCATTGTGCTGCCATTACAAGTTTCAAAATAACTTACTTTTTGAGCGTGTTATGCTGCGTTAACCCGCAAACCGCACACATACAAAGTTCCAACTTGGTGTGCACGTGCACATATTCCCCCATAGAGATTAATGGAGAATTTTAATTTTTAAAAAAAGCTAACACCTGCGATTTAGAAATCACCATCGCATTTTCGCTTTCCCTATTGAAGTTTATGGGGGGAAAAAGTGGTCTTAAAACCCTACCATAAGCCTCTTGTCTAATAACCACTAAGCTGCCATCCCCCCACATTGCAAACACTAAATAAAGCTATTAACCCCTTAAACTGCCATCCCCTCGCATCGCAAACACTAAATAAACCTATTAACCCCTAAACCACCATCCCCCCAGATGGCAACAACTAAATAAACCTATTAACCCCAAAACCTCCATCCCCCACATTGCAACAACTAAATAAACCTATTAACCCCAAAACTTCCACCCCCTACATTGCAACCACTAAGTAAAACTATTAAACACTAAACCACCATCCCCCCACATCGCAAAATATTAAACTAATATCTAAACCCCCTAACCTAACACCACCTAACTTAACTCCAATTAAAATACACCTAAATAAAAATAAACTACCTTAAAAAAAACTTTTAAAGGCAATGTCCTTCCAAAAGCTCTTTGCAAGGCAATGGATAGATTAGGGATTTTTTAGTTAGAATTTTTTTTATTTTGGGGGTTAGGGCAGGAGGGGTTGTATTGTTAAGGGTTAATTGTTGTATTTTTGTATATAAAAGAGCTGTTAACTTTAGGGCAATGCCCTACAAAAGGCCCTTATAAGGGCTATTGGTAGTATATTTGTAGATCAGGTTTTATTTTAAATTTGTTTTTATTTGGGGGGGTATTAGAATATGAATTATTATTATTATTTTTGATAATTTAGATTTTTGGGGTTTTTTGGAATGGTATTTTTTTTATTTTTTGTAATGTTAGGGTGTTTTTGTAATGTAGGTTTTTATTTTTTGTATTTTTTTTACAAGTAATATTAGGTTTTTTTAAGTTTAAACTAAGGTTTTAATTTTGTTTTACAGGTAAGTTTTTTTAAGGTAGTTAGTTTATTTTTACTTTAATTAAAGGGACACTGAACTCAATTTTTTTTCTTTTGTGATTCAGATAAAGCATGCAATTGTAAGCAACTTTCTAATTTACTCTTATCAAATTTTCTTCATTCTCTTGGTATCTTTATTTGAAATGCAAGAATGTAAGTTTAGATGCTGGCCCATTTTTGGTGAACAACCTGGGTTGTTCTTGCTGATTGGTGGATAAATTAATCCACCAATTAAAAAGTGCTGTCCAGAGTCCTGAAACAATAGAAAAACTTAGTTGCCTTCTTTTTCAAATAAAGATAGCAAGATAACGAAGAAAATTTGATAACATGAGTAAATTACAAAGTTGCTTAAAATTGCATGCTCTATCTGAATCACAAAAGAACAAATAATTGGTTTCAATGTCCCTTTAAGGTGTATTTTAATTGGGGTTAAGTTAGGGGGTGTTAGGTTAGGGGGTTTAGATATCAGTTCAATACTTTGCGATGTGGGGGAATGGCAGTTTATGGGTTAATAGGTTTATTTACTGGTTGCGGTGTGGGGGGTGGCGGTTTAGGGGTTAACCAATTTATTTAATGGATGCAATGTGGGTGGATGGAAGTTTAGGGTTTAATAGTTTTATTTAGTGGTTGCGATGTGGGGGGATGGCGGTTTAGCGGTTAATAGTGTAGTTTATGGGTGTAGGTGTACTTTGTAAGGTATTTTTTTATGTGTTTTGTGAAACTTTTTTTTCCGCAAAATACATAACTACAGGTCTTTGAGTGTGGAATAGATCATTGCAGTAAAGGCCATATCGCATGCATGAAAGACAGAACGCTCAACTTGTAATATCAAATCAATCACCATTCTGCACGCAAATACCATATCACGCGCAGAAAAGGCACTTGTAATCCGGGTCATTGAAAATATAAAAAAAAGTTTTAAAAAAAAATTAGTTTTGTTTATTTTATTTATTTATTTGTCCTCTTCTACTCTAATTTAATCTAAACAGGGTTTTCACACAGGCTTGTTTGCACAGTTTCGATTATTTACTATATTAGACTTTTTGGGGCCGATTTATCATAGTGCGAGCAGACATGATCCACTGTAGCAGATCATGTCCACTGCACATCGATAAATGCCGACAGCATACGCTGTCAGCATTTATCATTGCACAAGCATTTTTTGTGAAATGCTTGTGCAATGCCGCCCCCTGCACATTTGTGGTCAATCTGCCTCTAGAAGGGGGTGTCAATCAACCGGATCGTATCCGGTCGGGCGGATTGCTGTCCGTCACCTCAGAGGTGAAGCACGAGTTAAGGAGTAGTGGTCTTAAGTCCGTTGCTTCTTAACTCCTGTTTCTGGTGAGCCTGAAGGTGCATACGAGGCATGAAAAATCGGCCGCTTTCTATCTATTCATCCCTAATTGTCCTCAGGAAAAAAGACAGATAATGGGAACTCTGTGTTTCAAGATGGCAGTACGCCAATTACACCTCGTTTTAAATAATACACCCAAATACTGTTTGCTTTGAGCACAACACTACATTGACCCCTTATTCACCATTTAATGTTCCTTTAATATCTACAAGGATCCTAAAGTACTTGATTTACAAATAAAAATGCAATGAAAGTAAGAAAACTGATTTTTTATTTATTTTATTTTATAGAAAGCAAATTCTATAAATTCTCTAATATGGTAAAATAAATATACCTGGTAAAATAATTATTTTAAAAACATCCATGAAGCAAAACCTCTTGTTCAGTGTTAAAGATAATCTGGACTCGTCCTTCTCTCATTACTGGATACAAGCCCCTCACACAAACAGACTTTAATAAGTCGCGAACGCAAAATCAAGTTCCCCCAAAAAAGTTTTTAAAAAAAAAACAACAAGTCGCACAAACCTGATCACGGTTATTTAAAAGCATAAGAAGATAATATTGCATATTTCCTAATGTTCTGCACATAGCAGAATATGTTCTATTCTTAAAGATATATTTATATGTGTATTAGATAGGATAGATTTTTGAACAAATATATATTAATACCTATATATATATATACATATATATATATATATATATATATATACATACATACAGCACACAGAGAAAGTCTAGCACTCACTTACAAGAAATCTTAGCTGAGAGCTTGTAAGTGAGTGCTGGACTTTCTCTGTGGGCTGTATTAATTTGTTTTATAATTTTCCCTATGGGCCTTGCACCCAGACCTGTCTGGGGTTAACTGTGACTCTGAGGACAGTGCAGCTTCCTGAGAGTGCTATTGTGCACCCAGGACTGTGCATGTTGCAGGGTCATGGGATGTGTACCCAGTCCGGTCTGAGAGTGCAGTATATATACTGTATACACACACACACACACATATATATATATATATATATATATATATATATATATATATAGAGAGAGAGAGAGAGAGAGAGAGAGAGAGAGAGAGAGAGAGAGAGAGAGAGAGAGAGAGAGAGAGAGATACATACAGATACATTATATGTAGAATATCTATATAAAAATATGAATATTGCATAAATATCTTTCATGTTTTCATCTTCTTGACTGCAAAGGGCTCCAATGCACTTATAAATGTGTATACGTGTGTACATATGTATTTATGTGTTTATATGTGTATATATAAATCTGTAAATAATCCTCTGAAATAAGTGCACTCCCACGAAAAGTAAATTTCAATACTGCCAGGGTGCTATAGAAAGTTCAAATATCCAAGTTATAACACAAGCACTCACTGGACTTGATACAGGTGAAATAAAAAGTGTTTTATTCCATATAAACCAGTATGGAATAAAACACTTTTTATTTCACCTGTATCAAGGTCCAGTGAGTGCTTGTGTTATAACTTGGATATATCTGTAAATACATATATACACCTATACATACATAAATACAAATGTGTATATATATATATATATATATATATATATATATATATATATATATATATATATACTGTATATATATATATATATATATATATATATATATATATATATATAATCATGCAAGACAGCATGCTTATCCATATAGTGGTCCAGAGTTTCCAGATTTATAAATGATTTGCAATCAAAACTCATGAATCATATTCCTTGAAAGTGTTTTTCCATCTATTGGAAAGGGTTCCCAACCTTTCAGCCCAGGTGAGGGTTGAAACATTGGAAACCCTTTCCAATAAATGGAAATTCACTTTCAATGAATTGCATATACATATATATATATATATATATATATATATATATATATATATATATATATATATATATATATATATATATATATATATACATACAGGGATGGCCAAACATATTGGCACCCTCAATATAATATTTGGTAGCACACCCCTTGGAAAAAATAACTGAAATTCTCCTGCTGTAAGACCCATGACCTCTGAGGGAGACCCAACTTTCTGACACTGGGCCATACATTGCACCACAGAATTATTATTATTATCGGTTATTTGTAGAGCGCCAACAGATTCCGCAGCGCTATAAAAAAAGGGTGAGTACAACAAAACAATTATAGGGATCAAATGGGTAGAGGGCCCTGCCAAGAGTTGCACTGTTGTAGTCAGCTCTTAAGAAGGTGATCTACAAACAGCTGGACTCTTAGGCTTACATGCTATGGGGGTTCAGGGGATAGCAATGGAGGAGAGCAAGTGGTATTAGGAAAGGTTAGTGTAGGTTGTATGCATCCCTGAACAGTAGAGTCTTTAGGGAGCACTTGAAGCTTTTAAAACTAGAAGAGAGTGTTGTGGAGCGAGGCAGAGAGTTCCACAAGATGGGAGCCAGTCTGGAGAAGTCCTGTAAATGGGAGTGTGATGAGGTGACAAGAGAAGAGGAGAGTAGGAGGTCATGAGCAGAGCGAAGGGGACGGGAGGGAGAGTATCTGGAGACAAGGTCTGAGATGTAGGGGGGAGCAGTGCAGTTGAGGGCTTTGTATGTCAGAATGAGAATTTTGTGTTTGATCCTAGAGGCAAGCGGAAGCCAGTGAAGGGATTGGCAGAGAGGTGCAGCAGAGTGACATGTAAGGAAGATGAGTCTGGCAGAGGCATTCATTATGGATTGTAAAGGAGCTAGGCAGCAGGTGGGGAGACCAGAGAGGACAGAGTTGCAGTAATCAAGGCGGGAAAAAATGAGAGAGTGGATTAAAATCTTAATTCTTTGGTAGTCTTTAGATTTCATAATGCCATGCACACAGTCAAGACATCCAGTGCCTGAAGCAGCAAAGCAACCCCAAAATATCAGTGAACCTCCACCATGTTTGACTCTAGGGACTGTATTCTTTTCTTTTAAAGCCTCATTTATTTTTCTAAAAACAGTAGAATAATGGGCTTTACTAAAAAGCTGTAATTTAGTTTCGTCTGTCTACAGCACATTTCTCCAAAAGGATTTTAGCTTCCTCAGGTAAGTTTTGGCAAACTCCAATCAGGCTTTTTTATCTTTCTGTGTCAGCAGTGGGGTCCTCCTAGGTCTCCTACCATAGTGTCCCAGGGAGATTAGCTACAGTGCCATAGGCTGTAAACTTTTTGACAACTGATGCCTACCTCATTCTCATTTAGATAGGCAACAAATTCATGCATACCATCCTCAGTGCCTCTCCAGATGCCCCCTCCTATGCCAACCTGTTTATAGGTTGGTGGGAGCTGTCACACATCTTTGGGGAGCTGAACCCCTTCAGGCGTGAGATTGTGTGGAGATTGTGTGGTACAGGTGTTTCATCGATGATTTGCTCTTCATCTGGAGAGGCACTGAGGATGGTATGCGTGAATTTTTTGCCTATCTAAATGAGAATGAGGTAGGCATCAGTTTCACCTCTGAGTCTCATGAGACAAAGATCAACTTTCTAGATCTAACTCTCATAGGGACTCTAGACAGGGGCATTGAGACCAAGGTGTATCGGAAACCAATATCGGGCAATTCCCTACTTCACGCCTCAAATTGTCAACCCCTGGAGAGTATTTGATGGAGTGGCAAAGGGCCAATTTATATGCCTTAAAAGAAACTGCACAGACAATGCAGAATATGAGAAACAGGCTAATGATTTAGTGGTAAGACTAAAAGAGAGAGAGTACAAGTACTCATCTATTCAGAAGGCAAGGAGATTAATCAATACTCTAGATAGAGAAACCCTCCTCAATAGGTCCAAAAGAAAGCAAATCAAAAAACCTGATAGGTCCAACAACAAGGTTCTGTTTATTACAGAATATTCTCGGCAATATCTTCAGATCTGTGAAATTGTGTAAGCATTTTCCTCTGTTAGCAGCAGATGATGGTCTACAGGGGGCAGTGGAAGGTGGGGTTAGATTTGCATATAGGAAGGGTTTGACCATTGGAAATATTGTGGCACCCACAAGGCTTAAGGATACTGTTGAGGACAATTCATCCTGACTTAGAATGAATGGAATGTACCGCTGTAATAACTTGACTTATGTAGCCTGTGCTAAGGCACTTGTCGGCAGTAGTTTTAAATCATTAGCTACAGGGGAAACATTCCAAATCAAATCCTGTCTTAATTGCCGCTCCTCCTTTATTATATATGTCATCTCCTGCACCCATTGTGGCCTTCAATATGTGGGTCTATCGACCAGAGAAGCATGGGTTAGCATTAAGGAGCATCTAGCTGATATTAGAGCAGGCACCCTCACCACTCCACTTGTGAACCACTTTGCTAGGTTCCACGGAAAGGATGTGACCTGTTTCAAGTAGAACCTAGTTGAAAGGGTCCTCAAGGTGAAGTGAGGTGAGAGTAGATCAAAGAAATTGGCAGAAAGGGAGGCCCTCTGGATATTCAAATTGAGAACTAGAATTCCAGAAGGCCTGAACTCTGAATATGACCTCATTAATTTTTGGTACTAATTTTAAGTTGTCCAGAGTGAGGAGTCCTTTGTGATACCATTTCAAGTCATCTATATAACTGGTAAAACAGGACCTAGACAAAGGGCTGAAGGTCTGGTTGGTTCACATATGTCCCTCTCAATAAAGATATAACTTTATATTTATGCTGTGAATATCCTCTAGTTTTCAAGTGAAGTCCATTTAATGTTAGAACCATCTTAGATTCCAACTTAGTAGTAAACCAGTGAAGTTCAAACAGGTCAGTTTCCTTGTTGATACAACTATAAATCAGTAATAATCAATATGGGATAAATAATAAAGCACCCTTATAGGCTGGGGGTGATACATAATGGGATTGCAGTGTTGCATGCGCACATACCCCTCCTGTCGCTTTAAAGATTTCATTGGAGTTATATTTAAACTCATGACAGCGAAGAGAGAACTGTGGGAGGAGGTGTGTGCATCCAAATGCTATTTATCCGAGTAGGGCCAATAGGAGTTAGGGGATGGGTCTTTCGTCAAACGGGAAGTTTTGATAGCGGGTTGTGAGAAGGTGTGTACCTCTGCCCCAATCAGAAGAAAGCAATTGTTTTTAAAGGTATGTGTGTGCATTGTTTTACACAGGGGCTACAAGTACGACCAAGAGCCGAAACATGTCAGCCATTGTTTAATTTGTTGCTTCCCATTACAGAGGTTTTACCTAGGGTATTGTTACCCTTTATTTTAACTTTGGATTAATAAAATAATTTTTTAAACCCCACACGCTCGATGCTCCTTACTACTTTTTTTCAATTATGTCCCTTCATGTAATCAATGCACACCTCATTGTTTGCAGGTTTAGTGCCTTTTGTTTACAACATGGCTTGTTTGTGATGCTAAATCATTTAACATTTATTTGTTTTAATTAAAAACCCTGAATTCATCTGACAAATGGCTACTTCCTTTTTTACTAAATCATTTAATATGCCAGACGATTGTGCAACAGGTTTTCTGACATGAGCTCTATAAATTTGCTATAGCTGCAGCCATTCTACCAATTTTAGGATGTGTTTCCTAGAGTGCGGTACTAGTTTGATCATTTCTGGACCTTTAGCTACCACCATAGCTTTTCTTGACAGTTCTTTGGTTTCTGATTGCTGGACTGATTTGTTGTGTTGACTCCTTGCTTGGCAATTCACTACTCTTTTGGATCTTACCCTTGAACTGCCTTTGCGCAAACTGTTATTTACTTTTGCCTTTCCTCAGACTATACTTCTGGATCTTACTCTGATGCCTCCTTTGCCTAAATTGTTGATGACCTTAGCCTGGCTGACTTCAATAACATCTCCTTCTGGAGAGTCAAGTCCTGGGTTCTATTCTGTAGGTCAAATCTGTGTGCTTACTTTCACTCCTCTACCTCTGTATCCAAAACAAAATTACTAGTTTGGTATTTATAAACACAGCAGACATGGGACATGTCATTTAGTCTTTCTAAGCACCACTACATTTTCAAAAATCTGCTGATAATCTGGATAATGGGGAAATGTCCTTGAAAAAGAAAAAGAATATCTGGAAAATTGTTTCATGGACAAAGGCCTTTTGTGTAATTTATATTCCTAAGGTGTGTACCCTTAGAAAATATATACTAAAATACAGTTATAAAAATGTAATTCTTCCACAGGCATTTCAAACAAGTTTCCAATTTACTTCTATTATTTAATTTGCTTCTTTCTCTTGGTATCCTTTGCTGAAATGTTTATCTAGGAAAGTTCATGTGCAGCAGAGAACCTAGGATCTAGCTTTTGATTAGTGACTGCATATATAAACTTATTGTCATTGGCTCACCCATGCGTTCAGTTAGAAACCAGTAGTGCACGGCTGCATCTTCAACAAATGATACCAAGAGAATAAAACAGATTAGATAATAGAAGTAAATTAGAAAGGTGTTTAAAATTGTATTCTCTATCTGAATCATGAAATATTTTTTTGGGGTTTCATGTCCCTTTAAGCTATTATTTCTATCATGCATATGAAAGAGTAAACATATTAAAGTATATTTGTGCAAATAAAATGAAATTTGTTTATTTAGATTTTAGAATACAGAATACCTGTTTTTAAGACCACTCCCTGAATGGGCATTTCTGTGGATGGAGCCCTTTGTCTAGATTTTTTGTTAAATGTTGTTTACAATTATTTAGCTCTGAAAATGGGTACTTTTATTATTTTAATCAATTTAGTGTAGTGCTTTGGTCGTGTAAACCATCTAATAGTGATTTTGTGTGCAGAAAGAAGAGAAATATATCTTGCACTCTTAAAGTGGCTAAAGGACCATTAAATACAGTATATTTGCATAATAAAAACATGCATAATATATCAAATCAGTAGTAGATTTATTTCTGGCAAATTTTCAAAGTTAGTTCCATATACCTTCCCTCTCTATCATGTGGTAGCCATCAGCTAATCGCAAAATGCATATATGTATGTATGATTTCTTCTCAGTAGGAGCTGGTGTCTCAGAAGGTGTGCATATAAAAGTAATGGCATATTTTGACAATGAAAGTGAATAGGAAAAAATAATAATATTTTTTTAAATTGCATACTGATAGGGGCATATTTATCAAGCTCCGTATGGCTTCTAAAGACCGCTGCTCCATAACCTGTCCGCCTGCTCTAAAGAGGCGGACAGAGATCGCCGGAAATCAACCCGATCGAATACGATCGGGTTGATTGACACCCCCTGCTAGTGGCCAATTGGCCGCAAATCTACAGGGGGCGGCATTGCACCAGCAGTTCACAAGAGCTGCTGGTGCAATGCTGAATGCAGAGAGCTTATTGCTGTCTGCATTCAGCGATGTCTGTAGGACATGATCCGCTGATCCTATCATGTCTGACAGACAATTGTTAAATAGGCCCCTTAGTCTGAATCATGAAAGTTTAGTTTTGATTTTAGTGTTCCTTTAAGGGGAATTATATATTCTGGTTAGATTTTGGAGTTGTTATAATTGCTTGGTGGACTAGATACTTAGATTGAACCAAAAACACGGTGTGTAGGGGGCCCTACAAATGAAAGAAATACAAACAATGAGTTCTATAAAACACACTTATAAACAGTAATCCAATATAAGTATTATGTGAACATCATGTCATAAAATATAGAATCCACCCTTCAGTGGTTAGCGCACAGTCTCAGTTGTAGGCAATCAGTGCAGACAATGATGACAAGTTCATCAAAAGAACTAGAAAGGCCGCTCTCCTCTTCAAACAAGTAGTGGTACAGATATGCAGATTCAAATAAATAAAAGAGGGGCTCCTCAGTTGCAATCAGGAAAGAGATAATGTGCATAACAAAAGGGTTACTAACATTTCTTAACTGCACCCTTATGTGCTGGTAGCCACAAGCTGATATATTCAGGTGTATAAGCTCACCTATTCCCGGTAGCCAGAACGGCTCAAGGGTTCCTTCAAAGAGTCAGGATGTACTCTGCTATATTGAAAAGGCTTGAAAACCGCTTGTAAAAACACTTTTTTTTTTTTTTTTTTTTTAAAGTGCAAATTAAAAACAAAGCAGTATATATAAAAAGGGGACATGAAAATGTTCCCAAAATAATGCAACGCGTTTCTTGGCACAAAGCCGTTTCATCAAGTAGTTTTCAAGCCTTTTCAATATAGTACATCCTGATGCTTCGAAGGAACCGTTGGGCAGTTCTGGCTACCGGGAACATAAGGGTGCTCTTATGAAATGTGAGTAACCCTTTGTTATACAAATTATCTCTTTCCTGATTGCAACTGATTGTTACACACATGAGGCTACCCTCTTTTATTTGTTTGAATCTGTAGATACTTAGATTTCAATAGTGATTTTTTTTTTTTTTAAATTAGATGCAGTGTTATCTATATTTCTTATTTTTGTTGCATGCATGGATTCTAGAATAATCTTTAATTTTTCCAAACGAAATGTGAGATTGTTTGTACTCTGAAGTCTGCAAAATAACTAAATAAATGCATCATATCTGATGTTTAGTAACAGGAAATAATGTAAATGCAGAATAATGGTTTCTGGATTTGCTAACACTTTGCACGTTATGTATCAGTTCCACTTTTATAAGCATACACACTTCACTTCATGTTTGTTTCTTTCATATGTAAGTTTTTTAATTATATATTTAAATGATTCTTTACATTTTAATGAGCAGTTACATTTAAAGAAGTAGGTAAAGCATAAAAAGGAATATGAAGAGAAACACATAGGGGTAGATTTATCATAGTGCGAGCGGACATGAAACAATGTAGCGTATCATGTCCGCTGAACATAGATAAATGCAGACAGCATACGCTGTCGGCATTTATCATTGCACCAGCAATGATAAAATGCAGATTTGCGGCCAGTCGGCTGCTAGCAGGAGTGTCAATCAACCCAATCGTATTCGATCGGGTTTATTTCTGTCCGCGGCCTCAGGGCAGACGGACCAGTTATGGAGCAGATGTCTTTAGACCGCTGTTTCATAACTGCTGTTTCCGGCGAGCCTGAAGACTCGCGCGGAAACAGGGGCATCAAGCTCCATACTGAGCTTGATAAATCGTCCCCTAAAACTCTACTTAAGGTAAGAAGTCAAAATTATACAGTGACGACTTGCAAAAATACTAATATTTTAACATAGTTTCAACAGAAAGAAACAAATGATCTTTGTTCTGGATTCTGAATTTCTTACTTTAAATATCAAGGTGGCATTTAAAGTTGTTCATCCTTCAGATCACATGACCTATGAAGTATTAACAAAAGTGTATATCAGGACAACCAATCACATGCTAGCAATAATTAGGTTTTGTATAAGAGATGCTTTGCTGAGCTTATTGAGTTGAGCAATGTTTTTCAAATGGTGCTCTGTGGGACCCTGATGTTTTAATGCTTTTAGTTAAAACTTGCGTCAGAATATTGCTGAAACTTTCTTCTCTGGATAAACTGAGAGGCAGGGAGCACAGCACTTGAAACTTACTTATGGGGTTGTTGAAAGATTGTGTGAGCTAAAGAATCGCTTTGTATTTGTTTTGGACTGTAAAAGTTCCTTCTGCTTTGGGTATAGATTCTGCATAGAAATGAATAAGATAGATGCTGTATAGTAGTTAAATGGGCAAATTCAATCTCAAAATAAACCAGAGATCAGATCTCAGTTCATTAAAATAAAAAAGAGTAATATATTTATTTTTTTTAAATAAAAACTGCATGAAGCAGTTATGAGGGATTAAAGTGAGCAGGTCTGGAGTGTTAGACAAAAACAGCACTGAAAAGTGACCTTAACATTGCGGTCTTTGGGGACTATGGCCTCTAGTTATCAACGTGTCTACCTCAAATACGCTGGAATTCCGCAGCGTATTTGAGACGAGGCTGATTCGCCGTAGGTATCAAGCCCTAGACACCGGCAAAAGTAGAATTTTGTGACGTAAGCTTCGATCCGCCGGACTCAGTCCGACACAGATCGATTCTTACGTCACTCCAGATGTTCCGCACACAAGTGCGGCACAATCTGACTACTTTTGCTAGTTATCAAAAAACTAGCAGGTACGCTCGGCACTTTTCCGGCCCAGCGGCGGATCCCATAGGAATCAATGGGAGTCTGACCAAAGCGAAAGTTCATGTTCGCTGCTGCCAGACATCCCATTCATTCCTATGGGAGATGTCTGCACCTAACACACTAACATGTACCCCAAGTCTAAACACCCCTAATCTGCCCCCCTACATCGCCGCAACTAAATAAAGTTATTACCCCCTAAACCGCCGATCCCGGACCCCGCCGCAACTATAATAAACTTATTACCCCCTAAACCGCCACTCCCGGAGACCACCGCCACGCTAATAAACTGATTAACCCCTAAACCGCCGCTCCCTGTCCCCACCGCAACTATAATATATGTATTAACCCCTAAACCGCCGCTCCCGGACCCCGCCGCCACCTACATTATACCTAGTAACCCCTATCCTGCCCCCCCTATACCGCCGCCACCTATAATAAAGTTATTAACCCCTATCCTGCCGATCCCGGACCCCGCCGCAACTAAATAAATAGTTTAACCCCTAAAGCGCCGCTCTCGGACCCCGCCGCAACCTATATTAAACTTATTAACCCCTATCCTGCCCCCCCTACACCGCCGCCACTGTAATAAAATTATTAACCCCTAAACCTAAGTCTAACACTAACCCTAACACCCCCCTAACTTAAATATTAATTAAATACATCTAAATAAATTTAACTTTTATTAACTAAATGAATCCTATTTAAAACTAAATACTTACCTTTAAAATAAACCCTAATATAGCTACAATAGAAAAAATAATTATATTGTAGCTATCTTAGGATTTATTTCTATTTTACAGGCAACTTTCAATTTATTTTAACTAGGTACAATAGCTATTAAATAGTTATTAACTATTTAATAGCTACCTAGTTAAAATAAAGATACATTTACCTGTAAAATAAAAACTAACCTAAGTTTCAATTACACCTAACACTACACTATACTTTAATAAATTATTCCTATTTAAAACTAAATACTTACCTGTAAAATAAACCCTAAGATAGCTACAATGTAATCAGCCAATAGAATGCAAGCTCAATCTGATTGGCTGATTGGATCAGCCAATCGGATTGAACTTGAATCTGATTGGCTGATTCCATCAGCCAATCAGATTATTCCTACCTTAATTCCGATTGGCTGATAGAATCCTATCAGTCAATCGGAATTCGAGGGACGCCATCTTGGATGACGTCCCTTAAAGGAACCTTCATTCATCGGGAGTTTGTCGTGGAGGAAGGATGTTCCGCGTCGGCGGGATGAAGATGGATCCGGAAGAAAGAAGATTGAAGATGCCTCTTGATAGAAGACTTCAGCCGGATGATGGACCTCTTCAGCCCCCGCTTGGATGAAGACTTCAGCCGGATGATGGACCTCTTCAGCCCACGCTTGGATGAAGACTTCAGCCGGATGATGGACCTCTTCAGCCCCCGCTTGGATGAAGACTTCAGCCGGATGATGGACCTCTTCAGCCCCCGCTTGGATGAAGAATTCGGCTCGGCTGAGTGAAGACGACTCAAGGTAGGAAGATCTAGTGTTAGGTTTATTTAAGGGGGGTTTGGGTTAGATTAGGGGTATGTGGGTGGTGGGTTTTAATGTTGGGGGGGTTGTATTTTTATTTTACAGGCAAAAGAGCAGAATTCTTTGGGGCATGCCCCGCAAAAGGCCATTTTAAGGGCTGGTAAGGTAATTTAGCTGGTATCTTTTAAATGTAGAATAGGGTAGGGAATTTTTTTTATTTTGGGGGGCTTTGTTATTTTATTAGGGGGCTTAGAGTCTTTCAAATTCTGTGTTCTTTGGCATTTTGAATGGAATGATGTGATTGAAAGTTTGCCTTATTAGCAAACTTCCAATGAATTAAACTCATACCACATGTGTATGTATTGCTCAAGCATGTCTTACACAAATCTGATGTAATAGACCTTTTTCACAGCAGTCATTTTGACATGAAATAGTGGGACAAATAATTAAAACATTAATTGGGGTTCCATTCCATTTAGATTTATGAGAGCCAGGTTTCAGCTATTACTCAAGTGTAAGAGGAGGTCACACTAAATACTTGCCAGTTTAGCCTACAGGAGCAGTTTTTTCTGATATTTTTCTGTTTTTTAATACTGCTTACAAATATCCTGTATTTTCTGGTTGTATTCTAATAAAGAGATTGAAAAATAATTATATATGGTCATTATATCATTGCTAAAACAACAAATCTAATGAGGGCCTAAGATTTTTGCCACCATTAGTTTAATATATAAGTCCAATAATATATGCACTTGAAACGTCACACACAATTTGAGAGTGATTTAAATCCAGAGAGTGCATATATTATTGGAATTTGCTAGTATGTTGGATACTGCACCCTGGTCCTGTGACTTTCAATTGTCATTGATAGTATATTATAGTTGCCAACTGTTCAGTTTTTCCCAGGAAAGACATATTTGTTTGGCTTCCTGTCCCAGCTTTTTAATGTGCCCCTTGTTCATTTCAGTCTGTATATAGTTTATGAAATTGTGTGCAGTGCAGCACTCCCACCATTAGTCTCATTGATTACAGTTGGTTCTGCAGTTCTCTATGGTCTTTTGTAACACTGATGTTTTGCAGTATGAGGTCAAAAAATCCAGATTTACTGAAGTATCTCTGGGTCTATTAACCTTTTGCTCAAAATCACTGCAGCAGCAAAGATCAAAACAATAGTTACCTCATAAAATGCCACCTGCTTGTGAAACTTTCATCAGTGTCTTAGCAAAAGTAAATAAATAAAAACAAATCCTCAACATATCTGCATATATTTTCCTCTGCAACCCTAAGACAGCAGTTAGCATGCTCCCATCCCAAAAGTCCCACAGAAATGAGGAACCATGCAAAACCTTAAAAGTGTTATAGGAAATAATAACATTTACACTCCCATGTATTATGTTATTTGCTACTTAAAGCCAAGTAAGCAATCCCAGCATTCCTCTGAACATTTTACATTTTAAATAGTGAATTTTAGTTTAGGGGTGTGGTGTCTAGTTTTACAGAAGGGACAGTGCTTTTTTTTTTTTTTTTTATATCCAACAATGTATACAATCACAAGTATTTACATATCTGTGCTCCAAAACGAGCAGTACAGTATATTGTCATGCAAAAAAAGGCAAAAGCAACAAACAAAACAAACAATCAGTACATAATTCATGTAGCATTTACATTAAGAAGGATACACTGAAATAATCTCTTCTACTGGTCAACTGTCTGCTATCAATAATTTATCCTCTATAGCATAGTTGTATACAATGTTGGGGTTTTTCAAAGACAATTTACATTAAAATAAAAGAAAAACTGGGAGAAAAGGAAGAGGGATGAGAGAAAAAAAAAAAAAAAAAAAAAAAAAGAGAAAGAAGAGAACCATCTCCGAGCCCGCAAGGCTCCATCTTAGAGACGATAACTCAACACTTTATGGAATATCTCTAAAATTCCTTATCCATGACCCAGGGAATACTTGAAGCAGAACTAACTCAGCAAAACTGATAGAAGAAACAAATGGAGACAAGATCCGCTGCTGAAGTTGCAATGAATAAGTCTTAATAATGGGTGCCCAATCTGACAAAAATATCTTAATTTTTTTCTCTGTAGCTTGTGATAAGTGAAAGGATTCAAATATAATTTGAGATTGAATTCCTTTAAGAATTACCCCCAAACTTGGGGGCTTCTTAGCAATCCAAGCTTTAAAAATATTATATCTAACAGTTAATATGATGGTATTCAGAATCCGAGTTTTGGAGTCAGACCTGGGATCAGATATCAGACAGATTATATCTTGCAGAGATAGCGAATAAGCCCCATTATAGAGCCTATTGAACCAGAACTGGACTTTCTGCCATAATTGTTTTATTTTAGGGCAGTTCCATAACATGTGAGTAAGATCTGCTACGCCGTATAGGCACCGGGGGCAATCAGCCTTTTTAAGAGGATAAAATTTCACTAGCCTGGCGGGGGATAGATAGGATTTATTCAATAATTTGATATGGGATTCCTTCCAGTTTACCGGAATAGGATACTTAGCTACCAATTTGCAACTACCTGCAATCAGCTCTCGATTAATTGTAGGAATGGAGTTAGTCCATGAGTTAACCAGTTTATCATTCAGCAGAGCACCCTGTTTGGTGAGCATTATGTCATAGATTAATGAAATTGAAGTGTTTCCCACTATGAATTTTTGAATAAAGATTTTGACCTCGGACCACTCAGACCTGATAGAAGAATACCAGCTCTGAGAACTAATATAGTGACGGACCTGAAAATAAGCAAACCTGCTCCCTACACTTAATGAATATTTTGATAGAATGGTCTCCCATGGAAGAATCTGGCATTGATCATCCAATAACTGAACGATATCCTTAAGACCTTTATCCTGCCATTCTACAAATACTTTTTGGTCTATTCCTGGCGGGAACCGCGGGTTAGCTCTTATAGGCAAGAAATCAGAGAATAAAGGATTCAATGCCAATAAAGCACAAAACTTCTGCCATGCGCATATCGGATTTTTAAAAGATTGTAATACAAAGACTTCTCGCGGTAGTTCTTTTAAGGGACAATGTAGCAGAGCCTTCAAAGACCAAGGGTGAATCAATCTAGATTCGGACTCAAATGAAGTAACCCTATTCGTTTGAGCTATCCAGTCTATAGCTATTTTGAGCAAGGTTGCAATATTATAGTATCTAATATTAGGGAATGCTAACCCCACATTATCAAATTTTTGAGACAATTTTTCCAATGATATACGTGGTTTTTTGGCTTTCCAGATGAACTTGGAAAACCAAGAATTCAATCTATTTAAGTCTTTATTTGTAAGAAATAAAGGAAGATTTTGTATAGGATAAAGAATCTGCGGAAAGATTATTGTTTTGATCAATTTAACAGACGCAGAGATAGATAGAGGGAGAGCCTTCCATAGCTCAAGATCTTCTTCGATCTTCTGGAGAAGCGGATCAATATTGGCTGAGTACCAATATTTGGGATTTTTGTGAATCTCCAATCCCAGGTATTTTATGGCCGGGACCGTACGAAACATTAAATTAGTTTGTCGATTAGCCTCCTTGCCTAGCCACATAAATTCACTTTTGTCCAGATTGGACTTATATCCAGCGAAGGAGCTGAACTCCTCCAGTATATTTATGACCTTGGGGATTGTATCTCTAGTATTCTGGAGACATATTAGGATGTCGTCAGCGTAGAGTAAAACTTTGAGATTTGGATCTAGACCTGATATTCCCGGTAGACTTCCTCTCAATCTGGTTGCCAGCGGCTCAAGAGCCTTGTTAAACAGGAGGGGTGACAGAGGACAACCCTGTCTTGTCCCTCTTTCTAATATTATCTTAGGAGAGAGCGTCTGATTAACCAATAGATAGGATTGTGGTTTCCAGTGGATTTTCTGAATAAAATATAAGAAGTTATCTGCAAAGCCAAATTTCTCTAGAGTTTTAAATAAATGAGTCCACGCTATACTGTCAAAAGCCTTGACTGCGTCCAAAGTAAGGACTGCATTATCATTTGAAATTTTTCTATCCTTGAACTGATCGCTATTCCAGCTAAAATCAACCAACGTGGTTAATCTCCTTATATTTTTAGTAGAATTTCGTGTGGCCATAAATCCGACCTGGTCGGGATGTATAAGTTTATCCAAACACCGTGTAAGTCTAGCAGCAATAATGGACATTAAAATTTTATAATCCGCGTTAAGAACGGAAATTGGCCTGTATGAGGCTGGATCTTCTGGGTTCTTCCCTTTTTTCAGAATTAATGATATATTTGCCGCTGCGAACTGACCTGAAATTGGTTGATTAGAGATATAGTAATAGTTAAACAGTTTCACTAAAACTGGGGTTATTTCCACCGCTAAAGATCTATAGAACTCCGATGGAAACCCATCGGGGCCCGCAGCTTTATTCAATTTAGATACACTAATAGCTTTTAATATTTCCTCAGAAGTAATTGGGGCATTCAGGGCCTCTAGTTCCTCATGCTGTAACTGGGGAAGAGTAACCTTATCCCAAAAATTTGCTTGATTAATAGGGTTACTTTCCTGTTTAGAATATAGTTGTTTATAGTACTTAAAAAAAACTTCATTTATCTCTTCTGTATTGGTATATCTTTTGTCGCCTTCCCTGATACAGGAAATCAAATTCTTCTTTTTCCTTACTTTAATTAGTCTAGCTAAATTTTTTGCAGAACTACCGTGGACGCTTTTGAAATAAAGATTGATTTTGGCCTCATCTTCTAGATGTTTTTGAGTTACCGATATATCCCTTTCCTTTCTTAGTGCTATATAATTATCCCAGTTCCTAATGGAACGATCTCCATGATATTTTTTATAGGCATTTTTAACCTGATTAGTAAGTTGTAAGTCTCGTGCACGTTGTTTCTTGTTTTTAATATCCAGAAATGACATGATTTCACCGCGCAATACCGCTTTGGAAGCCTCCCAAAAGGTTTCAATCTTATAAAGATACGAGATATTACGGGTACTATAATCCTTCCACGCCTGTGTTAACCAATGACTATATCTAGGATTATTATAAAGATAACACGGATAAAAAAAAGCCCTGGGCCTTTTATATTTATTATTAACAAGGGATTTCAAAGTTAAAGATATGATTGAGTGGTCCGAGGTCATGATCTCTCCAATTCCAGCCTCTAGTTTACAGATTGAAAGTGGTTCGGAGATTAAAAATAAATCTATCCTGGCAAATGTCCTATGTGCTTTGGACTCACATGTAAAACCCAATGAATCCGGGTTAAGACTTCGCCAGATATCGGTAAGATGTAATTTATGACAAAACTTGATAAAATATTTAGAGCTTCTCCTATTCTCTGGAAGATTCTTGTCTGAAAATCTATCAATTTCTGGATACATAGCCAAATTAAATTCTCCGCCTATTATAAGGTTCTCTTTTATGAAGGGAAACAATTTAACTTTAACAGACTCCCAAAAGGCATAACAAAATTTATTTGGCCCATATACATTACAGAGAACATATTTAATTTTATTTATGATAATTTGGATTAGAATAAACCTCGCAGCTGTGTCTGCATCCACCTGAATAACCTTATACTCCAACGCTTTGTTGATCAAAATTGCTACTCCACATTTTCTCCTGCTGGAAGAGGAAGCAATTACCTCTCCCACCCATTGTATCTTAAGTTTAGCTACTTCCTGCTCTGTGAGATGAGTCTCTTGGATAAAAGCAATATCTGGTTTTTGTTTAGCCAATAACTTAATAATCAACTTACGTTTCATAGGAGAGACAATCCCCCCTACATTCCAAGATAAAAATTTAATATCCATTACCGACTCTTAACTACTCAGGCAGGTAGAGAATCCTCTTGCGAGCCCAGTGGAGAGAAAAAGGAGAGAAAAGAGGAGAGAAAAAAAAAAAAAAAAAAAAAAAAGGGGAACGAAAACACACCTAATAAAAAAAACAAAAAAAACCTGATTCTTTCTCATGGACATTTTCCCAATAAAACAAAAACAAACTTTACTATCTAATAAGCTCTTCATATATCGGAGACCAGATAGGAGCTTGGGATACCTAGATAATATATTATTGTTCATTTATAAATTTTTTAACTTCTCCCATCTCACGAAAGAGTTTTCTGGCACCATCCTGTTCTACAATTATACTGGCAGGATATACCATCCACGCATTATAGCCTTTATTAATGAGTTGTGAGCAGAGTGGTGCCATTTTCTTTCTCCTAAGAGAGGTTTCTACCGAATAATCTTGAAACAGTAAAATTTTATTGTTTCCAAACATAAGAGGTTCAATTCTTTTTTTGAATAACCTAAGAAATTCCACCTTATCTTGGTAATTCAAGATTCTAAAAATACACATTCTATTTGAGTGTGATCCCTCAGACTGGGTTTTTTTTGTTCCTGATCTATGAGCTCTCTCTATAACAATGGGGAGTCTCTGCTGGGGGAAGCCTAAGGCCAGAGGCAAGGTAAAAGATGTAAACTGGTATAGATCTTGAAATTCTGGAGTCTCAGGGAGGCCAATAATTCGAATGTTATTGCGTCTGGAACGATCTTCCAGGTCGTCCAGACGCGATTGCAGATTAGTAATTCTAGAGCTCTGTTTGGATATATTATCAGCTTGAACGTTCGCTTGATCTTCTAGCTCAGACACTCTATTCTCCATCTCTAACATTCTATTAGAAAATTGTTTAACCTCCAGGGATAAATTAGAAATTACTGATGAGATTGTGCCTAATTCGGCCTTTATTATTTCAAATTGTGGAGAAAATAAATCGGTTAAGTGAGAAATTAACAGCTGCGTGTCATTTGTATTAGAGAGTGTCTCACTAGAGCTATTTAAACTGGGGTCACCCTGTTTAGTTTTTTTATCCTTGACTTTGGCCGGCATTCTGGGTGAAGATGCTTTGGCTTGGGTTACAAATCTTTCCATAAAAGGAGAAGAAGAAAGCCAAAACAGATAAGGAGAAGGAGAAAAGAAGAAGAGAAAAAAAAAAAAAAAAAAAAAAAAAGGAAGGGGTGTGAGTGAAAAGGTGAAGATTATCGACTTCCTAATGTGAAGAGTAAGAATGAGGTGAAAAAATCGACACACAAAAACAAAAGAAAAAAAAGAAAAAAAAAAAAAAAAAAAAAAAAAAAGGGGGTGTAGGTAAAAGAAAAAAAAAAAAGTGAGGATTATCGGATTATCAACTACGTGAAAAGATGGCACAAAAAAAAAAAAAAAGGAAGGGGTGTAAGTGAAAAGGAGGGGATTATCGACTTCCTAATGTGGGAAGAGAAAAAGAGGTGAAAAAAATCGACACACAAAAAAAAAACAAAAAAAAAAAGGGGGTGTAAGTAGGAAAAGTGAGGGTTATCGGATTATCAACTACGTGAAAAGATGGCACACAAAAAAATAAATAAAAAATAAATAAAAAAAAATTCCTGGGGCTAGTGAGATATATAAAAAGGGAAACTTGCTACCGCTTCCAATTGTGAAGTGACCAGATTAATACCGTGTATTGTGAAAAAAAAAGGGGTTCTGGTGTATGTGTTGTAATGTATATATAAGTATATACCTATAAGAATAGATGTGATTTGTGGGGCAAAAAAAAAGAAAATAAAATAGTAATAAGAAAAGGAAAAGAAAATTTACAAGGTATATCGAATGCAGAAAATCGACACTGATGCAGTTTAGCTTGGCGACTATCTTAAATACTTAGTTTAACAGCTATATATAATATATTTTTACAACAAGCTATGTCAGAAATTTCAATGCAGATGAAAAACAGGTATTTATCCAACTATATCGGCAATTTCAGAGATATTCTGCAAACTTAATTATGAAAGATAAACATAATACAGCCCTAGAACTCCTGAAAAACAAGCGACAAAAGGTTAATAGTAGTAGTTCCTTCACTTTATATCTAACCTCTATTTCTTATCTAGATCATGCCCCATATTTATGAGAAGGCGTTTATAGTGCTATAAAACTTATTCTTAACAAAGGGTCTTCCCTTCTCTGTTCTATTTCTCCTAATTCATTAATAGCTAATAAAGAGAAAAAAAAAAAAAATCTTTTGAAAAATTGATTCCTCAACAAGTCCTTCTATAATAAAGTCTTTTTACACTTCCAAGTAGTTAGCACTGCCTTGATAGCTTGACAAAGAGGCACTATGAAACCAGAGGCCTAGTAGAGTGTTCTTTATATAAGTGTAGGAGCACCTATGGCCCCACTAATCAGCCTTAGCTTAACAATCGTCCTGATAGTTTCTGGACAGCAGAAATAACCAAGTGGCCTCACTGTACCCTTAGATGGAGATGCCGGGTAATAAGAAAACAACAATAACAGTACCTTGTCTTCAATGGTAACTTTGAGGATGGCAATCTGACAAGGGGTTAACTAGACGTTTTCCATATCCTTCCAGTGTTACCATAGAGAAAACAGATCAGCACAAAAATAACACAACGATCTACTATTCAATCGACAATTGTGGATGCACTGCAGGGCACCAGCGAGGGTAGATGTACTAAAATTTCTGCTCGCTTACTTCTATCTCGGCCCCTGCATTCAGGATTATATCTGCTTGGCTCTGGAAACACGCTCTTTTAGGCACACAGATAGGCTCCTGCAATGCTCTGCAGGTCTGTGTTGGTCTGTACTTGCTCCGTCTGTTCTGCAGGCGTAGCTCCCAGCCTTCACACACCTCTGCTTCTTATTGGAAGGGAAAGGGGGCTCGACTTTGGCGCAGGTGCTGAACTGGCCCGCGTACTTCAGCTGATGCGGACCTGCTGCACAAATGCCGGGTACTGAATTACTGTGTAACCCGGGGAATTTCTTGTAATACGTATTGCCCTAGGAGGCACTTCTACCCCACAACGGGCATATTCCTTCCCCTTGGTTCCATTTCATCTCTTCTCGGGCCACCAAGCTGTTCCTCAGACGAGCTCTCTTGGCCCCTTCATTCAAGAGTATGTCTGCTTGGGACCGGGTACACGTTCTTTTTCGGCAGAGAAATATGCTCCTGCGATACTGCGATATATCGTAAGAGTTTGAACTTGGGTCTGTGCTTGCTCCTTTCGTTCTGTAGGCGTAGCGCCCTGCCTTCACACACCTCTGCTTCTTATTGGATAGGAAAGGAGGCTCGACCTTGGCGCTGACGCTGGACTGGCCAGCGCGCTTCAGCTGATGCGTGTCTGTATAACAGATGCAGGGTACTGTGTTGCTGTGTAGCCCGGGAGATTCCTACCGAACGAATTGCCCTAGGAGGCACCTCTACCCCACAGCGGGCAAGTTCCTTCCCCTTGATATGATATCATCTCGGGTCACCAAGCTGCTCCTCATACATTACAGCACCGCAACACACCTGCACACCTTGTCGGTCCCTTGCAACAGCCACCTGAGTCTCCACCTCGAACAGAATAGGTAGCAAAACCTGGTAACAATAATGGAAAGTCCTTGGCAAAGTAGTAGAGTTATGGCTCTGACCAAGAGCCAAAAGTAGGTCAGTGGAGGTTTTCCTTGCCGGGGCCGGTTCGAATCTGCCCTGCTCCCTAGGGTGTAAATCCGCACCAACAGCGGGAGATTGGCCACTGGAGAGAGATGTAAAGAGTTGTCTGTGCAGCGTGTTCCAAACACCACGCCGAGATCAGCGTGCTACACTGAACAGCTCCTCCCACCGGAAATCCAAGGGACAGTGCTTTGTTCATCAGGGGCTGATGTCTGTATGACCAATTTTTGAAGGCGCAGGTCATCTGTCAAGTAGCAGGGGCAAACTAACAAAGACATCACTGCAACAAGCTTTGAATTAATCAAGACATACTCCCTTGTCCAGGATGCTGGGGACATTGAGAATATGATCTAGTCCATCTGTACAGAAAGTAAGCATATAAATCATATAAATTGACCCATTATCTTTGAACATAACAGAATCCTTGTCCACTGATGCTCGACTGTTTATTTTTTATTTTTTATTTATTTTTTTTGTCATATTTAAAAAACTCTCTTTAGATTATACACCACACAACATTAATTTCCCATCTAATTTTTAGTGCTATATTAAAATCCACTGCAAGCAGACCAGAGCTCAGAATAGATCCATAGCCATTGTAATGAATATATCATAATGGTTTGTTCCAGTTGTTGCTGTTTATATTTGTTGCAGTTCATATATTCTAACTCTAGGGACAAGCATGAGGTATAACAGTGAAATGGGTGTGTTATCTTCATTTAATAAAAAGTTCTTGAAGTTGAACAATGGTGCATTCATGAGTTCTGTGCGTTCTATAACACGAGATCTTTACATGGTGTCAGACGTAAGCAGATTTATTTAAGTTTGATTGTCATGGCTGCAAGCAGACAGAAAATGCCTCCTATGGACTTTGATAAAGGCAATGTATGTGAGTACTGGACAAGATGGAGAGAGCTCATGGAATTATTATTTGCTGGTACTGATGCTTCACATGTGGACATACAGGAGGGACAGAGTACAACACCAACCGCACAACTTTCTGATCACAGCTCCAATGTGATTCTTCCTAGCACGTCAGAAACAGCACAAGTTGAGCCACGCAGTAGATTCTCAAGATATGGAAGGAGAATCAAGCCAAAGTATTGGGAAGATTATGACACTACATAACTGTGTGCTTTTTTTTTGTGCTTTTTTTTTTTTTTTTTTAAATGTACATTTCTTTATATCTAATATATATTGTTTTTTGTTTTTTTTAAGAAGGGAGATGTAATGAATATATAATAATGGTTTGAACCCCTACACTGGATATATGTTCCTTCCCTAACAAACAGCCCACTACTGCAAACTCCTGAATATATACTTACCTCAACTATCTTAATTATTTTGCCTTTTAAAAAAAACAAAAAAATTGCAGATCCCTGCACGAAGCCATGGTCTCTGACTTTCATTTGTTCCTATTTATTCTTGTTGCTCAATACATTGGACAGCAGACTGGTTGCCATTTTGTTATTCTATATATATATATATATATATATATATATATATATATATATATATATATATATATATATATATATATATATATATATATAGGGAGTGCAGAATTATTAGGCAACTGAGTATTTTGACCACATCATCCTCTTTATGCATGTTGTCTTACTCCAAGCTGTATAGGCTCGAAAGCCTACTACCAATTAAACATATTAGGTGATGTGCATCTCTTTAATGAGAAGGGGTGTGGTCTAATGACATCAACACCCTATATCAGGTGTGCATAATTATTAGGCAACTTCCTTTCCTTTGGCAAAATGGGTCAAAAGAAGGACTTGACAGGCTCAGAAAAGTCAAAAATAGTGAGATATCTTGCAGAGGGATGCAGCACTCTTAAAATTGCAAAGCTTCTGAAGCGTGATCATCGAACAATCAAGCGTTTCATTCAAAATAGTCAACAGGGTCGCAAGAAGCGTGTGGAAAAACCAAGGCGCAAAATAACTGCCCATGAACTGAGAAAAGTCAAGCGTGCAGCTGCCAAGATGCCACTTGCCACCAGTTTGGCCATATTTCAGAGCTTCAACATCACTGGAGTGCCCAAAAGCACAAGGTGTGCAATACTCAGAGACATGGCCAAGGTAAGAAAGGCTGAAAGACGACCACCACTGAACAAGACACACAAGCTGAAACGTCAAGACTGGGCCAAGAAATATCTCAAGACTGATTTTTGTAAGGTTTTATGGACTGATGAAATGAGAGTGAGTCTTGATGGGCCAGATGGATGGGCCCGTGGCTGGATTGGTAAAGGGCAGAGAGCTCCAGTCCGACTCAGACGCCAGCAAGGTGGAGGTGGAGTACTGGTTTGGGCTGGTATCATCAAAGATGAGCTTGTGGGGCCTTTTCGGGTTGAGGATGGAGTCAAGCTCAACTCCCAGTCCTACTGCCAGTTTCTGGAAGACACCTTCTTCAAGCAGTGGTACAGGAAGAAGTCTGCATCCTTCAAGAAAAACATGATTTTCCTGCAGGACAATGCTCCATCACACGCGTCCAAGTACTTCACAGCGTGGCTGGCAAGAAAGGGTATAAAAGAAGAAAATCTAATGACATGGCCTCCTTGTTCACCTGATCTGAACCCCATTGAGAACCTGTGGTCCATCATCAAATGTGAGATTTACAAGGAGGGAAAACAGTACACCTCTCTGAACAGTGTTCAGAACTAACTACATTAGTTCCTCTAAGTGTTCGGTTGCTACAGGAGGAACTACTTACAAGTTTGCAGAACGACCTGATTTTGTCTTTTTTTTGCGATCTATACTTTCTGCAGAGTTGGGAGATTCATTCGTCGGCGCCTAGTTGTGCTTCATCCTGGCAGTTGCCAGTGGCTGGCAGATTCAGGGATAAAGAGGATCGTTGTATTCAAAAGAACAAGGAGAACAAACTGGGATAATACCATACTCCTGAGAGACCACAGACAAGTTCCTCAACATAAGGAAAAGATCCATTGGAAGTTTCCATTCAGCAAGTGGCATGCACAAGAAAAGAGTACCCACACTCTCCTGTGGAAAACGGTCACAGACAACACACCACCACTGCTCCAGAATCACCTGAGTTTACCTTTTCGTGACCACTCATTACCTCATATGATTGAGGGTAAATCTGGTAAGGAGACATCTACTATAGTGAATGCTGTAGATCATATTCCACATTAATATTGGAAGCAGAAAAGACTCTGTAGGCTTTTCTTACCAACGAACAGTATATTTATACTAAGACTTTATCAGTATTAGTACGCCTTATAATAGAATAATAATTTATATATGGTAATTGTTGCGCTGAACTCTGTATATGATTTTTTCTCTTTTATGTTAACATTTCTATAAGTGACAAGGGTACACTTTCATCATTTCAAGCTGCACTACCATTTGAACGACCAGGTAGTTTCATTAGACTACTCTCCATACCACTCTCTGTCCATTTAGAATATTAGGTATAATTTAGCGCTGGTAACTTCTCTTGCCTTACTCCATATATATATATATATATATATATATATATATATATATATATATATATATATATATATATATATATCGGACCATTTATTTGCACTACTTCTAGTCACTGGCAGTGACTCGACATCAACATCACTACTATTATTACCTATATGAGTGGACACTGGAATACATGGTCCCTATATAGATACTGACTACGACCGCTGAAAGAAAAGTCTTCTATTAATAAGTGTACATACCATCCTGCTGTACAATTGAACAACAGGACAAGGAACACATGAGGCATTTACTTTAAGCTCCAATTTTATCTCATTACGGATTGAGGGCATTTGATGTAAGTGCAATACTTATTGAGTGTAATAAATATTTACATATTTTACCATACAATATTACGCTATGTGATTCTTTTTTACTTTTATATACGTTTCTACACTGGGGCTATCCACACCACTCTCCATACTCCGGAGGTGGACAAGATTCTCACCGCCAGATTCTCACCATGGAATGAAAGATTAAATAGTCCAACAATTAGACTGTAGTGGGAGGCATTTTTATTCAATTCAAGACAGACCTTTTCTGGAACAGATTGACTGAGGAGCCCTCGACCACCACTTCCCCTTAAAGCTTCTAACTTACCTCATAAGATTGGGGTTAGTTCTGGTAAGCAGAAATTACTCTTATTATACGGTTTCGATAATAGGATCTTTGAAGAAACAGACTACAATATCTGTCTGTTAACAGAAGTTCTAAGTATTTCTGACTGTATCACAGGGACATTATTCAACTGTGCGCCATATGTATATTATTGATTTTCGCTTTTTTTGTTTATATATATATAAAATATATATATATATATATATATCCCAGACAATGTGCACTGCAGAGTATCAACACAGCAGCCTTGGGTGCAGCAAAGAGAATGAATATAAAGCCAAAGAGAAGCGCACTCCAAAGGTTTTGAAACAGCAAGGGTCACTTTAATTCTGAATGTGTTTGAGTCTAACAGACTCTTCCTCAGACAAAACGTTCACAATTAAAGTGACCCTTGCTGTTTCAAGACCTTTGGCGTGTGCTTCTCTTTGGCGTTATATATATATACACATATATATATATATATATATATATATATATATATATATATATATATATATATATATATATATATATATATATATATATATATATATATATATATATATATATATATATATATTATAAATATATTTACAAATATTTAAATAAAAAATAGTATATTTGGGATAAGGTGTAAAAAATATTTAAATGTGAGAATAATTTTGTGATGATAAATAATAATCAATAATTTACAACACATAAAATGATGATGAAAAATAGATATTGACTAGTGGTCCTTTAAGTGTATTTACAAACGAAAAACTAATATTTCTTGGGTGTTCTCTAAAAATAGTTTAAAAGGTGTAGATAATGGGTTAAGTGATGAGGTCAATTGACCAGTGGTAATTTGCACTTGTATGTGCTAATGTAGCAATAAAATAGAGAAAAAAAGTGGATATATAAAATTTTACTAAGATAGTTAAAAATGTGTTAAGCACAAAAAGTTATAATTATAACATTTGTAGCAAGGACATCAAAATCTAAAAAACATATATTACATCACAATAGATTGTCAGTTATTGTCAAATGTTGCAATGAGTTGAAATATTTATAACAGTAAATGTAGTGATAAATGTAGCAGTAATTTGTTGGTATAGCAATGTGAGCGCTATATTAGAGCTCGAGCTGTTACAAAGAATAATAAATAAAAAGTTATCACACTGCAGTGGATTAGAACGAACACTTTGACTTTGAGTAGTGCTTTGATAGATTAAAAAGCAAACCTTGACTTTCAATTATGTTTTATGGCCAAATAGAGGTATACTATGGAGTTCCGTTTGAAGAGAAACCGTTACAAGGTGAGCCTGTATTGCTGAATCTATGTTGGTGGATCCGTGATGAAAACTGTGTTCAAACCGAACTTCCGGGTCACGAGTGGTAGTGGGTCACTAGTAGTGATGACAGAAGGTAGAGGCTAATAGGGCAGATATGGTGAGCCCTTATGTATCCAAATTATTGCAATTATTGTAGATCTAAACAATCCATTCAAAAACGGGAAAGTCCGACACAGTTCTTTAAGCCATCTGATTTTAGCACGCACTTTGTAGATTGTAGACAGCCAGTATATATCCGGACAGGACTGTGGAAAAAATATCCTTGTGAATGCTATTAGTAATAGCTAATTACCAAACATATTTGTATATCTTCTGTGGTAGCTACTATCGCAGCTTTTGGTAAGTATGTTTGGCGAGGTTGAAGAGAGCAATTTCACAATTCTGTGTGTGAAAGATTGAGATTATGGCCTCTATTTATCAAGCTGTCAACCACAAATACGCTGGAATTCCGCAGCGTATTTGTGGCGAGCCTGATTCGCCTTAGTTATCAAAGGCTAGAAACCGGCAAAAGTAGAATATAGTTACGTAACATACGATCCGCCGGACTCGGTCCGACACAGATCGATGGTTACGTCACTCCAGATGTTCTGAACGCAAGTTTGGCACAATCTGACTACTTTTGCTAGTTATCAAGATCCTACCAGGTACGCTCGGCACTATTCCGGCCCAGCGTACCTGGTTTTCAATCCGCCACCTCCATAGGAATCAATGAGAGTCTTACAGCAGCGAAAGCTTATGTTCGCTGCTGCCGGATATCCCATTGATTCCTATGGGAAATGTCTACACCTAACACCCTAACATGTACCCTGAGTCTAAACACCCCTAATCTGCCCCCCCTACACCGCATCCACCTACATTAAAATTCTTAACCCCTAAACCGCTGCTCCCGGATCCCGCCGCCATCTACATTATATGTATTAACCCCTAATCTGCCCCCCTATACCGCCGCCACCTACATAAAGTTATTAACCCCTTGACAACAAGAAACATATTGGATCTATAAGATAGGAAGTTTACAACCTAATGAGTTGAATGTAGATTTACTTAGCAGCATATATGTAATTTTCTAGTTTTAACCCCTTAATGACCACAGCACTTTTCCATTTTCTGTCCGTTTGGGACCAAGGCTATTTTTTACATTTCTGTGGTGTTTGTGTTTAGCTGTAATTTTCTCCTTACTCATTTACTGTACCCACACATATTATATACCATTTTTCTCGCCATTAAATGGACTTTCAAAATATATCATTATTTTCATCATATCTTATAATTTACTATAAAAATTGTTTTATAAAATATGAGGAAAAAATGGAAAAAAACACACTTTTTCTAAATTTGACCCCCAAAATCTGTTACACATCTACAACCACCCAAAAAAACATATGCTAAATAGTTTCTAAATTTTGTCGTGAGTTTACAAATACCCAATGTTTACATGTTCTTTGCATTTTTGCAAGTTATAGGGCCATAAATACAAGTAGCACTTTGCTATTTCCAAACCACTTTTTTTTTCAAAATTAGCGATAGTTACATTGGGACACTGATATCTTTCAGGAATCCCTGAATATCCATTGACATGTATATATTTTTTTTTAGAAGACATCCCAAAGTATTGATCTAGGCCCATTTTGGTATATTTCATGCCACCATTTCACCACCAAATGCGATCAAATAAAAAAAATTGTTCCCTTTTTCACAATTTTTTTCACAAACTTTAGGTTTCTCACTGAAATTATTTACAAACAACTTATGCAATTATAGCATAAATGGTTGTAAATGCTTCTCTGGGATCCCCTTTGTTCATAAATAGCAGACATATATGGCTTTGGTTTTGCTTTTTACTAATTAGAAGGCTGCTAAATGCAACTGCGCACCACACGTGTATTATGCCCAGCAGTGAAGGGGTTAATAAGGGAGCATGTAGGGAGCTTCTAGGGTTAATTTTAGCTTCAGTGTAGTGTAGTAGACAACCCCAAGTATTGATCTAGGCCCATTTTGGTATATTTCATGCCACCATTTCACCGCCAAATGCAATCAAATTAAAAAAACGCTAAATTTTTCACAATTTTAGGTTTCTCACTGAAATTATTTACAAACAGCTTGTGCAATTATGGCACAAATGGTTGTAAATGCTTATCTGGGATCCCCTTTGTTCAGAAATAGCAGACATATATGACTTTGGCGTTGCTTTTTGGTAATTAGAAGGCCGCTAAGTGTTGCTGCGCATCACACGTGTATTATGGCTAGCAGTGAAGGGGTTAATTAGGTAGTTTGTAGGGAGCTTGCAGGGTTAATTTTAGCTTTAGTGTAGAGATCAGCCTCCCACCTGACACATCAGACCCCCTGATCCCTCCAAAACAGCTCCCTTCCCTCCCCCACAACACAATTGTCCCCGCCATCTTAAGTACTGGCAGAAATTCTGCCAGTACTAAAATAAAAGTTTTTTTTAAAAAAAAATAAATAAATTTTTAGCATATTTACATATGCTACTTTGTAGCATCCCCCCTTAGCCCCCAACCTCCCTGATCCCCCCCCAAAACAGCTCTCTAACCCCCCCTCTGACTTATTGGGGGCCATCTTGGGTACTGGCAGCTGTCTGCCAGTACCCAGTTTGCAAGAGAAATAGGTTTTTTTTTATTTTTATGTTGTTTTTCTGTAGTGTAGCTTCCCCCCCCCCCCACAGACCAATCCCCCACCCCCTGACTAATGTATTTTGATATCAATATTTAGTACTTTAAAAACTTTGAATACATAATTTTTCTGTAGTGTAGCGGCTCCCACCCGCTCCGTCCCCGTGCATGCGCCCGCCCTCCCGTGCGCGCCCACGATCACCCCCGCCCACGATCCCGCCCCCCTCCACATCATCAGGGCCATCGATGGCCGCCACCCGCCTCCCGAACCGGCTCCCACCCACCAACGGATTTAGCCGGTGATGTCCGGTGCAGAGAGGGCCACAGAGTGGCTCTCTCTGCACCGGATTGCTAAAAAATGTTATTGCAGGATGCCTCGATATCGAGGCATCACTGCAATAACCGGAAAGCAACTGGAAGTGAGCAGGATCTCTTCCAGCTGCTTTCCAGACCAAGGACGTACGCCACACGTCCTCAGTCATTAACTGTATTTTTTTTGAGGACGTGTGGCATACGTCCTTAGTCGTTAAGGGGTTAATAATAATTTTTATTATGGACATCAGTTCATGGATTAATATAAGGCTTTTATTTGAAATATATACATGTTTTTAAAGATTTAGGTATTTATTGATATGATCGTATTAGTTTTTATTAGGTTTTTAGAATTTACATGTACGTTAAATTAGGTTTGTATGTATTTATTATGCACTATGTGTTATGAATTAATTTTGTATACATTGCTTATATCCTGTCCGGTATGTTTGTATTTAGGCTGGTTTTGTATTTAGGCTGGTATTCTATGGGCTAATCATTAGGGAGCACTGTTTGTATAAATTTCCCACCCATACTATGGCAGGAATCAGCTGTTCACTCTATCTGAAAATTTCCCTTGAGGATACTGAATTTTGGAGGTGGGTATCCCGATCGGACTGTGGGGCTGCTGCAAACTGGAGGATGCTCCAGTCTCCTCATCATCAGTGACGTCAGACACCGAATTCGTGTGCGGTCTTGTAACAACTTTCCACTGACTGACAAGAGGTGTCGGAAAAACAGCCCATGAGGGATTACAGTATTGTAGTTGCCTGCACATTGGATGTTACTTTTTTAAATGTAAGTTCTTATGTGTCACTTTGTTTTAATACATGGAATAAATTGCTAATTCGTTGTGCGCCTTTCTTACGTGTTTTTTAATTAACCCCTATCCTGCCGATCCCAGACCCCTCCGCAACTAAATAAAATGTTTAACCCCTAAACCGCCGCTCCCGGAGCCCGCCGCAACTTTGATAAATATATTAACCCCTAAACCGACACTTCCGGAGCCCGCCTACACCTACATTATACATATGCCCCTCCTACATCGCTGCCACTATAATAAAGTTATTAACCCCTAAACCTAAGTCTAACCCTAACCCCCCCTAACTTAAATATAATTTAAATACATTTAAATAAATATTACTATTATTAACTAAATTATTCCTATTTAAAACTAAATACTTACCTATAAAATAAACCCTAAGATAGCTACAATATAATTAATAATTACATTGTAGCTATTTTAGGGTTTATTTTTATTATACAGGCAAGTTTGTATTTATTTTAACTAGGTACAATAGTTATTAAATAGTTATTAATTATTTAATAACTACCTAGCTAAAATAAATACAAAATTACCTGTAAAATAAATCCTAACCTAAGTTACAATTACACCTAACACTACACTATCATTAAAATAATTACATAAATTACCTACAATTAAATAAAACTAATTACAATTAAATAAAATTAACTAAAGTACAACAAAAAAAAACGCTAAATTACAGAAAATAAAAAAAATTACAAGAATTTTAAACTAATTACACCTAATCTAATCCCCCTAATAAAATAAAAAAAGCCCACCAAAATAATAAAAATCCCTACCCTATACAAAATTACAAATAGCCCCTAAAAGGGCCTTTTGCAGGGCATTGCCCCAAAGTAATCAGCTCTTTTACCTGTAAAAAAAAGACAATACACCCCACATTAAAACCCACCACCCACACACCCCACCCTACTCTAAAACCCACCCAAACCCCCCTTAAAGAAACCTAACACTAACCCCTTGAAGATCACCCTACCTTGAGCTGTCTTCACTCAGCCGGGCACAAGTGTACCTCCAGACCGGCAGAAGTCTTCATCCGATCCGGGCAGAAGAGGACCTCCAGACCGGCAGAAGTCTTCAACCAGGCGACATCTTCTATCTTCTATCTTCATCCATCCGGAGCGAAGCGGGTCCATCTTCAATCCAGCCAGTGCGGAGCATCCTCTTCCATCGACGTCCTAACGAAGAATGAAGGTTCCTTTAAATGACGTCATCCAAGATGGCGTCCCTTGAATTCCGATTGGCTGATAGGATTCTATCAGCCAATCGGAATTAAGGTAGGAAAAATTCTAAAATAGCTACAATGTAACTATTAGTTATATTGTAGCTATCTTAGGGTTTATTTTAAAGGTAAGTATTTAGTTTTAAATAGGAATAATTTAGTTAATAATAGTAATATTTATTTAGATGTATTTAAATTATATTTAAGTTAGGGGGTGTTAGGGTTAGACTTAGGTTTAGGGGTTAATAACTTTATTATAGTGGCGGGGGTGTAGGGGGGGCAGGATAGGGGTTAATATGTATAATGTAGGTGGCGGCGGGCTCCGGGAGCGGCTGTTTAGGGGTTAAACATTTTATTTAGTTGTGGCGGGGTCCGGGATCGGCAGGATAAGGGTTAATAACTTTATGTAGGTGGCGGCGGTATAGGGAGTGGCAGATTAGGGGTTAATAGGTATAATGTAGGTTGCGACGGGGTCCGGGAGCAGCGGTTTAGGGGTTCATATATTTATTATAGTTTCGGCAGTGTCCGGGAGCAGCGGTTTAGGGGTTAATAAGTTTATTATCGTTGCGGCGGGGTTCGGGAGCAGCGGTTTAGGGGTTAATAAGTTTATTTAGTTGCGGGGGGCCCTGGGAGCGGCGGTTTAGGGGGTAAAACAGTATAGTATAGTGTGGGTGCTTAGCTCATCGCACCGTACTTGGTGCACAGCTTTTTGACAGCTTTCTTGATAAATTTGGAGAACGTATTCAGGTCTGCGGCGGCGATGTTAGGTGATCTTAGGCGAGCGTATTTGAGCCGTCTAATGCAGCTAAGTAGATAGCTTGATAAATAGAGGCCTATATCTCTGCTGTCATTGATTAAATATAGCTATAACAGAGCTATCTTTCTATGGGTTGGCTAAAAAGACTTAGCTTGGGCAAATATACGCGTTTCAGCCGAAGGCCTTTATCAAGATACCCATAAGTTGTTTATTCCATTCTTATATAGGGTAAAGATTCATCCCTATTGGTCCAGTAAAAAAAAATTGGCAGCCAATGAAATATCCTTTGGATATGTGCTAATTACAACAAATGTTTACAGTTTTAAACATGTTGTGTGTTCACATAAAAAAAAACTACAATAAATAAATATATAAACCTGCACTGTAAGGGCTCCAGAGCAACATCTGCTGCTTGGTACCTAGAGCCCATGGGGCACAATTATCTAACATTCACTTAAAGGGACATTATTCACCAGAATTTGTATTGTTTAAAAAGATAGATACTCCCTTTATTACTCATTCCCCAGTTTTGCATAACCAACACACTTATATTAATACTTTTTACCTGCGTGATTACCTTGTATCTAAGCCTCTGCAGACTGCCCCCTTATTTCAGTTCTTTTGACAGACTTGCATTTTAGCCAATCTGTGCTGACTCATAGGTAACTGCACAGACATGAGCACAATATTATCTGTATGGCACACATGAACTAACGCCCTTTAGTTGTGAAATTTTTTCAAAATGCATTCAGATTAGAGGTGACCTTCAAGAGCTAAGAAATTAGCATATTACCTAGGTTTATATTTTAACTAAGAATACAAAAAGAACAAAGCAAAACTGATGATAAAAGTAAATTGGAAAGTTTTTTTAAATTACATACCCTATCTGAATCATTAAAGTTTATTTTTGACTAGACTGTCCCTTTAATCAAATGTGAAAAACCACACTAATACTCACAGGAGCTGTCATCATGGAATTCTCTAATAAAAAAAGACTGTACCTGAGAACTGTGAGATGTAAAAAAGCTGGAAAAGGAAATCAGATTACTTTGCTTTCAGCGTCTATTATCTTAAAATCACCTCTATTTTCGTATGCATGTGCTTTTCTATTAGGGTAATATTTTTAATTAATTTATTTATTTTTAACACAAGATAAAACAGTGAGAACTGCAGAGGAACATAATATTTTCAATATGAATTTTTATTTTTGGCAGTTTCAATTTTTAATGCAATTTAACAATAAAAAATATTACTGCACCTTTTTATTTCAAAATTGAATTTATTCATTCCTTCTGATTTATAAATTATGATTTTTTGTTGTAAGCCCTATTGTAATGTACAGTATGTATTTCCTTCACCTACTTACATGTAGGGAACAGCCCTTTACACCTTTCTCAAGATAAAAACTGCCTTTAAAGAATTATATTAGGTTTCATTGAGAAACAGCCAAGCTCAAATATCTTTAGCTAATTTTGTCCATATTTACATACAAGTAATAGTACAATAATAATATGCTCTAACACATTAAAGCAACACTGGTCCTAATGATCGAAAGTGCCTTGAGAAACAAAAGGGATCCGTCATGATGTCGAGAAATATTCAAAAGAGCCGACAGTACTGTTTAAAAACAGCATCGCAGAAAGGTGTCTTACCATACATTTCAGTTGGTGGCGATGTTGCTCTGATACTGGCGATATATTCAAAGTAGCATCACCACCTACATCAAAGGTGTAATGTAAATGATCCCTTTACACAGTACTTAATGACAATAAAATGTATGTGTCAACAGAAACTCAACCCCTCTTTATACACTAGAATATTGTGATTGTAACTTCAGATTTCACATTATTGCGATTATGAATTTGCATTTGTAATATTCCTATTTTATAATATTGTGATCATGATTGCGCAATCGTGTTTTACGTATAATATTGCGATTGCACTGTACCAAATGTGTTCTACGTTAATATAGAGCTTTATCTATGGATATAAATATACAGTATATTAATATAGAATATGTTTGCTATAGTGCGATTTCGAAATTATTATAAAACTATATCTATAGAGATATATATATTAATTTAGAACAGTTCTATCGCAATATTATACGTAAAACACAATCCATATACTATGAAATTTGAATATTACAATGCTAAATCGTGTAATATGAATACGCAAATTCGCAATATTTTGAAATATTAATATTGTAATAGCGAATACACATTCTCAATATAATGTAAATATAAATATTGAGAACGTGCAATTGCAATCTTAAAACAAGTAAAAATACACATCTAAGCACACAATAGATTAGTACTATCACGCCTACAGTTACAGCCCTATAGATTTAATAGGAAGCAGGGTTTTTTTTTTTCGTTTTTGTTATTAACAAAGTCTATCGCAGACATGATTTTAATAGGGAAACATTATCATGGGTTTCTAATATTCAAAGCAATGTCCTCCATCTTACCTATCCCTTTTCAGCCATATCAATCTCGCCTGCTTTTCAGGGGTGATATTTCCCAGCATGACAAATCTAGTGAATGTACAGTGAAACTTCATAATTTGAAGAGTACTACACAGAAAACAATTTTTATTTTTGCAAACGCACAGTCTATTTTGTGAAAACACACTTTAAAGACAGCCCCCATCCACCAACTACATTGCCGCTCAGTAGCGATGTCGGCGGAATTTTGCTGAAGTTGCAATCCCCATTATATTCTATGAGAGACACATCAACACTCGTCAGCACAAGGAGGTTTAGTCCATTTTTCTAGAGCCTGGCAAACCCAAACAGGCAATTTCTCGTCAGTCTGTCAATATTTTTAATATCAGGGCCATTAACCCTTTCGTGACAGGGTTAAAGTGCCTACATCGGAACACCTGTTCCGATGTAGACAAGTTGAAACTACGCGATCGTGCATACGATCACGAGATTTCAATTATTGGATCGCATCTGGGGGCGTCCCTACAACCCTAGGAACGCCCTCCAGACCGCGATCAAGTCCTTGAAGCACAGAAGGCTTCAGGACAACCGTTTGTTATGACGTTCTATTCCGTCATAACGGCTTTAAAGCCCAGTGTAAATATGACGGAATAGAACGGCATAACGGCGTTAAAAGGTTAAGAGAACTGTTGGCTGGTGTAATAGGCTGGATGAGTGACATTGCTTTATAAGTAATTATTTACCAGGCAGATCATTTCTACAATATTGAAAAGTGAAATTTAGTAAAACAAAATTGAGGAGAAAGTAAGTGTAGAGCCAGATAGGCTTGCAGCGTCATAAGGGTTAAGGCTGGCAGGGAGAGTTAAGATGGAGGGGAGTGTTGTGAGTTGCAGGGACAGGGAGTGGCTTACCTTATCTTAAAGGGACAGTCAACACCAAATGTTTTTTTTGTTTTAAAAGATAGATAATCCCTTTATTACCCATTTCCCAGTTTTTCACAGCCAACACGGTTATATAAATATACTTTTTAGCTCTGTGATTAACTTGTATCTAAGCATCTTCTGACAGCCCCCTGATCACATGACATTTTATTTATTATCTATTGACTTTCATATTAGCCAATTAGTGCAGTGTCTGCAACAATCCACGGTCGTGCTCACAATGTTATCTATAGGATTTAACTGAACTAGCTCCCCCCTGCTGTGAAAAGCAAATACAAAAACATGTGATTAGAGGCGGCCTTCAAGGGCTTAGAAATTATCATATGAGCCTTCCTAGGTCTAACTTTCAACTAATAATACTAAAAGAACAAAGCAAAATTGGTGATAAAAGTAAATTGGAAAGTTGTTTAAAATTACATGCCCTATTTGAAACATGAAAGTTTTTTTTTGACTCGACTGTCCCTTTAAGCTGGTGTCTGCAGTTCCTGTTCCTCTTTGATCCTGCAAAAGAAGCTGTCAAGTTGGTTAATCTTCTCTCCATCTTCAAGTCTCCTTCTCTTCATCATGAGGCGTGCCAGATGTTCTTCTGCTCCACCTTTGAGATTCAGAGAGGGAAAAATGCCTGTTACACAGCGTGGTATTCATTAGCAACAGATAAGTATAACCGAATCTGAATATTTTATCCCCCTTCTCAAGTTGAAATTCAAGATCCCACCCTCTTCCCCCTCATGTCATATTTCTGCCACCGGCCCAAGCTCCAAAAACATCAGTTATTACAGTGGCAGAAATTCATCCACCACCGCCTATTTCTCCACCCACTCCCTGAGGCGCAGCCTGTCCCTAGTGTGTCAGTTGCTGCAGGGATAACACTTGCTAACCAGGTCCATCCGGCTCCTTTATGAACATTTTTACTTCTCTCTCTCCCCCTGCAGCAGGTGCGGCTGCATCCCTGCTTTTCTCAATTGCAGCAGCAATTGCTAATAAACCAAATTTTCCCCAGCATGATTTAGCAGCCCATCATGCCGTTTCAGACATTTCACATATTACCCCTGGCCCTGCAGTCACTATGGTTTTCTTAGATGTGGTTCTCCTCCCTGGACCTTCTTCCATTCAAACTCAATTTACTCCCTCTAGGCCTACAGGCCTTCCGGACCATGCGGCCAGTGTTACCCCATCTAGGCCTACAGGCCTTCCAGTTCCCACTGCCGTTGGCATCCTCCCTGGCCCAATCGCCCACCCAATTTACCTAGTGCTTCTTACTCAGACCCTTCCTGGGGTGGTTCAGGATCGTGCATCCAATGCTCTTATTCCCGCCTTCGTACCACCACACATGCCTCCTGCTAATCTAGGCCTTCCGGTAGCATGTGATGTCACTTCCAGTGACGTCATCAACGCATCAATTCCATATCCATGAGGGAGATCAGCGGTTCATTGCGGCGCTCTGGCAGGTGAGCACTGAAAGCACTCATTAGCCAGAGGCCGCCTAGTGGGTCACTGAAGGGGACCAAGTAGGGCGATGTGGATGGTGGGTCCTGTTAAGTAGACAAGACTCCTCAATATTAATACCAGTAATAGACAGGAGGGGCAAATATTAGAAACCCATATGTGCAATATTAGCGGACATAAAGGGGTTTAGGGTTAATATGAGCATTACCACCCATGAAGTGGTTAATCAAAGTATATCCACAAATGAAGGTGTTATAAGGCAGAATAACTCTGCTATGCCTGTTAATACATATATTGGCCAGGAGGGCCAAATATATGTGAATGTGATGCAAACTTCTAATGGTCAGGCAGTGGTTAATGAATTAGGGAATGTGAATGCAGCAGACAATATGGTGAATGATGCAAATGTTAGGGTTGGTGCAAACAATTCCGATACTCATAGGGATGTCTCTGGGATGAATGTTTCACAGAATGTACTTGCCAGACCACTTCTATCTATTACCCCTGTGCAGTCTTTGCAACGTGGCTGGGAATGATGTGTTAAATACAAGCAGTATGAATGGTAATTGGATGCCTGTTTCTGAATAGGGGGCCACAGGTCACACAGGGAAGAATGTAGCTTTGCAATTGTCAGGTAGCACTACTCAGGTCACCCCTGGGTTTCCTCTGTCTTATGGGCAAAGTGCTCATGAGTTTCTATCTATTTTGCAGGAAATGCTGTCAGGAAAACAGGTTCATCCAGCCAACACTTCACCAGGACCACACTCCCTTCCACTTCTTCATCAGTGGGAGCTACCACCATGAATATGGGAGGCACAGTTCCGGTCCCTACTACTTCACATTCCCTACCTGTTGCGGCAGCAGTGTTGGCCAAAGTACCCTCAACATCATCTGCTGGGAATGGTGAGTTAATTATTTCAACACATGCCACGGAACATTTATCTGACTCTTCCACCATAGACTCAGACTTAGATAGTGACACATCCCTAGGATTAAAATCCAAAGGACAGAAAAGGACGTATAAAATGATTAAGCAAATGAAGGCAGATAAATTATCTAAGGATAAGAGGGTGGAGGCAGCAGCACAAATAGCCACGGTAGTGCCCAGCTGTAGAGCCGCTTTAGCTTGTGACGCTTTACCATGCCCTATTTTTCCACTTCATGGTCATTTGAAGCAAAATATAGTTAAAAGAATTCAGGAAGGGCGTTACATAAATATTTTTGAACTCTCAGTAGAGGCCCATAAGCAGAAGGAAAAGAGTTCTGATGGCCCAGGCCCCAAGAGAATAAAAAGACCTGAAACCTTTCATGAGTGGCTAAAATGCTTTAGGATACTCTCATCATGTTATATGGATAAGCACCCAGACCAGGGACAAGCGTTGCAGAAACATACAGATACCATCCACTGGATTTATCAATATCATAGGGATGGTGTATAGATGAGTATGACTCGGAGTTTAGGAGAAAGATGGTCAGAAATACTTCCTAAACCTTTAGGTCACAGGAGATGCACTTGTGGTCCCGTTTGGGTTCAGAGAGATCCCCTTCACCACCAGCAACTAGTAGGAGCATAAGGGCCCGTTTTAAAAATAGAACTAGACATAGGGGTAGGGAGTGCTGGGCCTTTCAGGAAAAAAGTGCGACAAAGGCAGCACCTGTCTATATCGACACATATGCAAGTTTTGCAGAGCCTTCCATTCTGGCGCAGACTGCTCCAGAAAGAAGGACCCAAATAGTGATAGAGCAGCAGCCCGTCCCCCCTCTGTGGCTAAGAGTGCCCACCCCAGTGAGGGTGGATGCCCTTGAGCTGTGGTTATGCACATATCCAGACCGCCGCATAGCAGGCTTGCTATTGGCGAGATTTAGGGATGGTTTTGTTATCCCAGTGAGTAAATCTGTCGTTAGTTCAAACACTCATCGTAATCTTCAATCAGCATACCAACATCCTGAAATAGTCAGGGAAAAGCTAGCTAAAGAAATATCTTTGGGGAGAATAGTGGGTCCTTTTAGTGTACCACCCTTTCCTGATTTGGATGTCTCTCCTTTGGGAGTTGTTCCAAAGAAGCTACCAGGCAAGTTTCATCTCATTCAGCACCTCTTCAACCCCAAAGGGAGCTCGGTGAACAATGCTATTGACCTGAGCTTAGCTCAGTTCACTACCTGTCATTTGATAAGGCTCTTGACTTGGTTCGTGGGGCTGGCAGAGGTGCTTTGTTAGTAAAAACTGGATATTGAATCAGCCTTTCGTCTGTTGCCTTTACATCCTAAATCCTTCCCTCTTATGGGTTGTAAGTTGGGGTAGTTACTTTGTAGACCGATGTCTACCTTTGGGTTGCTCTATCTCTTGCTCACTGTTTGAATATTTTAGCACCTTCTTACATTGGGCAGTGGCCAAATTAGTGGGATCGGATACCATAGCACACTACCTAGACCATTTTCTCCTGGTGGGGGAAAAGGGTTCTGACATATGTAGTCAGCTTATGGCGGAAATGAGAGGCCTCGCGTCCCAGCTCAGGGTTCCTCTGGCAGAGGACAAAACCCAGGGACCGTGTACTAAATTGACCTTCCTATGCATAGAAATTGACACCTTAGAGATGGTATGTAGGCTGCCCCTAGACAAGGTGCATATGATTTTTGAGTCAGTTAGTGCGGCTGTTTCCACAAAAGATTTATCTTTGAGGGATCTTCAATCTCTCCTAGGTTTGTTAAATTGTGCTTGCATGGGGATCCCCATGGGTAGAGTGTTCAATAGGAGACTAGAAAGACATCTTAAGGTCAACCCTAGGGTATCTGACAAAATCATGGTTTCCAAAGACATGGTAGAGGACTTGAAGGTTTGGGAAGCATTCTTGATACAGTTTAATGGGATCAGCATGTGGCGATCTAAACCATGTATGGGTATGGGGCTTATTTTCAAGGGGAATGGTGTGCAGGGCCTTGACCCTTTAAATGGAGTTCATTGGGCCTCACCAGGAACCTCATGCTTCTCAAATTATTTCCCATTGTCATGGCAGTCGAGCTTTGGGGACAGAGGTTTCAGAATCAGCCAGTGGTCTTTTGGGCAGACAACCTTAGTGTAGCTGCACGCTTCATGTCGGTGGTGTTGCTGAGTGCCTGAAAATCGCTCCCCCGCTCAACACCACTAAGCCCTGATTTTCCCCTGGGTTTCTGGTGGGCTACAGCGTGGAAGCTTCTACGGCCGAATTGGCTTGCGGTCTCACTCACCCTCACCGCAGTGATTTTAAACCAGGCGTCACCAGGCGTCTCCAGGGCAAGCTTACCTGGAAGGAAGATTTGCCAGATTGGTGGAGGCTTGAATGCGGCAGGAGACCGAATTGGCTTGTGGTCTCACTCACCACAGTGATTTTAAACAGTGTTGAAAGCTGCAGCAACAGATCACCAGGTGTCTCCAGGGTAAACTTACCTGGAAGGAAGAATTGCCAGATTGGTGGAGGCTTGAATGTGACAGGAGATGTGAGTGTCTGGGACCAGAGATCCGTGGTCAGCTGTGCTGCTCGAGGACGGAGCTGCTGGTGTGCGGAGTGATCCGGACGTCATGCTCTGATCTCACAGCCGCTGGAGGAAGTTGCAAGAGCGGTCCTGACCAGCAGAGCCGCAATACAGAGCCACAGTGCAGCATTGGTGTTGCCTCTGGAGTCAATCCCTTTAAGGTACCGGCCCAAGTTGAGACAGACTAGTGGACCCACTCCCTATAATTGCAAGTATGGGGCCATATAACTCTGGGTGACTTTTTAGCATGGTTGAAAATATCAACCTGTCTGTGGAAGGGGACAGATCCCTTTGGGGGTGTATATAAAAAGGTTGTGATTGCCACAAGGAAAAGGTTTGTTTTTTTTTTAGCAACAGAGGCAGTTTAAAATCTCAAGAAAATCTCTAAGAAGTGTGGGATAAAAAGATTTTGTGTTTTTGGGAAACATTTGTTTCCGTCCCTAATCTATTTGAAGGAACTTGTCAAGAACAATTGCTTGTGTACTTTTCCCTTCTGTTACTCAGTTCCACCAGGTGCAGGTTTAAAAACCCGGTGTTGCCCCCTTCAAGTTGGCTACTCTCAGAAGCTCATAGTGATCTCTGTTACAGTGAACTTATGCTGATACAAGGGAAACAGCAAGAAATCATTCCTTGTACTTAAATAATATAAAAGTAACTTTGAAGTTTGATTACTTTCTGTTTTTGGGGCTTGATTGAAGGAAAATTGTTTAAGAATATTATGCTCTATAGAAGATTGTCCTACATCAAGGGCCCAGCTAGGTGATATAATTACTAGCTCAACAGTCTATATATAACATTGTGTGCTATTTATATATCTAATTCTGGCTCCTCTTTTAAATAAATTTAATTTTTCTTAAGTGGAATCAGGTATAATTCTTTACATTAGTTGTTTAGTTTATTGGGATAGAATGTTAATCTCTTTTTCCCCAGTTTTCTAGCATTTAGAAGCATTTATGAAATAAGCTTGGCTTCTCTAGACATATGATGTTATGTAACATTTAACTCCAGGCTAGCCATGTCCAAGGGGTTAACAATGTTCTAGTGGATGCCCTGTCCAGGTTTGATTAGGTGACTTTTAGAAAATTGGCGCCACAGGCATCCAAAGATGGGCTAATCTTTCCCAGTTTTCTTTGGCAGCTGGCGGATCCTGACTCTCCTTAATACCCTTAGTCCGCTCCTCCCATGCCCCAACAACTTGGCGAACTTACGTTATGAAAGAGTGGGACCAATTTTGCAGCGCTCATGGGGTGGATTCTTCAGTTAGCTCTCAGGTGATATTGTGTGACTGGTTAGTGTATATGCAAGCGGCAGGTTTGTGTCAGGGTGGAGACCAAGACAGCCTTTGTTTTGGTATTTGCGGGGGCTCTACATATTACCAAATTGGTATCACCTTCTAAAAAGCATTTGAATAAAGGGAGTGCAGTTTAACCATGTCAGGATTTACCCCTCTTCAGTATTGTTTTTCATTCCACAATCAAAAACTGATCAGTGGGCCAGGGGAGTGTGGCTCACTTTCCCAGCACAGGGGGATTCTTGCTGCCCTTTAGCTAAGGTATCAACATATTTACAGCGCAGGCCATCCAGAGGGTGGGCAGTTTCTTGTGCATGAGAATGGTGCTGCTCTCTCTTCTTATGAATTCCGTAGGATTTTAGCACAAGCTGTGGAGATGTCCGACCTGGACCCCTCTAAAATATCACCCCATTCCTTTAGGATTGTGGTGGCCACTAATGCTGCTCTTCAAGGTGCAACAGAGAATGCTATCAAACAATTGGGGTGGTGGCGCTCCAATCGCTATAAGTTATATGTTCGCCCAGTATAGGGATGCAATCAGTTGATCCTTTTAAACTGTGATTTTTCTTGGACCCGGGTTTTGTTTGTTTTAAACTTTGTTACTATGATCTGTTAATTTTGTTTGCTTTCCTGGTGCAAGCAAGGCGGCCTTGAGAGTGTGGATCGTTGACCACTCTTTCATCCATTGGGTGGCGATCTGTGCCCTCACTACTCCCGGGGGCAACATTTGGGTTTTCCCACATTCAGGGTTTCTATTTGTTGGCTAGGGTTTAGGGGTATGTGTTGGCCCCAGCTCCCAAGTGTCCTGACTGATGCCCATAGACATTGGGGTAAACCACACATTATTATAATCCACCTGGGGGGGAATGACATGGACACCATCCCTTCCCTAGAGTTAACTGATATCATCCAATCTGACTTAGGCTGGATTAGGGGTTACCATTGGTTGGTCTAACGTGATAGCCAGACGTCAATGGCGCCACATGGGGTCTTCTGGTGCAGCCTATAGAGTCAGGGAAAAACTAAACTGGGATATGGGGGCTTCCGTCACTGGTTCCCAGAGCTTCGTGGTACGGCACGATGCTGTTACGGTCAACAAGCAGGAGCTATATAGGCCCGATGAAGTTCACCTAACTGATGCAGAGTTAGACTTATTTATAGGAGATTTAACAAGGGCTCTCGCTCCCTTCCTGTAAGTCAGGTGTGTGGCGGCAAGTGATACCTGAGATGCTATCCCTTGTGGCGGGAGGTAGCAGCCAGGAATGCATGGAGATGGTTAACGGGGGAGTGATGGCCAAGCTGATGAGGGTGGGGACGATTACTTCAGTTAGCTGGAGTGCCCCTCCCTCTGGATAGGTAGGCCAGGAGAACTCGGAGAACCCCTAGTAGCATCTCCACCCGAGCAGAGTTCCTCTGCTGTTGTATAGATCAGGCCGCTGACCTCTTCATTCTGGGGTTGGTCTTAGCTTCTCATTTGCCGCCATCTGTTTATAGTCTGTCGGTTATTTATTTACTAAGTTAATATGTTAATAAAGGGGACCAGTGATGGTCCAATTTTCCCAAAACTAAGTGTCTGTCTTCATTAAAGGTTGGCCCTTTGGGGTCTGTTAAGTTATTTAGAGTTATAAGAGTTATGGATTATTCTTTCCCCTCCTCCCTGGAGCGACATGGTAAACCTTTAATCCCTTAAGAACAGCTGAACAGTCGTATGGATTATTAGCCCAAACAAGTCTAAATACTGCTACATTACTGTAAACATTTTAGACAAAACATTTTTTTAATTGAAGATTCCTTGTTTTCTCCAAATCGTAATCTCTGTAGAATGCATTGTTTAGGGAGTGGTTAAGTGACAAAACAATAATAAAAAGGAAATAAATATAGATAGAAGTTGTTTGCTGCAAAAAGGGAGCAAAATTGGATATAGATCGGAATAAAGGTAATTTTTATTAACATATTTAACTGAGAAATTATTATTAGAAAAATAGCAACAATTTATGGTGAACAGTACTGTCTAATATTGTATAAATATTGTTATTTAGGACAGAATTTGTAAAATTGCATTGCAACCATCTTATCTAGCAGCAAAGGATTTCATTAAATGTCATGCATATCTGTGTAATTTAACAAGGTCGTTAATGGTGTAATAATGAATGATACTGATACAGTTTACCATCTGTAATTGATTCTTTTGGATATTATATCTATTAGAATAGTTTTATGGTCAGTTTGATTGAATACTTTAAACATTTTTACATATAAGTGTGTGTAACATAGAAGTGTGTAGTGAAAAGTTAGGTGAAAAGTTTAACATACATGAACTCTAAAAGTATACAATAGAGTCCTAAATTTAAGATTGTTGAACTTGTAACCACTCTTTTAGTATTATTAAAATCCATCATTTTTAATATGATTCTTATTACCAAGGGGCATGAAAATATGTAATCTTAAGAGACATTTATATTTAATTCCATTATCAAATCTACTGTGTTCTTTCTGTATCCTTTGTTGAAAACATACCTAGGTACGTGAATACGCACACGTGCCTCTTGTCATTTGCCCACCAGATGTGTTCAGCTAGATAGTAGTGCAATAATTGTTTAAAGCTGACTTTGAAGGGACATAAAACACCACATTTTTTACACAGAGCACACAGTATTTAAAAAAGGTTTCCAATTTAATTATATCATAGTTATCTGTGTTCTTATGTTATTCTTTGTTGAAGAGCATACTTAGGATGGTAGCATTCGGATGTCTGGAGCAGTACATGACAGCAAACACTACTGCCATCTCTAGACAAGTGCATACTCCTAAACCTACCTACTTGCTTTTCAACAAAAGATACAAAAATAACTACGTAAGTAAATCTATGAAATACATTTGATTTTTTTTTTAAACTTTACACTCTAAGTCATGCAAGAAAAAATTGGGCGTTAATTCCCTTTTAAACACATAGCTGAATACAAATAAAAGTGCAATAATAATATATTCTGACACACAAATCATTTTCACATTTACAGACATCCCAACTCTCCCGGAAGTTCCGGAAGTCTCCCGCATTAAAACAGCTGCTTTCTGACACCCACAAATTAAACACAATATCCTGGAAAGAGCAGTGCAAGAGAAAATCAAATTTGCCTGCACTTTTCATTTTTACATGTAGGTGTCACTGTTCCATTATAGCTCAATGTAAAAAGCTTCTGCGTTCCTCTCTGGACCTTTCTCTCCCTTCCTGAACTCTAGTGTGGTGCGAGACATAGCAGACCCGATATAGGTGAGATGTGCAGACTCCTATACTTTATATTGTGTAGACTCCTATACTTTATATTGTACAGACTTCCATACTTTATAATGTGCAGCCTCCTATACTTTATATTGTGCAGACTCCTATACTTTATATTGTGCAGACTCCTATACTTTATATTGTACATACTCCCATACTTTATATTGTGCATACTCCCATACTTTATATTGTGCAGATTCCTATACTTAATATTGTGCAGACTTCCATACTTTATAATGTGCAGACTCCTATACTTTATATTGTGCATACTCCTATACTTTATATTGTACAGACTCCCATACTTTATAATGTGCAGATTTCCATACTTTATATAGTGCAGACTCCCATACTTTATATTGTGCAGACTCCCATACTTTATATTGTCCTGACTCCTATACTTTATATTGTGCAGACTCCCATACTTTATATTGTGCAGACTATTATACTCTGTGCAGATTCCTATACTTTATATTGTCCATACTCCTATATTTCATATTGTGCAGACTCATACTTTATATTGTGCAGACACCCATACTTTATATTGTGCAGACTCCTATACTTTGTGCAGATTCCTATACTTTATATTGTGCAGACTCCCATACTTTATATTGTGCAGACTCCTATACTTTATATTGTGTAAACTCCCATACTTTATATTGTGCAGATTCCTATACTTTATATTGTGCATACTCCCATACTTTATATTGTGCAGACTCCTATACTTCATATTGTGCAGACTCCTATACTCATATTGTGCAGACTTCCTTACTTTATATTGTGCAGGCTCCCATACTTTATATTGTGCAGACTCCTATACTTTGTGCAGAAACCTATACTTTATATTGTGTATACTCCCATACTTTATATTGTGCAGACTCCTATACATTATATTGTGCAGACTCCTATACTTCATATTGTGCAGACTCCTATACTTCATATTGTGTAGACTCCCTTACTTTATATTGTGCAGACTCCCATGCTTTATATTGTGCAGACTACCACACTTTATATTGTGCAGACTCTCAAACTCTATTTTGTGCAGACTCCCATACTTTATAGCTATACAATGGTATATATATATATATATATATATATATATATATATATATACTGTATATATATATATATATATATATATATATATATACTGTATATATATATATATACTGTATATATATATATATATATATATATATATATATATATATATATATATATATATATACAGGGCTTTTTTGTGGGGGTACTCACCAATACTGAGTACTCCCACCTCTACCAAATCATAAGAGGTAATAATTGAAATCGTCATGAAAATACCCTAGTTTTAAAAAGAGAGGGCTGCAAAATATATCAAACATTGTAAATAATCATATCCCTTTGCTTTTCTCAAAGTTACTGAGCAAAATATATCAATCAAAAATCCATGAGTACCAGCACCTTTTTTGTGTGTGTGTATATATATATATATATATATATATATATATATACACATATATATATACAGGGAGTGCAGAATTATTAGGCAAGTTGTATTTTTGAGGATTAATTTTATTATTGAACAACAACCATGTTCTCAATGAACCCAAAAAAACTAATTAATATCAAAGCTGAATAGTTTTGGAAGTAGTTTTTAGTTTGTTTTTAGTTATAGCTATTTTAGGGGGATATCTGTGTGTGCAGGTGACTATTACTGTGCATAATTATTAGGCAACTTAACAAAAAACAAATATATACCCATTTCAATTATTTATTTTTAACAGTGAAACCAATATAACATCTCAACATTCACAAATATACATTTCTGACATTCAAAAACAAAACAAAAACAAATCAGTGACCAATATAGCCACCTTTCTTTGCAAGGACACTCAAAAGCCTGCCATCCATGGATTCTGTCAGTGTTTTGATCTGTTCACCATCAACATTGCGTGCAGCAGCAACCACAGCCTCCCAGACACTGTTCAGAGAGGTGTACTGTTTTCCCTCCTTGTAAATCTCACATTTGATGATGGACCACAGGTTCTCAATGGGGTTCAGATCAGGTGAACAAGGAGGCCATGTCATTAGATTTTCTTCTTTTATACCCTTTCTTGCCAGCCACGCTGTGGAGTACTTGGACGCGTGTGATGGAGCATTGTCCTGCATGAAAATCATGTTTTTCTTGAAGGATGCAGACTTCTTCCTGTACCACTGCTTGAAGAAGGTGTCTTCCAGAAACTGTCAGTAGGACTGGGATTTGAGCTTGACTCCATCCTCAACCCGAAAAGGCCCCACAAGCTCATCTTTGATGATACCAGCCCAAACCAGTACTCCACCTCCACCTTGCTGGCGTCTGAGTCGGACTGGAGCTCTCTGCCCTTTACCAATCCAGCCACGGGCCCATCCATCTGGCCCATCAAGACTTACTCTCATTTCATCAGTCCATAAAACCTTAGAAAAATCAGTCTTGAGATATTTCTTGGCCCAGTCTTGACGTTTCAGCTTGTGTGTCTTGTTCAGTGGTGGTCGTCTTTCAGCCTTTCTTACCTTGGCCATGTCTCTGAGTATTGCACACCTTGTGCTTTTGGGCACTCCAGTGATGTTGCAGCTCTGAAATATGGCCAAACTGGTGGCAAGTGGCATCTTGGCAGCTGCACGCTTGACATTTCTCAGTTCATGGGCAGTTATTTTGCGCATTGGTTTTTCCACATGCTTCTTGCAACCCTGTTGACTATTTTGAATGAAACGCTTGATTGTTCGATGATCACGCTTCAGAAGCTTTGCAATTTTAAGAGTGCTGCATCCCTCTGCAAGATATCTCACTATTTTTGACTTTTCTGAGCCTGTCAAGTCCTTCTTTTGACCCATTTTGCCAAAGGAAAGGAAGTTGCCTAATAATTATGCACACCTGATATAGGGTGTTGATGTCATTAGACCACACCCCTTCTCATTACAGAGATGCACATCACCTAATATGCTTAATTGGTAGTAGGCTTTCGAGCCTATACAGCTTGGAGTAAGACAACATGCATAAAGAGGATGATGTGGTCAAAATACTCATTTGCCTAATAATTCTGCACTCACTGTGTGTATATATATATATATATATATATATATATATATATATATACACACAAATATTTAAACATGGAAGGTTCATCTTGTCTTTTTTATTTATGTGGGTATTTTTTTTCTCACATACTTTTTATTGGTGATAACATTTTAAACTATTTCATAATCAGAGCAGTAATGAATTCTGTATTGGGGTAGGGGGGTATGGGGGCACCTCCCTGAAATTAGTTTTTGCAGGTTGGGATGTGTGCATTTATGTCCCTTTAATAATAAGTTCAATGAAATCTTGTGTTATTGTGTAGTGATGAAGTGACTAAAAAGGTTTGATTTATGTGGATTGCTAAATGCTTTAGTATTGTTACGAACATTCATTAAAATATCCCTTATTTTTAAATATAACACAAAATAGAGAGAAAGTAATTAGGACATACAATACTATCCTAAAATAGAAAGGGATAAATACCAGCACACGGATCTTGATACTCAACTACAATTTATTAAGTTACAGAAATTATCACATATCCACCTGTAAATGCCTCACAGCACTTCATGCAATAAAACCATATTAACACATATATATGGGAGACCGTAATCACAGGGAACCTCATTGAAATACCAGTAACATTCATTCACAGTAAGTTTGTGTCCCTAGACATACATCAGCTTGTGCAAAACAAATATCAATTGATGTTACAGAACGAACAGTATAGGCAGAGTTATGGACCACAGACTAAGCTGCACTCTAGGTCCTAAGAGAAACACAGTCTGGTGTACTTTACGGAGAGAGTCTTGATAAGCAAATCAAAGCAAAGTATGGACCGTAGACTAAGCTGCACTCTAGGTCACAAGGTAAAGCAAAGTCATATGAAATACTTCCTCCGGAGGTATACTTCATAGGCAACAGACATTCCAGCATTGTTGCTCACTCCTCACCTCATCTCTGGGCATCTTTCCAACTGCATGATATGCGGTAGAGGAGGGGCTTATCTGAAGCATCTGTTCATGAGTGGTTCCAACAGGCAAAGGACGCTCCTTATTGGCCAGATTCTTTTCCAGCTGATAAAACAGCGTGTTTTTAAAAAAATCACAGTTCCTTCAAACATATAATGTCCTTCTGTAGACAATTCTTTACACTTGATACTACTGCGGATAAGCAACACAATGGAAAGCAAAGTCCTTGCTGTAGGTATGAATGTATTGTTCCGCAGTTACACTTTAGCAAAGTGCTGGCAAGCAAACAAGGGGTATTCAAAACAGCTTTCCAATCCTAAGCAGCATGATGTAAATTACAGCTCCCATATTCATAAGTACACTGAAGAAAGTCGACTTACACCAGTGATAAGTTAAAACACATAAGTGCCAAACACAAAGGTGCCAACGCACGTTTCACCCCCACATAGAGTATGTGTCTCAGGGGCTTTGTCAGGGCATAATCAGTCCACTCCGTTCCTCCACCTTTTATAGCACCTGATATCATTCAGGTGAATGCTTCCATGCCTTAATCCATTTCTTAAAGGGGACATTACCACCTAAAGACTATTATATTGAAGCACTGCACAATCTTAAGAATAGATATGATTACAACAAAACGCACATTATTCCTAGTGAGTATGTTAATCATAACTTTCATCTTAATTTACTGTTTCATTTAATTTAGAGTGGCACTCACTTTGAAGAGATCGCATATGAATACATCATTCATCTAAAACAAAACTTCCTAATTTATTATAATGCATCTAAAAAATTGTACTGCGATTAGTATGAAAACTGTATATATGTATATAAATTAGGAAGTTTTGTTTTAGATAAATGATGTATTCATATGTGATCTCTTCAAAGTGAGTGATACTCTAAATGAAATGAAACCTAGTAAATTAAGATGAAAGTTATGATTAATATACTCGCTAGAATGATGTGCGTTTTATTGTAATCAAATCTATTCTTAAGATTGGGCAGTGCTTCAATATAATCGCCTTTAGGTGGTAATGCCCCCTTTAAGAATTGGAGTAAGGCATGGACGCAATCACCTGATGAAGCCCCTAAGACACATACTCTATGTGGGGGTGAAACGTGCGTTGGCACCTATGTGTTTGGCACTTATGTGTTTTAACTTATCACTGGTGTAAGTCGACTTTCTCCAGTGTACTGATGAATATGGGAGCTGTAATTTACGTCATGCTTCTTAGGATTGGAAACCCATTTTTAATATCCCTTGTTTGCTTGCCAGCACTTTGCTAAAGTGTAACTGCGGAGCAATATATTCATACCTACAGCAAGGACTTTGCTTTCCATTGCAGTGCTTATCCACAGCAGTATCAAGTGTAAAGAATTGTCTACAGAAGGACAGTATATGTTTGGAGGAACTGTGGTTTTAAAAAAACACGCTGTTTTATCAGCTGGAAAAGAATCTGGCCAATAAGGAGAGGCCTTTGCCTGTTGGAACCACTCACGGACAGATGCTTCAGATAAGCCCCTCCTCTACCGCACATCCTGCAGTTGGAAAGATGCCCAGAGAGGAGGTGAGGAGTGAGCATCAATGCTGGAATGTCTGTTGCCTATGAAGTATACCTCCGGAGGAATTTGCAAGTATTTCATATGACTGTGCTTTACTGTGCAGCTTAGTCTACGGTCCATACTTTGCTTTGATTTGCTTATCAAGACTCTCTCCTTGTAAAGTACACCAGAGTGTGTTTCCTCTTAGGATCTAGAGTGCAGCTTAGTCTGTGGTCCATAACTCTGCCTATACTGTTCGTTCTGTAACATCTATTGATATTTGTTTTGCACAAGCTGATGTATGTCTAGGGACACAAACTTACTGTGAACGAATGTTACTGGTATTTCAGTGAGGTTCCCTGTGATTACGGTCTCCCATATATATGTGTTAATATGGTTTTATTTCATGAAGTGCTGTGAGGCATTTATAGGTGGATATGTGATCATTTCTGCAACTTAATAAATTGTAGTTGAGTATCAAGATCCGTGTGCTGGTATTTATCCCTTTCTATTTTAGGATAGTATTGTATGTCCTAATTACTTTTTCTCTATTTTGAGGTATATTTAACTTTATAAGGGAAGCACCGGCTTGTAAATTCAGCAATATTAAAGGACCAGCATAATCAACAAATGCAAGATAACAAGACAATACAATAGCATTTAGTCTGAATTTCAAATGAGTAGTAGATTGTTTTTCTAACAAATTTCAAAGTTATGTATATTTCCACTCCCCCTGTACCATGTGATAGCAATCAGCCAATCACGAATGCATATACTTATAGTCTGTGAGTTCTTGCACATGCTCAGTAGGAGCTGGTGACTCAAAAAGTGTAAATATAAAAGACTGTGCACATTTTTTTTTAATGAAAGTAAATTGGAAAGTTGCTTAAAATTACATGCTATATCTGAATCATGAATCATTTAATTTGACCTGAGTGTCCCTTTAACTACTCTCTCTTTTATATATTTAATAAGTCCCTTATTTTTAGTTTATATTTATTTATTTATTTTAAGAGTGCAAGTAAAGCCAAAAAATCACCTAATGTTATAATGCTTTGTAAATAAATGATGATGGTAATAATAATAATTCTTTCTATCAATTAATCTATCATCTATCTATCTATCTATCTATCTATCTATCTATCTATCTATCTATCAATGTGCTCTGCCCTAACTTTAAAAGCATTGGCACAAGATCATGTTTCCTTCCAACACCAGTTTATTTTCTACAAACCTCAGATTTTAGTTTGTCTTTCTATGTTTATGCATATATTTGCACATATGTACCATGCTGTACTGAATGCCAGACAAGGATCCAGTGCACCAGCACAGCATGTTCTCATTATTACACAATATTGCACAATATGTGCACAAAACGATGTAACCTGCAATAATCCATTGTGATAATACTGTATTTTAGCTTTACAATTGTTGTGCTTCTTTCAACCTTAAAGCGACAATAAACATTGAGATTGTCTAATTTAGATCTAATTTAACTGATAATTGTCAGCTTCTGGTTCTCAGGACTGGAAATACAGAGAAAGCAGCCTTTTCAGGGCTAACCCTGCTACATACAGTATCTGTCCCCATTTGGTCTCAGCATAGGTTATCGGACAACGAACAAAAAATAATATATATTTTTTTAAAATTACAAATCTAGCAAGTTTTTTTCTACTCCAGTAACAACTCTGGATTGGCTCCTCTGAATAAGGCAAGTGCTAGGAGGAATTTGGTTTTAGAGAAACAATTCCAGCAAACAGCGCGTTGATTTGTTTTGAAAATGTTTACACTTGGCTGCTATGTAACTCTATTGCAAGACAATAAACAATGTCTTGTAATTACTAAGGGCTTGATTTTAAGTGGCAAGTCAAATATTTTTTTCACTCTTGCACTAACAACACTAAAAGTAATCTTTTACTGTGGGCGGGTTAGCGAGCGTATTACAAGTTAAAATTAAAAGTGAGCATGTGAGTGAAACCTGATGCACACTAACTTCAGGACTTCAGATATTGTGACTGCCTTAACTTTTTCTCCCTATAGACTTCAATGGAGTGCACTTTGTAAAAAAAACTAACACATCGCTTGCGAGCTACAAAAGTAGTTATGAGTATTTTACATCCCAATGTTCTTCACTTAGAAGAAAATGTTCTTTTTATTTATATATATATATATATATATATATATATATATATATATATATATATATATATAAATTCTTTAAATAAATAAATATATATATATATATATATATATTAAAGAAGTATATAAACAGCGCTGTAAACAGCTACAAACAAATTTCAAGTACCCAATGTAAAAGACAATATTATTTTATTTTTATATTTAGAAAAAGAAGTTAAAAACTTAAAAGTAATTTTACAAACATGTATTAACATAGAATTGTTTCACAATATCTTACATTTGATATGTAGCAGATCTCTTAACGGTTTTCAGCAATCACCCAATGGCTTGTTTTAGATACTGCTACCAAATGTAAATAAACAAAGGTGTCTAGGTAATAGTCCTCAATTATATGCAATAAAAACAATGCAGACATTTGTTGTGTACAAATTGAAGCATAAACAAATAATAAAATAACAATAATACAATACAAAACTCTGGCGGTATTAGAGCGACAGACTGCAAACACTTGCCTGGCCAGACTGGTATATACGTTAGCACTACGCATTTCAAGGGTCACGCCCCTTCCTCAGGTGTCATATAAGATTATATACATATTATATACATTTTATATATATATATATATATATATATATATATATATATATATATATATATATATATATATATATACAGTTAAAACACATTATAAAAAATGAAAATTGATTAAAAATGTTTTTTTAAGTTTCAAGTTATTTGAGTGGAAAGGGCTCCAAAGTGTATTTATATTGTATTATTATTATTATTATTATTATTATTTATTTATAAAGTGCCAACAAATATAATACTTGTAAGAGACAAAACAATTGTCAAACAAATATAGGAGGAATTGAGGGTTCTATCCCTGTGGGAACTTACAATATAGAAGGGTAGGAGTGTAAGAAACAGGAGGTGAGGACTGCAAGGGGGAGAATGATTCTAATACAGAGTTAGATGAAGGCAATTATTAGTAAGCTGAATTCAGTTGCTACTGAGTTGGGTGGTAGGCTCCTTGAACAAAAATGTCTTTAATGACTGATTAAAAGAAGACAGATTAGGGGAATGTCTGATAGCACAAATAAGTGCTTTCTAGTGGGTTTGTGCTGCAAGAGAGAAATCCTGCAGTCTAGCATGGGAAGAAGTGATGATAGAAGAGGCGAGGATCAGGTCATTGTTGGATCTTAGTGGTGGGCTGGAGTATATTTGTTGATTAGAGAGGACAGTTAGATGGGTGGTGGCGTTGGTAAGGGCTTTATAGGTCAGGGTGAGAATTTATAATTGAATTCTGCTGTGAATAGGGAGACAGTGAATCACTCATAGAGAGCTGCAGCAGATACAGAGCAGTGTGACAGAATTAGTCTAGCAGAGGCATTTAGGATGAATTGAAGCGGGGAGAGGCAGGAGAGAGGAAAACCAGTGAGTAGGTTATTGCATTAGTCAAGTTAGCAAGTTATTGGGTGTGGATTAGTTGCTTAGTGGTGTCAGCCAGGACCGTCTTTAACACAGGGCAAAAGGGGCAGCTGCCCAGGGCCCAGTCTCTGTTGAGGGGCCCAAGAATCCTAAAAAAAAAAAAAAAAAAAAAAATATATATTTTTTTTTTTTTTTTTTATGGTTCAACCAGACTGCTGATGTGACATGGGGAACACACACATTCAGTCCTAATACTGTCACAGTCAAAAGTATTCTGCTTATATATATATATATTTTTTTTACAAACTGTGCCAGACCATGCCGGTGTCATGTGACATGCCAAGCCATGTGCTGTTTTAGATGTGCACTGTGCAGCACTGAATGCAAAGCCCTAACTCTGCATCCAGCCATTCCCATTGCATCAGAAAAGGTCCTACTGGGGTTACCACTGTTACCAGGTAACTGATCTAGTGGTGGGGATTGTTTCTGGGTAGGGCTGACTGTAGGCGCATGCAGCAGAAAGCTGGAGCGGCAGGCATGTGAGGATTTGAGCATCTGTGCAGCTGCATACACTGCTCTCTTCAGTCTTGAGGCTGTGTGACTCATCTCACACTGTATCCATTCAGCCTTGGGCAGACAGCATCCAGTCTGCTGGTTCCCTTAGCCCTGCTCTTTCTGCTGTGACCCTAAGATCAACTAACTGAAGTTTGTCAGGGGAACAGTGCTTTGTAGAAAGGTGTCAGTGGGAAGAATAAGTGAGTGCACACACGCCCCTCCCCATGCAGCATTGTCTAGTGCAGGGTGAGAGGGAACTTGTTCGTAGCAAAGAAGTGACGTGCTGCTGTGGCTGATGTATAGTGTCATGCTGATACTTCACACATTAATGTAAGGTTTATTGTTCGTTTTTATTTTCTCTCTGTCTCAGATTTTACAGCTTCCCATAGTAGTTCTACTGTTCCAGTCAGTAAACTTATATTTGTCTGCACCTCCATGCTTCCTCCTCAGTCTTTACCTTACTTTGCTCCTGTTGGCTGATCTAAATCTCTTTAACCAGCTAACCTCACACCAGAATCACATTCAAAAGAATATTAAATGAATCCACAGTGGAGGAATTTATATATTTATTTACTTATTAGTACTGCTTAGGTCCAGTTTCACATATTGCAATTTATTTCATTTTTTTAAAAATGATTAGCCCAGCAGTGGATGAGCCACTGCTGGGCTAATAATTTTAAAAAATTATAAAATAAATTGATTTAGTTATTTTTTGGGATGTTGGGGTGGAGAGCGAAATTGCATGGGGTAGGGGGGGCCCAAGAAAGTTTTTGCCCAGGGTCCAGTCAATATTAAAGACGGCCCTGGTGTCAGCTCTTAGAAATGGACACATTTTGGAAATATTGCATAAGTGTTTGCAGCAGGATGAAGAGAGCAGTTGGATGTGGAGGATGAAGGACAGATTGGAGTCAAGTGTAAATCCGAGCCAGTGGACTTGGGGTAATGGGGAGATAGTGATGCCGTCAACAGTGATAGAATATCGGAATAGAACTAGAGGGGGGATTAGAAGGACCGTAGTCTTGGACATCCAGAAAGAAATGCCAGATAAGCAGTCGCTGATGTGAGAAAGGGGTGGAGAGGTAGATCTGAGTGTCTTCAGCAAAGAGATGGTATTTGAAGCCATAGCTATTGATAAGTTTACTTAATGAAGAAATATAAATGGAGAAGAGTAGAGGACCCAGGACAGAGCCTTGAGGTACGCCAACTGACAGAAACATTGAAGAGTAGGATATGCCAGCAAATTACACAGAAAAGGACCTGTTAGAGAGATAAGAGTGCATCCTAGAGAGATCAGTGTCACAGAGACCAAGAGAAATTAGACTCTGTAGGAGGAGGGGGTTGTCAACTGTTTTGAAGGCAGCTTAGAGTTCAAGTAAGATAAGTATAAGATAAGATAAGAACCATAAGCAAATGGAAAAATATCAGGGGGTGGGGTATCTGCTATGTTCCCCCCCACAATACATACATAAACGTGAGACCCCTTATATGTAAGCATCAATCCTGCTCCTTGAAATGAGTGGTACTGTGTCTGCCCGCTGCCAGTGATTGCCATAATAATGACAAATACGCCTCAACTTTGGTTCTATTTTTGGGGCTCTAATGCTTTTTAAGAGGCCTTTATAAACCCATTCTCACTTTAATAATATATCATAATTCCCTGTATTTGAAAGATTGAGGTTTCATTATTCATGTAAAGGGTTTCATGTCCTTAAAGTGATTGCCATATAAATAGGCATCAATATAAATCGGAGAACTTGGGAAATGTAAAAATGGTTGATATTCTGTGTAATTCATTAACTGTATATGATCATATTTTATGGTTTTTTTTTGTTTGTTTTTTAACATTTTAGTGCTATGTTAAGAGATTTTCGACAGGGATTGGTACATCTATACATTGTCAAAAATGGTTAAGCCACCCCTCTGGAAATGTATATAATATATATTTTATACCTAATTATTTTTTAATAAATAGCAAGATGGTGCATAGTGACAAAAAATAAGGGCTAGATTGCAAGTGAAGCACTATTACTTTCGCTAGATTTCTAATTGCGCTAGCGGTAAACCTTTTGCGTAAGTCGGGTTGCGCTGGTATTACAAGTTGAAAGTTAAAATGTATTACTCTAACGCTAACATGACTCGCGAAAAAGGTTTACCGCTAGCACGATCACCTGCTGTTCCATAGAAGTCAATAGAGAAAAAAATGTTTAACAAAAACTAACACTCTACTTGCTCCCTAACCTAAATCACCATAATCCCCTACTCTAAAAACACCCAAACCGCCATATAGGCCCACCACAAAGTCATTGCTACACTATTATCGACTAAACTACCACCCCCCTACATCGCAAACAGCTATGTACACTATTAATGCCTAAACTGCCATCCCCCCACATCGCACACTATCTAAATGAACTATTAACCCCTAAACCTCTATCCCCCCACATTGCAATATCTAAACTATGCTATTAACTGCTAAACCGCCATCCACCCACATCGCAAACTATCTAAATAAACTATTCACCCCTTAACCTAAATCTAAGAAACCTAATCTACAAAGTGTACTGAGCTTTATTGGGAAGCTCTTTCACTTCCCAATAAATAAATAAAAAAGCCTAATCTTTAAAAAAAAACAACAACAAAAAAACAACAAAAGTAAAAAAAAAACATTAACACTAACCTCCAAATTGGTACTCACCGATGTTGATGGCGGTGGAGCTCAATCTACACCGTGGCGAGGGTCCTTCTTCATCCATCTTCTATCCCGGCAGTTCATCTTCTCCGGCGGCAGTGGAGACGACAGTGGCTCTCAACTTGACACATAGTACAGGGCGCTCCTCTTCTTGAGGTCCCCAGCCGCACACTCAATTGTGAATGTGAGGTATCCCTTTTATATGCGATACCTTTGCATTCCTTTTGGCTTATTTGAATCTTTAAATTCAAATCAGCCAATAGAATGAAAGGAAAGCTTTCATTCTATTGGTTGATTTGAATTTGAAGATTCAAAGCAGCCAATATTCATTATATTGGCTGATTTGAATTTGAAGATTACAACATTCACAATTCAGTGTGCGGCTGGGGATCACACGTAGAAGAGAGCCCTGTACTTCGTGTCAAGGTGAGGACCCTGTCGCCGCCGCCACCTCTGGGAAAAAAATAAAAAGATAAACCGCCGGAGTTGAAGATGGATGAAGAAGGACCACCACCAGGATGAAGATGGAGCGCTGCCGCCATCAACATCAGCGAGTAGCAGCTTGGGGGTTAGTGTTAGTTTTAATTTTTAATTTTTTTTTAAAAGATTGTTTTTTTTTTAAATTTTACTGGGCAGCAAAAGAGCTGAATGCCCTTTCCAGGGCACTTTGTAGATTAGGTTTGTTAGAGTAAATTTTTTTTGGGGGGGTAATTAGTTTATTTTCTGTAATGTTAGGTTGTTTTTTTTGTAATGTTAGGTTTATTTATTTTAGTAATGGTAGTTTTCTTTCTTTTTTTTTTTAAGGTAAGATTAGGTTTTTATTTAATTTTACAGGTAAGTTTTTTTGGAAAATGTAAGCTTAAGAGCCGGCCCATTTTTGGTTCAGAACCTGAGTAGCGATTGCTGATTGGAATCTAAATGCAATCAGTAAGCTCTACCCAAGGTTCTGAGCCAAAAATGAGCCAGCTCCTAAGCTTACATGTTTGCTTTTTCAAATAAAGATACCAAGAGAATGAAGAAAAATTATAATAGGAGTAAAAGTTGCTTAAAATTGCATGCTCTATCTGAATCATGAAAGAAAAAAAATGGGTTTAGTATCCTTTTAAGCAATCATAAATAAAACATACATACTGTGCTGCAAATTAATTCACTTCAATAGGGGGCACTTCAAATACTGCTCGCTATAGTGGCTTACCCCCTTAAGGACTGGGCCTTTCAGACTAAAATTTCCCCAAAAGACCAGAGCATTTTTAGCATTTTTGTCATCACTCCGTTTAAACAGAAATAGAGCCTTGTTTATTTTTATTTACCTTTCAAAAATACTGTATATATATATATATATATATATATTTTAGTAGACAACCCAAAGTATTGATCTAGGCCCATTTTGGAATATTTCATGCCACCATTTCACCGCCAAATGCGATCAAATTAAAAAAAAAAAATCGTTAACTTTTTCACAAACTTTAGTTTTCTCACTGAAATTATTTACAAACAGCTTGTGCAATTATGCACAAATTGTTGTAAAAGCTTCTTTGGGATCCCCTTTGTTCAGAAATAGTAGATATATATGGCTTTGCCATTGTTTTTTGGTAATTAAAATTAAAATGCCCAGCAGTGAAGGGGCTAATTAGGTAGCTTGTAGGGTTAATGTTAGCTTTAGTGTAGAGATTAGCCTCCCACCTGACACTTCACGCCCTCTGATCCCTCCCTGATCCCTCTCAAACAGCTCTCTTGTTTCACCTGTGCTCCAGTTCAGACATCCTCAAACTCTGGCCTGTTAGGGAGGCCTGAGTACAGGTTTGAAAACTAGTGAGATAGAGCATACAATTTTAAACAATTTTTCAATTGACTTCTTGTATCTCATTTGCTGCATTCTCTTGTTATTCTTTATTGAATAAACAGCAACGCACATGGGTGAGCCAATAACATATATGTGCAGCCACCAATTAGCAGCCCCTGAGCCTATCTAGGTATAATTTTTATCAAAGGATACCAGGAGAACAAAACAAGTAGATAATAGCATAAAAATTGCATGCTCTATCGGAATCATGGAAGAAAAAAATTGGGTTTCAGGTCCCTTTAAGGAACTCTATACCAGAAGTATTACATATTATTAAGTACATACACTATCGGCTAGATTTGGAGTTTGGCGGTAAAAGGGCTGTTAACGCTCCGCGGGTTTTTTTCTGGCCGCACCATAAATTTAACTCTGGTATCGAGAGTTCAAACAAATGCTGCGTTAGGCTCCAAAAAAGGAGCGTAGAGCATTTTTACCGCAAATACAACTCTCGATACCAGAGTTGCTTACGGACGCGGCCGGCCTCAAAAACGTGCTCGTGCACGATTCTCCCATAGGAAACAATGGGGCTGTTTGAGCTGAAAAAAAACCTAACACCTGCAAAAAAGCAGCGTTCAGCTCCTAACGCAGCCCCATTGTTTCCTATGGGGAAACACTTCCTACGTCTGCACCTAACACTCTAACATGTACCCCGAGTCTAAACACCCCTAACCTTACACTTATTAACCCCTAATCTGCCGCCCCCCGCTATCGCTGACCCCTGCATTACACTTTTAACCCCTAATCTGCCGCTCCGTAAACCGCCGCCACCTACGTTATCCTTATGTACCCCTAATCTGCTGCCCTAACATCGCCGACCCCTATGTTATATTTATTAACCCCTAATCTGCCCCCCACAACGTCGCCGACACCTACCTACACTTATTAACCCCTAATCTGCCGACCGGACCTGAGCGCTACTATAATAAAGTTATTAACCCCTAATCCGCCTCACTAACCCTATCATAAATAGTATTAACCCCTAATCTGCCCTCCCTAACATCGCCGACACCTACCTTCAATTATTAACCCCTAATCTGCCGACCGGAGCTCACCGCTATTCTAATAAATGTATTAACCCCTAAAGCTAAGTCTAACACTAACACCCCCCTAAGTTAAATATAATTTTTATCTAACGAAATAAATTAACTCTTATTAAATAAATGATTCCTATTTAAAGCTAAATACTTACCTGTAAAATAAATCCTAATATAGCTACAATATAAATTATAATTATATTATAGCTATTTTAGGATTAATATTTATTTTACAGGTAACTTTGTATTTATTTTAACCAGGTACAATAGCTATTAAATAGTTAAGAACTATTTAATAGTTACCTAGTTAAAATAATTACAAATTTACCTGTAAAATAAATCCTAACCTAAGTTATAATTAAACCTAACACTACCCTATCAATAAAATAATTAAATAAACTACCTACAATTACCTACAATTAACCTAACACTACACTATCAATAAATTAATTAAACACAATTGCTACAAATAAATACAATTAAATAAACTATCTAAAGTACAAAAAATAAAAAAGAACTAAGTTACAGAAAATAAAAAAATATTTACAAACATAAGAAAAATATTACAACAATTTTAAACTAATTACACCTACTCTAAGCCCCCTAATAAAATAACAAAGACCCCCAAAATAAAAAATTCCCTACCCTATTCTAAAATACAAAAATTACAAGCTCTTTTACCTTACCAGCCCTGAACAGGGCCCTTTGCGGGGCATGCCCCAAGAATTTCAGCTCTTTTGCCTGTAAAAAAAAACATACAATACCCCCCCCCCCAACATTACAACCCACCACCCACATACCCCTAATCTAACCCAAACCCCCCTTAAATAAACCTAACACTAAGCCCCTGATGATCTTCCTACCTTGTCTTCACCATGCCAGGTTCACCGATCCGTCCTGGCTCCAAGATCTTCATCCAACCCAAGCGGGGGCTAGACATCCACTGAAGAAGTCCAGAAGAGGGTCCAAAGTCTTCCTCCTATCCGGCAAGAAGAGGACATCCGGACCGGCAAACATCTTCTCCAAGCGGCATCTTCTATGTTCTTCCATCCGATGACGACCGGCTCCATCTTGAAGACCTCCAGCGCGGATCCATCCTCTTCTTCCGACGACTAGACAACGAATGACGGTTCCTTTAAGGGACGTCATCCAAGATGGCGTCCCTCGAATTCCGATTGGCTGATAGGATTCTATCAGCCAATCGGAATTAAGGTAGGAATTTTCTGATTGGCTGATGGAATCAGCCAATCAGAATCAAGTTCAATCCGATTGGCTGATCCAATCAGCCAATCAGATTGAGCTCGCATTGTATTGGCTGATCGGAACAGCCAATAGAATGCGAGCTCAATCTGATTGGCTGATTGGATCAGCCAATCGGATTGAACTTGATTCTGATTGGCTGATTCCATCAGCCAATCAGAAAATTCCTACCTTAATTCCGATTGGCTGATAGAATCCTATCAGCCAATCGGAATTCGAGGGACGCCATCTTGGATGACGTCCCTTAAAGGAACCGTCATTCGTCGTCTAGTCGTCGGAAGAAGAGGATGGATCCGCGCTGGAGGTCTTCAAGATGGAGCCGGTCGTCATCGGATGGAAGAACATAGAAGATGCCGCTTGGAGAAGATGTTTGCCGGTCCGGATGTCCTCTTCTTGCCGGATAGGAGGAAGACTTTGGACCCTCTTCTGGACTTCTTCAGTGGATGTCTAGCCCCCGCTTGGGTTGGATGAAGATCTTGGAGCCAGGACGGATCGGTGAACCTGGCATGGTGAAGACAAGGTAGGAAGATCATCAGGGGCTTAGTGTTAGGTTTATTTAAGGGGGGTTTGGGTTAGATTAGGGGTATGTGGGTGGTGGGTTGTAATGTTGGGGGGGGGGGGGTATTGTATGTTTTCTTTTACAGGCAAAAGAGCTGAACTTCTTGGGGCATGCCCCGCAAAGGGCCCTGTTCAGGGCTGGTAAGGTAAAAGAGCTTGTAACTTTTTAAATTTAGAATAGGGTAGGGAATTTTTTATTTTGGGGGTCTTTGTTATTTTATTAGGGGGCTTAGAGTAGGTGTAATTAGTTTAAAATTGTTGTAATATTTTTCTTATGTTTGTAAATATTTTTTTATTTTCTGTAACTTAGTTCTTTTTTATTTTTTGTACTTTAGATAGTTTATTTAATTGTATTTATTTGTAGCAATTGTGTTTAATTAATTTATTGATAGTGTAGTGTTAGGTTAATTGTAGGTAATTGTAGGTAGTTTATTTAATTATTTTATTGATAGGGTAGTGTTAGGTTTAATTATATCTTAGGTTAGGATTTATTTTACAGGTAAATTTGTAATTATTTTAACTAGGTAACTATTAAATAGTTCTTAACTATTTAATAGCTATTGTACCTGGTTAAAATAAATACAAAGTTACCTGTAAAATAAATATTAATCCTAAAATAGCTATAATATAAATGTAATTTATATTGTAGCTATATTAGGATTTATTTTACAGGTAAGTATTTAGCTTTAAATAGGAATCATTTATTTAATAAGAGTTAATTTATTTCGTTAGATAAAAATTATATTTAACTTAGGGGGGTGTTAGTGTTAGGGTTAGACTTAGCTTTAGGGGTTAATACATTTATTAGAATAGCGGTGAGCTCCGGTCGGCAGATTAGGGGTTAATAATTGAAGGTAGGTGTCGGCGATGTTAGGGAGGGCAGATTAGGGGTTAATACTATTTATGATAGGGTTAGTGAGGCGGATTAGGGGTTAATAACTTTATTATAGTAGCGCTCAGGTCCGCTCGGCAGATTAGGGGTTAATAAGTGTAGGTAGGTGTCGGCGACGTTGTGGGGGGCAGATTAGGGGTTAATAAATATAACATAGGGGTCGGCGATGTTAGGGGCAGAAGATTAGGGGTACATAGGGATAACGTAGGTGGCGGCGATTTGCGGTCGGAAGATTAGGGGTTAATTATTTTAAGTAGCTTGCGGCGACGTTGTGTGGGGCAAGTTAGGGGTTAATAAATATAATATAGGGGTCGGCGGGGTTAGGGGCAGCAGATTAGGGGTACATAAGTATAACGTAGGTGGCGGTCGGCAGATTAGGGGTTAAAAATTTTAATCGAGTGGCGGCGATGTGGGGGGACCTCGGTTTAGGGGTACATAGGTAGTTTATGGGTGTTAGTGTAGTTTAGGGTACAGTAGTTAAGAGCTTTATGAACCGGCGTTAGCCAGAAAGCTCTTAACTCCTGCTTTTTTCAGGCGGCTGGAATCTTGTCGTTAGAGCTCTAACGCTCACTGCAGAAACGACTCTAAATACCGGCGTTAGAAAGATCCCATTGAAAAGATAGGCTATGCAAATGGCGTAGGGGGATCTGCGGTATGGAAAAGTCGCGGCTGTAAAGTGAGCGTTAGACCCTTTAATCACTGACTCCAAATACCAGCGGGCGGCCAAAACCAGCGTTAGGAGCCTCTAACGCTGGTTTTGACGGCTACCGCCGAACTCTAAATCTAGGCCTATATATCTTAAAATAAATACATTAATGAATGGTCACAAGTTGCTACTTCCTCATAAGATCATTATTATTTAATAAACATCTGTTTCCCATACGGAGGAAAGGACTTTCCAGTGAAAGAAAAGAACACGAGAATTTCTACAAAAAAAAAAATCTTATCTTTAGACTGTATATTTTATTTTGTTTGCTGGAATGTAATACAATATATTAGGCCTTATGTGCTTGCTGAATCAGCTGCTCCAAAACATGAACCAATGGGTTTTAAAGGGACAACTTCCCAATTAACTTTTATCACCAATTTTGCTTTGTTCTCTTGGTATTGTTAGTTGAAAGCTAAAACTAGGAGGTTCATATGCTGATTTCTTAGTCCTTGAAGACTGCCTTTAATCTGAATGCATTTTGACCACTAGAGTGCATTAGTGCATGTGTTTCATATAGATAACATTGAGCTCAGGCATGTGAAGTGGCCTAGGAGTAAGCACTGATTGGCTAAAATGCAAATCTGTCAAAAGAACTGAAATAAAGGGGCAGTCAGCATAAGCTTAGATACAAGGTAATTACAGAGGTAAAATGTGTATTAATATAACTGTTGGTTATGCAAAATTGGGGAATGGGTAATAAAGGGATTATCTTTCTTTTTAAACAACAAAAATTCTGGTGTTGACTGTCCCTTTAATAAACTTTCACTTCAAACTCTTGCACAAAAGTGCCAAGATTATATTAGGGAGAGAGTGCTGTTATTATTATAATATTCAGATACGCCTAGATTTGGAGTTTTGCGGCCAAAGGGGTGCGTTAGCTACGCATGCTTTTTTCTGGCCGCACCTTTTAAATACCGCTGGTATTTAGAGTTCACAGAATGGCAGGGTTTTCAGTGCGTTAGGCTCCAAAAAGGGAGCGTAGAGCATAATTTAACGCCACTGCAACTCTCGATACCAGCGGTGCTTACGGACGCGGCCATCTTCAAAAACGTGCTCGTGCACGATTCCCCCATAGAAAACAATGGGGCTGTTTGAGCTGAAAAAAAAACCTAACACCTGCAAAAAAGCCGCGTTCAGCTCCTAACGCAGCCCCATTGTTTCCTATGGGGAAACACTTCCTACGTCTGCACCTAACATTCTAACATGTACCCCGAGTCTAAACACCCCTAACCTTACACTTATTAACCCCTAATCTGCCACCCCCGCTATCGCTGACCCCTGCATATTATTTTTAACCCCTAATCTGCCGCTCCGTACACCGCCGCAACCTAAGTTATCCCTATGTACCCCTAATCTGCTGCCCTAACATCGCCGACCCCTATATTATATTTATTAATCCCTAATCTGCCGCCCCCAACGTCGCCTCCACCTAACTATACTTATTAACCCCTAATCTGCCGACCGGACCTGAGCGCTACTATAATAAATGTAATAACCCCTAATCCGCCTCACTCCCTCCTCAGTAACCCTATAATAAATAGTATTAACCCCTAATCTGCCCTCCCTAACATCGCCGACACCTAACTTCAAGTATTAACCCCTAATCTGCCGATCGCACCTCACCGCTACTATAATAAATTTTTTAACCCCTAAAGCTAATTCTAACCCTAACCCTAACACCCCCCTAAGTTAAATATAATTTTATTCTAACGAAATAAATTAACTCTTATTAAATAAATTATTCCTATTTAAAGCTAAATACTTACTTGTAAAATAAACCCTAATATAGCTACAATATAAATTATAATTATATTGTAGCTATTTTAGGATTAATATTTATTTTACAGGCAACTTTGTAATTATTTTAACCAGGTACAATAGCTATTAAATAGTTAATAACTATTTAATAGTTACCGAGTTAAAATAATTACAAAATTACCTGTAAAATAAATCCTAACCTAAGTTACAATTACACCTAACACTATACTATCAATAAATAATTAAATAAAATACCTACAATTATCTACAATTAAACCTAACACTACACTATCAATAAATTAATTAAATACAATTCCTACAAATAAATACAATTAAATAAACTAACTAAAGTACAAAAAATAAAAAAGAACTAAGTTACAAAAAATAAAAAAATATTTACAAACATTAGAAATAAATTACAACAATTTTAAACTAATTACACCTACTCTAAGCCCCCTAATAAAATAACAAAGACCCCCAAAATAAAAAAATGCCCTACCCTATTCTAAAATAAAAAAGTTCAAAGCTCTTTTACCTTACCAGCCCTTAAAAGGGCCCTTTGCGGGGCATGCCCCAAAGAATTCAGCTCTTTTGCCTGTAAAAAAAAATCATACAATACCCCCCCAACATTACAACCCACCACCCACATACCCCTAATCTAACCCAAACCCCCCTTAAATAAACCTAACACTAAGCCCCTGAAGATCTTCCTACTTTGTCTTCACCTCGCCGGGTTCACCGATCGGTCCAGAAGAGGGTCCGAAGTCTTGATCCAAGCCCAAGCGGGGGGCTGAAGAGTGACGTCCATCCTCGGGCTGAAGTCTGGATCCAAGCAGCGGCTGAAGAAATCCATCATCGGGATGAAGTCGGAAGTCCATCATCGGGATGAAGTCGGAAGTCCATCATCGGGATGAAGTCGGAAGTCCATCATCGGGATGAAGTCTTCTATCAAGCCGCATCTTCAATCTTCTTTCTTCCGGAGCGGAGCGGAGCCATCTTCTTCCCAGCCGACGCGGATCCAACCTCTTCAAGCGACGCCTACTAGCCGAATGACGGTTCCTTTAAATGACGTCATCCAAGATGGCGTCCCTCAAATTCCGATTGGCTGATAGGATTCTATCAGCCAATCGGAAATAAGGTAGGAAAATTCTGATTGGCTGATGGAATCAGCCAATCAGAATCAAGTTCAATCCGATTGGCTGATCCAATCAGCCAATCAGATTGAGCTCGCATTCTATTGGCTGTTCCGATCAGCCAATAGAATGCAAACTCAATCTGATTGGCTCATCTACTGATTCCCTGATTTGTATCCTGATATGGACTCCTTTTTTAACTGTCATGAGCAAAATGAGACATCTTTACAAACCCTTTAAGCAATACTGTCTGTTTAAAATTAGACATTCATGATGGTTTAAAATTAGAGAAGTGTAAAGCCTTAGCACAGCTACAAAGTACACTTAAGCTTGTGGAGTAACATCCTGCCAGGAAAATGAGGTAGGCCTCACTGTTCCTAGTGGTATCCTCTGTCCCCTGACTTTGTTCTCCTGTGCATTACAAACATCTGATTGGCCTGCAAGTGATATGAGAAAAATGCATAGGGAAATGCTGCAGGTAGCAGTGACTTTTTTTTTCCAGAAAACCTACGATGGTATTTTTTTTTTTTTTGCAGCTTGTTGTGTAACATCTTATAAATCCTGATTATTCCAATTCTCCAACACTTAATCCATCTAGGGCGCGATCCGATATGCAGCGTAGTTTGCGGCGTAAGCGAGGAAACCCCCGCCGCCCGCAGTTTCAGCTCGCAACTCGAGCTATCCTATATACGGCGCCGTCAGAGGCTAAAGTGCCATAAGTCTGACAAACCAGCGATGTCCAGAAATCTGCGTAAGTACAAATTTCTGGAGTCGCCAGTGATTTACGGCACTTTAGAAACTGCCGGCGCCTACAAAACCTGACTAAAGTATGAAATCACCTGTACTGTCTAACACGCCTCCCAAACATAACCCGACACGTCTATCTGCTATCCCCCCTCACTATCCTAACAATAAAGAAAGTTATTAACCCCTAAACCGCTGCTCCCGGACCCCGCCGCCACCTAATAAAGTTATTAACCCCTAAACCGCCGCTCCCGGACCCCGCAGCCAGCTATATTAAATCTATAACCCCCTAATGTGAGCCCCTACCCCTCCGCCATCTACCTTACCTACCCCCTAAAGTGAGCCCCTACCCCGCCGCCATCTATTTTAAAATTATTAACCCCTAATTTAATCCCCCTACCCCGCCGCCACCTATATTAAATTATTTAACCCCTAATCTAATCCCCCTACCCCGCCACCACCTATATTAAATGAATCAACCCCTAATCTAATCCCCCTACCCCGCCGCCAGCTATATTAAATTATTTAACCCCTAAAATACTAAACTATCCCTACCACTAAACCTAAGTCTAACCCTACAAATAGCCCTGAAAATGGCTTTTTGCATGGCATTACCCCAAAGTAAACTGCTCTATTGACAGCCCTTAAAAGTGCTTTTTGCGGGGCATGCCCAAAAGAAATCAGCTCTTTTACCAGCCCTTAAAAGGGCTTTTGGTGGGGCTTTGTCACAAAATAAACTGCTCTTTTGCATCTAATCTAAATCCCCCTACACCGCCGCCACCTATAATAAATGTATTAACCCCTAATCTAATCCCCCTACACCGCCGCCACCTATGTTAAACACATTAACCCCTAATCTAATCCCCCTACACCAACCCCAGCTATATTAACTATATTAACCCTAATTATATTAGGGTTAATATAGTTAATATAGTTATTATATTATATATATTAACTATATTAAACCTAATTATATTAGGGTTAGTATAGTTAATATCGTTATTATATTATATATATATTAAGTATAATAACCCTATCTAACTCTAACATCCCTAACTAAACTCTTATTAAAATAAATCTAATATTAATATTATTAATTAAAATATTCCTATTTAAATCTAAATACTTACCTATAAAATAAACCCTAAGATAGCTACAATGTAATTAATTATTACATTGTAGCTATTTTAGGGTTTATATTTATTTTACAGGTAACTTGATATTTATTTTAACTAGGTACAATAGCTATTAAATAGTTAATAACTATTTAATAGCTACCTAGTTAAAATAATTACCAATTTACCTGTAAAATAAATCCTAACCTAAGTTACAAATACACCTACACTATCAATAAATTAAATAAACTACAAATATCTAAACTAAATTACAATTAAATAAACTAAATTATAAAAACAAACAAACACTAAATTACAAAAAATAAAAAAAAAGATTACAAGATTTTTAAGCTAATTACACCTATTCTAAGCCCCCTAATAAAATAATAAAGCCCCCCCCAAAAAAAAAAAAATTCCCTACCCTATTCTAAATTTAAAAAGTTAGCTCTTTTACCTTACCAGCCCTTAAAAGGGACTTTTGCGGGGCATGCCCCAAAGAAAACTGCTCGTTTGCCTGAAAAAACCCCCACAGTACCACCTCCCAACATTAAGACCCACCACCCACATACCCCTAAACTAACCCAAACCCCCCTTAAATAAACCTAACACTACCCCCCTGAAAATCTCCCTACCTTGTATTCACCCAGCCGGGCAGAACTCTTCATCCGATCCGGGCAATGTCTTCAATCAAGCGGCAGTGAAGTCTTCATCCGATTCGGGCGATGTCTTCAATTAAGCGGAAAAGAAGTCTTCTTCAATCCGGGCGAAGTCTTCAAGCAAGCGGCAGAGACTCTTCTTCCATCCGGCGATGTCTTCAAGCAAAGCGGCATCTTCAATCTTCTTTCTTCGCTCCTCCGCCGTGGAGCATCCATCCGGCACGATGACTTCCCGACGAATGAGGTTCCTTTAAATGATGTCATCCAAGATGGCGTCCGTCGAATTCCGATTGGAATTGGAAAAATTTGATTGGCTGATTGAATCAGCCAATCAGATTCAAGTTCATTCCGATTGGCTGATAGAATCCTATCAGCCAATCGGAATTCGACGGACGCCATCTTGGATGACGTCATTTAAAGGAACCTCATTCGTCGGGAAGTCGTCGTGCCGGATGGATGCTCCGCGGCGGAGGAGAAAAGAAAGAAGATTGAAGATGCCGCTTTGCTTGAAGACATCGCCGGATGGAAGAAGACTCTGCTGCTTGCTCGAAGACATCGCCCGGATAGAAGAAGACTTCTTTGCCGCTTGATTGAAGACATCGCCCGGATCGGATGAAGAGTTCTGCCCGGCTGGGTGAATACAAGGTAGGGAGATCTTCAGGGGGGTAGTGTTAGGTTTATTTAAGGGGGGTTTAAGTTAGATTAGGGGTATGTGGGTGGCGGGTTGTAATGTTGGGGGGTGGTATTGTGGGGGGTTTTTCAGGCAAAAGAGCAGTTTTCTTTGGGGCATGCCCCACAAAAGGCCCTTTTAAGGGCTGGTAAGGTAAAAGAGCTAACTTTTTTAATTTAGAATAGGGTAGGGAATTTTTTTTATTTTGGGGGGCTTTATTATTTTATTAGGGGGCTTAGAATAGGTGTAATTAGCTTAAAAATCTTGTAATCTTTTATTTATTTTTTGTAATTTAGTGGGTTTTTTTTTTGTAATTTAGTTTAGTTTATTTAATTGTATTTTAGTTTAGTTATTTGTAGTTTATTTAATTTATTGATAGTGTAGGTGTACAGGGAGTGCAGAATTATTAGGCAAGTTGTATTTTTGAGGATTAATTTTATTATTGAACAACAACCATGTTCTCAATGAACCCAAAAAAACTCATTAATATCAAAGCTGAATAGTTTTGGAAGTAGTTATAGCTATTTTAGGGGGATATCTGTGTGTGCAGGTGACTATTACTGTGCATAATTATTAGGCAACTTAACAAAAAACAAATATATACCCATTCCAATTATTTATTTTTACCAGTGAAACCAATATAACATCTCAACATTCACAAATATACATTTCTGACATTCAAAAACAAAACAAAAACAAATCAGTGACCAATATAGCCACCTTTCTTTGCAAGGACACTCAAAAGCCTGCCATCCATGGATTCTGTCAGTGTTTTGATCTGTTCACCATCAACATTGCGTGCAGCAGCAACCACAGCCTCCCAGACACTGTTCAGAGAGGTGTACTGTTTTCCCTCCTTGTAAATCTCACATTTGATGATGGACCACAGGTTCTCAATGGGGTTCAGATCAGGTGAAAAAGGAGGCCATGTCATTAGATTTTCTTCTTTTATACCCTTTCTTGCCAGCCACGCTGTGGAGTACTTGGACGCGTGTGATGGAGCATTGTCCTGCATGAAAATCATGTTTTTCTTGAAGGATGCAGACTTCTTCCTGTACCACTGCTTGAAGAAGGTGTCTTCCAGAAACTGTCAGTAGGACTGGGAGTTGAGCTTGACTCCATCCTCAACCCGAAAAGGCCCCACAAGCTCATCTTTGATGATACCAGCCCAAACCAGTACTCCACCTCCACCTTGCTGGCGTCTGAGTCGGACTGGAGCTCTCTGCCCTTTACCAATCCAGCCACGGGCCCATCCATCTGGCCCATCAAGACTCACTCTCATTTCATCAGTCCATAAAACCTTAGAAAAATCAGTCTTGAGATATTTCTTGGCCCAGTCTTGACGTTTCAGCTTGTGTGTCTTGTTCAGTGGTGGTCGTCTTTCAGCCTTTCTTACCTTGGCCATGTCTCTGAGTATTGCACACCTTGTGCTTTTGGGCACTCCAGTGATGTTGCAGCTCTGAAATATGGCCAAACTGGTGGCAAGTGGCATCTTGGCAGCTGCACGCTTGACTTTTCTCAGTTCATGGGCAGTTATTTTGCGCCTTGGTTTTTCCACACGCTTCTTGCAACCCTGTTGACTATTTTGAATGAAACGCTTGATTGTTCGATGATCACGCTTCAGAAGCTTTGCAATTTTAAGAGTGCTGCATCCCTCTGCAAGATATCTCACTATTTTTGACTTTTCTGATCCTGTCAAGTCCTTCTTTTGACCCATTTTGCCAAAGGAAAGGAAGTTGCCTAATAATTATGCACACCTGATATAGGGTGTTGATGTCATTAGACCACACCCCTTCTCATTACAGAGACGCACATAACCTAATATGCTTAATTGGTAGTAGGCTTTCGAGCCTATACAGCTTGGAGTAAGACAACATGCATAAAGAGGATGATGTGGTCAAAATACTCATTTGCCTAATAATTCTGTACTCCCTGTATTTGTAACTTAGGTTAGGATTTATTTTACAGGTAAATTGGTAATTATTTTAACTAGGTAGCTATTAAATAGTTATTAACTATTTAATAGCTATTGTACCTAGTTAAAATAAATACCAAGTTACCTGTAAAATAAATATAAACCCTAAAATAGCTACAATGTAATTATTAATTAAATGGTAGATATCTTACGTCTAGATTTAGAGTTTTGTCGGTAAGGACCTGCGTATCTAACGCTGGCTTTTTTCTGGCCGCACCTTTAAAATAACTCTGGTATTGAGAGTCCACAGAATGGCTGCGTTAGGCTCCAAAAAAGGAGCGTAGAGCATATTTAACGCCACTGCAACTCTCGATACCAGAGTTGCTTACGGACGCGGCCAGCCTCAAAAACGTGCTCGTGCACGATTCCCCCATAGGAAACAATGGGGCTGTTTGAGCTGAAAAAAAACCTAACACCTGCAAAAAAGCTTCGTTCAGCTCCTAACGCGGCCCCATTGTTTGCTATGGGGAAACACTTCCTACGTCTGCACCTAACACCCTAACATGTACCCCGAGTCTAAACACCCCTAGCATTACACTTATTAACCCCTAATCTGCCGCCCCCGCTATCGCTGACCCCTGCATATTATTATTAACCCCTAATCTGCCGCTCCGTAAACCGTCGCTACTTACATTATCCCTATGTACCCCTAATCTGCTGCCCCTAACACCGCCGGCCCCTATATTATATTTATTAACCCCTAATCTGCCCCCCACAACGTCGCCTCCACCTGCCTACACTTATTAACCCCTAATCTGCCGAGCGGACCGCACCGCTATTATTATAAAGTTATTAACCCCTAATCCGCCTCACTAACCCTATAATAAATAGTATTAACCCCTAATCTGCCCTCCCTAACATCGCCGACACCTAACTTCAATTATTAACCCCTAATCTGCCGACCTAATCTCGCCGCTATTCTAATAAATGTATTAACCCCTAAAGCTAAGTCTAACCCTAACACTAACACCCCCCTAAGTTAAATATAATTTAAATCTAACGAAATTAATTAACTCTTATTAAATAAATTATTCCTATTTAAAGCTAAATACTTACCTGTAAAATAAATCCTAATATAGCTACAATATAAATTATAATTATATTATAGCTATTTTAGGATTTATATTTATTTTACAGGTAACTTTGTATTTATTTTAACCAGGTACAATAGCTATTAAATAGTTAAGAACTATTTAATAGCTAAAATAGTTAAAATAATTACAAATTTACCTGTAAAATAAATCCTAACCTAAGTTACAATTAAACCTAACACTACACTATCACTAAATTAATTTAATAAAATACCTATAATTATCTACAATTAAACCTAACACTACACTATCAATAAATAAATTAAATACAATTCCTACAAATAAATACAATGAAATAAACTAACTAAAGTACAAAAAATAAAAAAGAACTAAGTTACAAAAAATTAAAAAAATATTTACAAACATTAGAAATATATTACAACAATTTTAAACTAATTACACCTACTCTAAGCCCCCCAATAAAATAACAAAGCCCCCCAAAATAAAAAAATGCCCTACCCTATTCTAAATTACTAAAGTTCAAAGCTCTTTTACCTTACCAGCCCTGAACAGGGCCCTTTGCGGGGCATGCCCCAAGAAGTTCAGCTCTTTTGCCTGTAAAAAAAAAATTACAATACCCCCCCCCAACATTACAACCCACCACCCACATACCCCTAAGCTAACCCAAACCCTCCTTAAATAAACCTAACACTAAGCCCCTGAAAATCTCCCTACCTTGAGTCGTCTTCACCCAGCCGAGCCAAATTCTTCATCCAAGCGGAGCAAGAAGAGGTCCTCCATCCGGTAGAAGTCTTCATCCAAGCGGGGCAGAAGAGGTCTTCCATCCGATTGAAGTCTTCATCCAAGAGGCATCTTCTATTGTCATCCATCCGGAGCGGAGCGGCAGCATCCTGAAGACCTCCGACGCGGAACATCCATCCTGGCCGACGACTGAACGACGAATGACGGTTCCTTTAAATGACGTCATCCAAGATGGCGTCCCTCGAATTCCGATTGGCTGATAGGATTCTATCAGCCAATCGGAATTAAGGTAGGAATATTCTGATTGGCTGATGGAATCAGCCAATCAGAATCAAGTTCAATCCGATTGGCTGATCCAATCAGCCAATTAGATTGAGCTTGCATTCTATTGGCTGTTCCGATAACGTATAACGTAGGTGGCGGTCGGCAGATTAGGGGTTAAAAAAAAATAATCGAGTGGTGGCGATGTGGGGGGACCTCGGTTTAGGGGTACATAGGTAGTTTATGGGTGTTAGTGTACTTTAGAGCACAGTAGTTAAGAGCTTTATGAACCGGCGATAGCCCAGAAAGCTCTTAACTACTGACTTTTTTCTGCGGCTGGAGTTTTGTCATTAGATTTCTAGCGCTCACTTCAGACACGACTCTAAATACCGGAGTTAGAAAGATCCCATTGAAAAGATAGGATACGCAATTGACATAAGGGGATCTGCGGTATGGAAAAGTTGCGGCTGAAAAGTGAGCGTTAGACCCTTTTTTGAGTGACTCCAAATACCGGCGGTAGCCTAAAACCAGCGTTAGGAGCCTCTAACGCTGGTTTTCACGGCTACCGCCAAACTCCAAATCTAGGCATTAGGGTTTATTTTATAGGTAAGTATTTAGATTTAAATAGGAATATTTCAATTAATAATATTAATATTAGATTTATTTTAATAAGAGTTTAGTTAGGGATATTAGAGTTAGATAGGGTTATTATACTTAATATATATATAATATAATAACGATATTAACTATATTAACCCTAATATAATTAAGGTTAATATAGTTAATATATAATATAATAACTATATTAACTATATTAACCCTAATATAATTAGGGTTAATATAGTTAATATAGCTGGCGGCGATGTAGGGGGATTAGATTAGGGGTTAATGTGTTTAATATAGGTGGCGGCGGTGTAGGGGGATTAGATTAGGGGTTAATACATTTATTATAGGTGGCGGCGGTGTAGGGGGATTAGATTAGGGGTTAATACATTTAATATAGGTGGCGGCGGTGTAGGGGGATTTAGATTAGATGCAAAAGAGCAGTTTACTTTGTGACAACGCCCCGCCAAAAACCCTTTTAAGGGCTGGTAAAAGAGCAGTTTTCTTTGGGGCATGCCCCGCAAAAAACCCTTTTAAGGGCTGGCAATAGAGCAGTTTACTTTGGGGTAATGCCACGCAAAAAGCCCTTTTCAGGGCTATTTGTAGGGTTAGACTTAGGTTTAGTGGTAGGGATAGTTTAGTATTTTAGGGGTTAAATAATTTAATATAGCTGGCGGCGGGGTAGGGGGATTAGATTAGGGGTTAATTCATTTAATATAGGTGGCGGCGGGGTAGGGGGATTAGATTAGGGGTTAAATAATTTAATATAGGTGGCGGCGGGGTAGGGGGATTAGATTAGGGGTTAAATAATTTAATATAGCTGGCGGCGGGGTAGGGGGATTAAATTAGGGGTTAAATAATTTAATATAGCTGGCGGCGGGGTAGGGGGATTAAATTAGGGGTTAATTAATTTAATATAGTTGGCGGCGGGTAGGGGGATTAGATTAGGGGTTAAATAATTTAATATAGCTGGCGGCGGGGTAGGGGGATTAAATTAGGGGTTAATTAATTTAATATAGCTGGCGGCGGGGTAGGGGGATTAAATTAGGGGTTAATTAATTTAATATAGGTGACAGCAGGGTAGGGGGATTAAATTAGGGGTTAATCATTTTAAAATAGATGGCGGCAGGGAGGGAGCTGGTTGACAGGTAGATAGACATTGCGCATGCGTTAGGTGTTAGGTTTTATTTAGCAGATCGCAGTTGACAGGTAGATAGACATTGCACATGCGTTAGGTGTTAGGTTTATTTTGTAGCTAGTTTAGGGAGTTACGGGGCTCCAATAGACAGCGTAAGGCTTACTACGGCTGCTTTTTGTGGCGAGGTGAAAATGGAGTAAGATTTCTCCATTTTCGCCACGTAAGTCCTTACGCTGTATATTGGATACCAATACTGCGCTGGTTTGGTATACCTGCCTATGGCCCAAAAAACTACGGGCGACGGCAGAAATATACGAGCGTAACTTCTAGGTTACGCCGTATATAGGATACCAAACCAGCGCAAAATTCAGCGTCGCCGGCATTTGCGGGCGACGCTGCATATCGGATCGGGCCCCTAGTAGCTAAAAAATATAGTATGGAATACATCCATGGAAAGGGCATAAAAAAGGCAAAACTTAAAGGTACAATGCTATATTATTTACTATATTTAAATTCAGCAGAAAAAGGTGGTGCATTTGTACTTAATGTTACATGGAAGTAGAAATTTTAGTTTCATAATTCATTAGAACAAGGTCTAATTTACTTTGTCTTTCAAATGTGCTCATTGTTATCTTTCATTGAAACTTAAAGGGACACTGAACTATAAAAAATTTTATTCCTTGATGTATTCTAAATTACTTGTTATAATTACTGCAGCCTATTAAATGCATGGAAATTATTCCTTCATGTTTATTTCTGTATATAAATAGATGTTTTTTTCCTCATTAAAACTATGAATGGTAGAATTAAATTTATTGTCAAAATTCAATATGGAAAATGCTGATAAGAACAAATATTCGTTAAAGTTAAAAAATCTAATGTTATTTCTGGTTTTTAAATTTTGGTTTCAATTTGAAATTTTGTTTTCGTTTTCAAATTTTGGTTTTGATTTTGAATTTTTGTTTTGATTTTAAATGTAACTTTCAATTTCTAATGTAACTTTTGATTTTGAATGTTGGTTTCAATATCAAATGTTGGTTTCGAAATCAAATATTACATTTATATAAAGATAAATATAGATTAGAAATACTATTTCAAAATCTAATATTAAAAATTAGATTTGCATAAAACATATTTGAAATCAGTTAGTAATATTTTCGAATTTGATGTAAAATACATAGCTAAACATTTGATTATTCAAACAAATAGTTTTGAATGTTCTTATAAATTTGAAAACAAACATTCGAGAACAGAATGTTAGAATTTTATATGAACACTCCTGAGATGTAAGTGATGTCAGCAAGTTTGGGCATAGTGATGTCACTTAGATCTGGAAACCACAGAGGTATCGGGCAAAGTAAATAGGAGAAGGGAGCTGGATGGGGGAGTGTTTATAAAAAACTTTCGATCTCAGCTCCCTTAAAGGGACATTAAACCCCCAAAAAATATTTCATTGTTCAGATAGAGAATACATTTTTTAAAAAGTTTCCAATTTACTTTTATTATGAATTATTTTTCATTCTCATGTTATTCTTTGTTGAAGAGATACCTAGGTAGGTAGCGTGCACATGCCTGAAGCACTACATGACAGGAAATAGTGCTGCCATCTAGTGCTCTTGCTAATGTAAGACATTGTTGCAAACCTGCTGCTGTATAGTGCTGCAGATACGTGCACACTCTTGAGCTTACATTTATGCTTTTCAAATAAGGATAACAAGAAAACAAAGAAAATATGATAATAGAAGTAAATTAGAAAGTTGTTTAAAATTTTATGTTCTATCTAAATCATAAAAGAAAAAAATTGGGTTTTATGTCCTTTCAACCCCAAGTCTAAGCCCCCAACAACGCCGACACCTACATAATGTTATTAACCCCTAATCTGCCGCCCTCGATATCGCCGCCACCTAAATAAATTTATTAACCCCTAATCTGCTGCTCCTGATATCGCTGCCACTATAATAAAGTTATTAACCCCTATTTCCCCTTACCCCAACATCGCTCACACTATATTAAAGATATTAACCCCTATTCCGCCGCTCCCCGACATCGCCGCCACAAAATAAAGTTATTAACCCTTAAACCTCTGGCCTCCCACATCACTGCCACTAAATAAACCTATTAACCCCTAAACCACCAGCCCCCACGTCGCCACATTGCAATAACCTAAATTAAACTATATTAACCCCTAAACCTAACCATAACCGTAACCCTAACCCTAAACCCAATACCCCCTAACTTTAACATAATTAAAATAGACCTAAATTAAAGTTACAATTATTAACTAAATAATACCTATTTATAACTAAAAACAAACTTACCTGTCAAATAAAAATAAAACCTAAGCTAGCTACAATATAACTTATAGTTATATTGTAGCTAGCTTAGGTTTTTATTTCACAGGTAAATTTGTATTTATTTTAACTAGGAAGACTAGTTAGTAAATAATTATTAACTATTTACTAACTACCTAGTTAAAATAAATACAAACTTACCTGTGAAATCCTAAACTGCCTTACACTAAAACCTAACATTACAAAAAATAACAAACAAAATTATCCAAAGCAATAAAAATGATTCCTATTCTAATACCCCAAAATAAAAAACCTTAATCTATTATAAACTACTAGACTTGTGCAGCTTCTAAAAATTTGTTTCGGATCGATTCGGATCGATTCGAATTTCGGTTCGGATCTATTCGAATTCGAAAAAATTTGAATGAATTTGTTTCGGATTCATTCGGATTCTTTCGGATTTGGAAAAATTTGGTTCGGTTCGATTCGGTTTGGTTCGATTTGATTCAGTTCGAATCGATTCGGAAATTCAGAATTTCGGTAAGTGTTAGGTGGGATGTGCTGTGTATTACACTAGTATTATGTACTGTATATTAGGTTTAACCCATAGCAGAGTGATAAAACCTAATATACTGTACAATACTAGTGTAATACACGGCCATCCGAATCTAACGAATACATCCAAATCGATTCGGATGTATTTGATTCGATTCGGATGTATTCGATTCGATTCGGATTTATTCGGTAGATTCGGCAGTATTTTAATTCGGAAATTTGAATCGATCTGAATCTCCGAATTTTCCGAATTTCCGAATCGATCTGAAACGAATCGCACATGTCTATAAACTACCAAGGGCCCTTAAAAGGGCCTTTTGTAGACCATTAAAAAGGGCCTTTTGTAGGGCATTGCCCTAAAGAAATCAGCACTTTTCCTACAAAAGTAAATCACACACCCCCTAACAGTATACAAACCCCCACCCCCCAAACCCACAAAATAAAAATAAAGTAAATCCTAATCTACCCATTGCCATGAAAAGGGCATTGCCCTTTTTCTGCTTTAAAAATAAAAAAATGGCTATTCTAAAAAAAAAAAAAAAAAAAAAATACACAAAATAACAAACGAATTATTCAAAATAATAAAAATTATTACTATTTGAATGCCCCGTTTAAAAAAAAAACACCCTGAAACGAGACTGGCCTAAACCGCCCCACACAATAACACACGAGGATACCTTCAGACTTGGATGCAACATTTTCCGACATGCTTCCTCATCAAGTCCATATCTTCCAGGGAGCGGAGATAAAATTCGGAGCATTAACCCTTGTCCTATCTCTAGCTGAGCCCCAAATAAAACAAATAGAAGTTTATGGAGGGGTAGGTCTCTCAGCAAAGTTGCAGACTAATGAGCCCTCGCACTTCCACAAAGAACAAGTACCGAGGTCCGGAGTAGGTTAAATTGTACTCACGAGTGTTGGCCGCGGGACTGCTGACAGCCTCTGATGAGGATAGACTGCTCTTCTGTTTAAGTGAACGTTTTTCACTGGACATTGTATTGGGACTTGACAAACATCAAGGTGCAACCTCATATTACCAACAGAAGGCTAGCATTAATAATCTCACTATAAAGATTGTTCCCCAGACATGTTTTGCCAACCAGTTGCGGTGGGACAGTGAACTGATTGGGGTGCTCTTTTTTAACCTCCTCTGCCATTTATTAAAACATCCACGTTAATGGCTATTGAGCCTGATGTCTAAGAATAATATAGGAAAATAAGTTAATGCTAGTTGATTTAATATTGTTTAATATGTTGCATGTTGGTGTTTGCTACAGAGCTCCTAACTAATACTGGTGATTACCTAAATTCTTTAGAAGGGACTAAATATGGTGCTTATTTTAACATTAACTGTTGCCAGGTCCCTGTTACCTATAAATTTCTTTCCCCTTCCTACAACTTATTAAGGCATAGTATATACTAACATAGTTTTATTGTAACCTGTCTTAGTACTTAAAGGGGCTAATGCTATTTATACAGTCTTTACTACAGATTCTCTGGCCCTATATCAACTGCTTCAGTGTTTAGGGGGTTGGTAGGATGAATTGTCCCACAGACATCGGTATGCACCCTAGAAGCTTATGGTAATTATCCACCTGAACCCTGTAATACTAAATACAATTATATTAATTGGAAGTTTTTTGTCTCTCTCCAAGCTAATACAACATGTGAAGATGATCTAACAATATATATATATATAATCGGTGGCCAACCTGTAGACTATTATGTGAATTGAAACGCAACATCCCCTTTACTGTATAGTTTTATAGACCTACGCCCTGTAATGAATGCAGTTGCTTAATTAGAATTTATCTTTATTTTAATGCTGTGGAAGGTGCTGGTTTTTAGCTCTTCTCCTATTGCAAGCACAGCTATTGTTGCTGCGCTGCCGACAACCAAGGTAGTAAATTGTGTGATCAGCTAAATGCCTTGTCCCCAGACCATACATGACATGAGACACTCTCCAGCTTACACGACGGTGATTCATCTAAATTACCCTCAACTACAGCCTTAATTAAAAAAAACAACAACAAAAAAACACCCTAAACTAAAAGAACCCTAATCTATAATAAACTACCAATAGCCCTTAATAGGGCCTTTTGTAGGGCATTGCCCTAAAGAAATCAGCTCTTTTTCTAAAAAATAAAAACAAACACCTCCTAACATTACAAGGCCCCACCCCCGGAACCCACAAAATAGAAAAACCTAACTAAAAAAACCTAATCTACCCATTGCCCTGAAAAGGGCATTTGTATGGGCATTGCCCTTAAAATGACATTCAGTTCTTTTTCTTGCCCTTAAAAGGGCATTCAGCTCTTTTAAGACAAGCCCAAAACCTAATCCAGGCATTCATAAAATTCAGAGATTCGGATCGATTCGAATTTCCGAATTGGAATAGTGCCGAATCTATCGAACATATCCAAATTAGTTCGGATTTATTCGGTAGATTCGGATGGCCATGGATTACACTAGTATTGTACAGTATATTAGGTTATATCACTCTGCTATGGGTTACACCTAATATACAGTAGTGATGTCGCGAATTGTTCGCCGGCGAACATAGCTTGCTCGCGTTCGCCAAGGCGGGCGAACATATGCGATGTTCGATCCGCCCCCTATTCGTCATCATTGAGTAAACTTTG